>NC_082698.1:11154537-11461412 GCF_949987515.2 Delphinus delphis | reverse complement strand
TAAAGATCTCTGGATGAGATCATCTTGGATTAGGGTGGTCCTTAAATCCAATGACAGGTGTCCTTATGAGAGACAGAAAAGGAAAAGATACACAGAGATACAGGGGAGAAGGCCATGTGAAGATCCACATGAAGACAGAGGCAGAGATTGGAGTTCTGCAGCTACAAGCCAAGGAATGCCAAGGATCATGGAATCTACCAGAAAGTAGGAGAGAGACATGGAAGGGATTCTCCCTCAGAGCCTCCAGAAGGAAACAATCCTGCCAACGCCTTGATTGTGAACTTCTGGCCTCCAGAATGGTGACAGAATAAATTTCTGTTGTTTTAAGCTACCGAGTTTGTGGTAGTTGGTATGGCAACCCTAGGAAACAAATACAGTCCCCTGCAGGTCAGGAGGGGTCCTGGCACAGTAGTCCTCTTCCCTGGTAACCCATGAGGAATCATTGCTGCATCTGATGACTAGAAGCCAGTGCTGCCTGTCTCTGCCAATCTTTGCCAGACCGAACACCTGCAGAATTCTAATGGAGATTGTATTAGTTTCCTATGACTTAAAACAACACGCCTTTGTTCGCTTATAGTTCTGGTGCTCAGAAGTGCAGAATCAGCCTCACTGGGTCAAAATCAAGTTGTCAGCCGGACCCTGCTCCCTCCTGGAGGCTCTGGGGCAGAATCAGCTCCTTGCCTGTGTAGCTTCTGGTGGCTTGGCATTCCTTGGCTGTGGGCATATCTCTTCCATCTTCAAGGCCAACATCTTCAAGTGTCTCTCAGCTCTGTCTTCATATCACCTTCTCCTCCGTGTGTGTAAAATCTCGCTTAGCATCCCCCTTTTTAAAATTGAGATGTAAATGACATATAACATTGTATTAGTTTTAGATGTACAACATAATGATTTGATATCAGTATATATTGTGAAATGATTAGCATAAGTTTAGTTTCCATCCATCACCACACAGAGTTACAAATTTTTTTTCCTCGTGATGAGAACTTTCAAGATCTACCTCAACCTCCTTCTTGGAAGGTTACATGTGACTGCATTTGGGGCCCACCTGAGTAATCCAGGTTAAGAGCCTTAATCACATCTCAAGATATCCCAACGTATTTTCAAAGATACTTTTTCCATATCAGGTAACATTTACAGGTTCCAGGGATTAGGCTCTCATATCTGTTATCTGTATTCTGCTGGCTACAGGGGTCTAGACTGAGCTTTCATGGAAATGTCAGATAAGCAACCTGAAGCCGTCCAGTAGTGGGGCTGGAAGTTTTGCCTTCATCTAACTTACTCTTTTCCTCCTGCCACTCAGGGTCGTGGTGGGTGAGGCCCACCCGCTCAGGTCAGGCCTTCAGGGAGTATTCTGAATGGTTACTACCTGGCTCCTCGTTTCCATCTCCCATTTTTGAGGGTCTGTCTCCTGCCTTCCTTTAATTCCCCTTGCAGTCTGACGTCTCCCAGCCCCAATTTTGAGAATTCCAACCCTTCCAACAGGTTAGGACCTGTGCTTTATCTCCCCAAATACCTGTCCCTTCAGGCTTCATCCTGATGTGACTGAGGATGTTCCTCTGGCGGCTCTGGATCGCGTGCGGGAGCAGGTGTGGGGGAGTGAGCCAGGGCTCCTATGAACCGGGGAAGGACTGTGGTGCCTTGCTTGCTCCCAGGGATTTCCCTGACTAGGTGTGGTGTAGCCAGGTTCCTTCTGAATCCCTCAAAGATAAGCACACCTGGTACATGGAGTGCTATTTTTCTTCCAAAGACAGCCTAGTCTAATATCACATGATGAAAACACTTTCTTCCTATTTATAGTACTTTTGAATCCACTCTTGGAACATGTACAACCTTAGCATTATTGAATGAAAGAATTCTTCCTAGCTCTATTTTCACGGTAAGGGCTCCACATTAACTGGAATAGCTCTCTCTGAGTCATTTGGGATGAATGGTGCTATCCTTGAACACACTGTTTCCAGTCTCTAAATTTATCTCTTGATAGAAGTCAGTGTGTGTGTGCGTGTGTGTGTGTGTGTGTTCACCCAGCTATGTGAGTGTTAGTGGATTAGTGAATTAGGGGTAATAGAAAGTATATTTGAATTTAGAAAGAGGGGAGGAGCTAAAATGATACAAGAGGATGACCAAAGAGGGAAGGACAAATTAAGAGAAGACCAAGAGCAGGCCCCAAATTCTCCTGGGATGTAGAGCCCAGAACATTCTTTTATGCTAGTGTTGGGATCAAGGTTTGTGGCACCTGAAGCTTTTTTAACGTATGGCAGGTCCTCTTTAGAAAGAAGAATACAAAATAATGAATACAGAATTATGTACAGGGCTTTGGATGAAATCCAAGAGCCCTGAAGCTTAATGTAAAATAAATAAGCAACAAGGTTATATTTATGGCACAGGGAAATATAGCCATTATTTTGTAATAACTTGAAATGGAGTATTAAAACAAACAGAACTCCTGAAGCTTAAGTTTCATTAGCCTCAGGGCAAATCCTCTGTCTCTGGTTGGAAATCTGTGTGGTTAGGTCATTCAAGATGGCTGTTCTCTTGCTCCCTGTACATGCCCTGTTCGACCAGGCCCTGCTTCTCTCACACGATTATCCAATCCTCTTAATTGTAGGGCTTAATTAGTAACTGTCTACATGCTTGCCCCCTGCCCCAGCCGCTGGTTTCCCTGGTAACTGATGAACCAACCTGACATCAATCCCCCCTATAAATGGTAGCCTCCTTCTCCCCTGAGTAGCAAAGATTACTGCCTTTCACCACCCACAGTGTGGGTTCCCTCTAGGACCTTTGTTTTGGATGCGTGAGATCTCTTATCCAATAAATTGTTGATGTCTCTGTCACTGTCTCTGGGTTCTTTCTTCAGTCTCAAGGCTGAAGAAGACTGAAGGCTTTCTTCAGTCTTTGGGCTGCGGGGTGCAGCCCAAAAGGAATCAAGACTAAACATCCTTCTAGTTATATGATTAATATCTATTACTTTTATTTCCCAATGATTTGAGCTAAAACATCTGAATCATACCTATTAACATATTTCTTCTTTAATATATATTAATATATACGTATTAGGTATGTAATATATATGTTAAAAATCTATGTAACATGTTAGAAATCCATCAAATAAGCTGAGATCTAGAGGGGAAAACTACACATAAAGTACATTTAAAAAAAATTATACAATAACATTTCTTTAACACTTCATAGTTTGGGACACCCTTTCAAAGACAAGTTCATTTAATCCTGGCAATAAACTTGTGAAGAAAGTTTTCTATTTTATCTCCATTTTACATAAGGGAAACTGACCTTCGGGAGTTGGAGATTTGCCCAAGTACCTCAGGCTTAGGTAAACAGGGGAAGTGGGCGGGGACCCAGGGCTCTGTTAGCCTCTTGCTGGGAATGGGGGAGGGGGTAGGAAGAATAAGACAAGCGAGTTCATCTAAACTGCCTGCCTCCTGGCACTGATCCTTCCTACCTGTCTCTCTTCATCCCCCGCCACCCCTGGATTTCTCAGCTCCAAGCTCGACAGGCAGAACAGTAAGTAATTTGCTCCAAATAGGCCGGGTCAGCAGCAAACAAGGAACTGGCGTTGCTTTGGGGAATGCCTTCAGATCCAGTGCGTGTCCATCTCTGCTGGCAGATACCAGTTCCCCGAAGCTTGCTCTCTTTCTCTGAGCCAGATACTTGAGTTCCAATTGTGAAATCATAAGGGAAGAAAAGTCCAGATAGTAACCTGGGGCTTTTTAAATGTAAGGGCCCCAAATAAAATTGTTTACAGGCCATATTTTTTCCCATTCAAAATGAAAATAGTTTAACCAAATCCCAAGGGAGAAATAGGCTCATGCTGAAGTGATGGGATAGACTTGTTAGTGTCTGAGTGTTCCCAGCCTGTCCCCTTTTCCCCACAGCTGGAGAGCTTTCTGGCGTAGTCTTCCATTTCCTCCTCTCTCCCATCCTCCAAGGAAGGCCAGGCCTCTCCAGGGGAAATAGCCCTGAGTGGTCAGATTTCACAGCAAAGAGCTGAAAAGGGGAAAGGAAGCTGGAGAGGAGGTTGGAGAGGAGAGGTATGGGAGTATCTGTGCCATAGGATGATGATGAGCAGAAAAGAAATAGATTAAAAATAAACAACAAAACAAAAACTTACAGAGGCCTTTATAGTATTTGAGAAATACTCAAAGGACTGGAGCTTTCTCAGATATGTATGGAATGGCTCTTTTTTCAGCTTTGATGCTGCCATGGACTGAACCGCTTGGGTTGTGGCTTTATAAGCATCACCCCTACAACCTAGAATCCCTACTTGATTAAATCATAGAAGAGTGATGTGAAAAACCGTGAGAAGTGGTCCACTGCTCACAGGCAACCTCAATGCTAGTATCTCACCATTTTCGAGAAACAGCAACTATTAGAGTGATGGCCAAATTTCGAAGATGTATTTGCCACATTTGCAGCTGGTCTCTGGTTACCCATCATGGGCCTCATCATGGAGACTTTGCAAATCACACCGCATCGCTCTCTTCCCCCAACTACATAACCCCCACTCCCTATGCTCACCTGGTCAGGAGCAGCCCAGCACCCTTCCCCCAACACACACCCTTCACTGTGCTTCCTCAGGCTCTTTGAAGAATTGCTGTAAAGGGCTTCCCTGGTGGGGCAGTGGTTAAGAATCTGCCTGCCAATGCAGAGGACACTGGTTCGAGCCCTGGTCCGGGAAGATCCCACATGCCGCGGAGCAACTAAGCCCGCGAGCCACAACTGCTGAGCCTGTGAGCCACAACTACTGAGCCCGTGTGCCTAGAGCCCGTGCTCCACAGCAAGAGAAGCCACCGCAGTGAGAAGCCGGCGCTCCACAGCGAAGAGTAGCCCCCGCTGGCTGCAACTAGAGAAAGCCCGCGCACAGCAGCGAAGACCCAATGCAGCCAAAAATAAATAAATAATAAGTAAATTTAAGAATTGCTGTAAAATTGAGGGAAAACGATGGAGTAGAATTAGGGAAACCAAAACCCTATATTTCCTGTTACTAAGTGCTACTCTTATGAAATGGTGAAATGCTGTGAGCTGTTATTATTTATCTTTAACCAGGAGAAGAAATTCCACTGGGCAGCTTTTCCAAAAGATGTACCAAGTTCCTACAGGAGTAATTCCAGCCCACCCCCGCCATTGTTTTCTGGTACAGCACAAAGTATTCTCTGAAAAATCTCTAAAATGATTATCTAACAGAAGGCACTTTTGACAATTGTTATTGATTTACGATGGTACAGGCCCCAACAGGCCATCAGCCTGAGAGTTGCAATTGGCAGAGGAAGGAGAAGCCACAGCTACTGCTGTGGTTTAGAAAAGGTGTCAAAGAAAAATACTCTTCCTATATTCCGTGTAAAAGAGGATACAGTGCAGAAAAATGGCTTATATACTTAACTATAGCTCACTTTGACAGCATTTAAGGTTTTAGGAAAGCTCAAAACTACTAAGCAGTGTGTGAAGAATAGAAAGAGCTTTGCCCTGGACTCCTGGCTTGTCAATGCAAAAGGTTCTAAACCCCTAGGTAATAAGTTACCTAAAAATATGTTTTTGTGTGTGGTGGAAGAATGTGCTTTAGACACACACGTATTTAACTATTTTTTTTTAATTTAAAGCAATAAAAGCACACACACACACAAATCAAAACAGCATACAGGAATATAAAGTGAAAAGGAAGTTTCTACCCTCCTTCTTGCCATTCCTGAGTATCCCCCCACCCCCATTTCCATTCCTCAGAAGTAACCACACTTCCTGTGTTTTGTTTCAGAAATGTTCTGCGCTTATAAAAACATAATATCTCTTCCATTCTCCCCTTTAAAAACCCAAATGGGATACGTTAAAATACAACTCTGCAGCTAGGACTTTTGCTATTTAACAGTATACCTTGGACTTTTTTCTTCAAATTAGCTTATTTAGAACTCTCTAATTTTTTTTTTTTTTTCTCAGTATGCGGGCCTCTCACTGTTGTGGCCTCTCCCGTTGCGGAGCACAGGCTCCGGACGCGCAGGCTCAGTGGCCATGGCTCACGGGCCCAGCCGCTCCGCGGCATGTGGGATCTTCCCAGACTGGGACACAAACCTGTGTCCCCTGCATCGGCAGGCGGACTCTCAACCACTGCGCCACCAGGGAAGCCCCCAGAACTCTCTAATTTTTAAGCTATTTTTAAAATTGGAAAGTAAATACATAACACAGAGGAAGTGAGAGACAGCTGGCTTTAGACAAATATGAAATTATCACTGTAAAAGGCTAATTATCTTTCCTCTGGAAGGAGAAAGATTAGATGCAGAAAACATATTTCATTTTCTCTCTCTCTCTCACACACACACACACGCACACACACATGCAAAAGAACTATTATAGCTGGTTTAAACAATAACTTGGGTCCTTGACAACTTTATCAGACTGTACAACTAAAAAGCCAGTACTTATTAACCCCCAAAGTATAACAATGGAGGAGAGATGATCTCTATTAAACAAAAGTATCTCTCATTTAGACCAATGCAACAGACTTTTCCCTTTTTGTTCCATGGTGCTTCTCAAATGAACAATTTTACATATGTCAAAGCTCCAAAATGGTTGTTACAATTTCCAGTTGTAACTTCATGAAGTTATGGGAGGAGGTATGGCAGTCAAATCCAGGAGATATCGGCTGATGATTGGTCAAATGTGAAAATTTGGCTTGTGAGTATCTTGGGGTCTTAACCGCTCTGACTGCTGACTGAAGAAATCAGCAGCCTCCTGGCAGGCAGAACATGTATTTAAAAAAATATATCTCCTTTGGAAGATTTCTCATATACAAACAATACTGAAGAAAGTTCTCGTAGACAAACAACATACAAGACTGTAGACAAGTAGACAGGAGATGATGTTAAAAGTCAAATTTCACCACAGGACACTAGAATCTAATCATAACCCCCAAATCTCAGAAACAAATAATAAGCATGACATTGAAGGCCAAATCGATAATCAGAGTTGAGTCTTTTACCATCCTTATTTGCCTGAGTTTAACTATGTGGACACATTTCCTCACATTCACTGATTTCAGGGCTGGAAGAACCGTTAGTGGTAATCTCTTTTAATAAATAAGGAAACTGACACTAAAAGAGATTAAGTGACTTGACTAAGATCAGATAGAACAGGCTAGAACCTAACTTCCTAGTGGATATACTTAAACTAGTATAAATATATGATACATGTAAAACATATATAATACACATGATGGTCATTCATGTTTAAAAAACAGAACAGCATCACATGAACTTTCTACCATAAACTGGGTGGCACCATTCAAGGGCAGGAGGGCCTTGAATTAGGAAACTGGAAGAGAGTGATGAAGGTTGGCAGATAGCCACAGGCCAAGGATGGGGAGGCCAGCCAGGGAGTAGAGAAGCTGCAGTGTCAGGAGCACCTGGCAGGTAAAGAGTATTTGAGGTTCAGGAAGTCCTTAGCAGGAACAAGACAAGACACCTGTGGCAGGAGACTGAGGATGTGATATCTGCTAGGGACACAGTATTTACTCTTTTCACTCATTCTGCTTGGCCAGGCCGGGCTCTAGCATGCATTCAGAGTGAGAGGGAGAGAGCACTGTGCATCTGGGTCAGATAGATTCCAGGAACATCTTCAGGTTTTCTCTCTCCTAAGGGCTCTGCTTGTTAACTCTGGATTTACAGGTCATCACCCGCATACACTGGTCTGAGTTAATGACTGACTGGTGTTTTCCACTAAGCTGCTGTCAGGCAGATTTTTCCATTTAATTTCATTTAAAACAGTGGTGCTTAATCCTGGCTGCATATCAGAATACTCTGGGGAGCTTAGAAAAAAAAAATACTGTTGCCAGAGCCCATCTCAATTAAATTCTGCTTTAATTGGCCTGAGGTCCTAGTATTGGTATGTTTGAAAAACTCCCTAAGTGATTCCACTAGGTAGCTATGGTTGGAACCACTGATTTAAAACATCAGGGAAAGTTTCAATCAACTAAGCAATTGTTTCAAAAGTTACAATAGCATTATTTTCCTCACATCTGGCAATGTGATTCATTAAAAAATAAAGAAGTAATTTGCAGAACACCCTGTCTTCATAAGACTTTCTCATTATCTATTCATTTTTGCTAAGGAAAGTCAACCCATGGCTGAATTCAACAATAAATCCGAAACTGATGGCTCCACTGAATCTTCTTTCCACCATCTTATTGCCATTTTCTTCTTTGTCCAACTCACCTCATTTGCCATAGTAATTGCTCCTATTGACCTTTAGGTTGAGATGTCTGGACAGTCCCAAAGGCATAGTACTTATCACAGATTCCAGGACAGTTTGTCATCATGGGACTTCCTGTGCTATGGATATTCAACTGAGAAACCAGTGTGGGCTGGAATAATTAGTAATGTGGAACTCCTTCCTGCTTTTGGGCCCTCTCACTTTTATCTAGCAGAAGGTTAAAAGCATTGCCTTGCTTTTCTTCTACCTCGTTTTTGTTTGTTTTTTCCTTCTTCCTTTCTAAGGCATTAGAAAAGGCAGGAGATAGGAGTAGAAAGATTCATTTACTCATAAAACTGGGAGTGTAATTAAAGGTCATTTAGTTCAACCGCCATCTGAGACCAAGAGACTTTCCCAAGATCACACATCTAGATCACCCCTGGCGTGGGGCCTGGAACTGAGGTCCTGACTCTCAAGCCCCATTCAGTTCAACATACCACCTGGCCTTTCAAGATAGCTCGAAGATACTTGGGAGGGCTTCCTCCTTCCACAAGAGGTTCTCCAGCCACCTTATCCTTGTCAAACTAGACCCCTTTTACTTCCTTGACATTTTATTGTCTTCTCACATGCGTCCTGCTTAATTCGGGACATGATAGCTTATGGACTTTGCTCTCTTCCTTCTCGTTATTTAGAGCCCCGTGCTGGTAATACTTGTTTAATTTCTATTGTTACATGCTTCTCGTTGATATGCATTTATTGAATGTTTGCTGTTGTCAAATGTTGCAAGGTTCTAAGAGGAAATTCCAAAACAGAAGACGCCCCAGCTCTGTGGAGAGCCTGGCTGGTGACAGACCCCTGCAACCAGCCCCTTAGGTCGCATTTCCCAGCTCTCCTAGTCTGGGTCTCTGCGGGCAGTACAGGCCCGGGGGAAGAGGGGGCGGGTTTCAGGCTGGATTTAGGGAGTCGGCCTGGCTTTTCTCAGGGCTGCTGAAAGTAACGAATAACCTGCTGGCATGGGAGGGGAGGCCCCAGAAGTGGGCTTCTGCTCCAAAGGCCGCAGGGCAGTAAGGCGGCCAGCCTGTCTCATCCAGGCCAGTGTTCTGCCCGCAGTCCCCGGGGTTGGGAAAGCGGGCCCGCCAGGGGCGGGGCCTGGAAAGAGCGGGAGGAGGAGGAGGGGGCTTGGATGGGGAGAGAAGAGGGAGGAGGAAGAGCCTCGGGGGAGGAATCAGGCGGAGAAACCCAGGAAAAGCTGGAGAAGAAGGCGGCGGGAATGGGCAGGAAGAGGAACGGAAAGGAGAGAGAAGCGGGGAGGAGACGGGGAGGGGGTGGAGCCTGGGAGAAGTCAGGGGAGAAGCCGGGGAAGGGGTGGGGCAGGGGGAGGAGCCATGAAGGGGAGCGGGGGCGGGGCCGATCAAGGGGCGGAGCCGGGGGGAGAGGCCTCCCAAGGCCGCCGCCGCCGCTGCCGCAGCACGTTCTCCTCCCGCGGGTCTGGCAGCCGGGGTGCTCCCTCAGCCGCCGCTCCCCGAAGCGCGGGCTCTGGCGGCCCCGGCCGACGAGGACGCCCCGCGCGAACCGCCGCCTCTGGGGTCGCGGGGTCGCGGGACTGCAGAGCCGCTGGCGCGCCCGGGCCGCCGCCGCCTCCCTCAGCGTCCGGGGCCGGCATGGAGCTCTTCCAAGCCAAGGACCACTACATCCTGCAGCAGGACGAACGCGCGCTGTGGTGCAGCCGCCGCGACGGCAGCCTCCATCTCCGACCGGGTGAGGCTGGCGGCACGGGGTCGCCCTGGGCGGGCGGGGGGCGAGGAGGGGGCGCGGCCGGGGCCCCTCGGCCGGGGGCTGCGGATCTGGCGCCTCCTGCGGCCCTGGCGGGCGGGGCGGGGCGGGCTCGAGCGAGGGCGCGCGGTCTGTCATTATTTCCTGAGAGGAGGGAGCGCTGCCGTCGCCCCTGCCCCTCTGCGGGGGACAAAGGACTGACGACCCTCGTCCCTCCGAGCGCGCTTCCGCGTCGCGATCTGCTCCGCTGCCCGGGAGAGGGGACGTGAGTCGAGCCGCCCGCAGTCGGGGTCGGGCCGGCGCCCACCAGAAAGTTCGAGCGAGGTGCGCCTGGCCTTAAAGGCCTCTTCCTCTCAGGAGTGGCCTCTGCCCGTCCTTCGGGACAAGTTCTGGGTTCGAATCCCGATCTCAGGCCAGAGGCGATCACGCCAGTTCAGTGGAACATCCTGCCGGAGCTTCAGTGCCTGTGAAGCTGGTGTGTTTCTGGTGGTCCTTTATCATTAAAGGCGTGACTTCATTCTGGTTACCTCTAGGCACTCGATTTACAGCGCCTTTTTTTTTTTTAATTTTAGTATTACAGTTAAACTGTATCGTAATGTTCAACTTTTAATATTTTTGTGTGACTCAGTATTGTGAGATACACTCTTGTGGGTCCATGTTTGGGTGTCATGTAAGCTGTCATGAGATGTCTAAGTCTACAACGATTAGTCTGCATTAGGAAAACTAGGTCACAGTGGTGAGTTAAACAGGGCAGTCGCTGCCCTCAGAGAGCTGACAGTCGGGGGGGGCGGTTTCCCTTGAGGGGGCCCCAGAGCACCTCCCCCTTTGAGGTTGCCAGTCCTTTTTCCTAATCACTGCAGATCTTTCATTTTAGGAGAAGTAAGAGAACAGAGTTCTTGAAAGAAACAGCCAGAGCATTTCAAGTTTACTTGTAATTCTTGTATGTAATCTAGACAAAAGAATTTACGTGGTATGAATTGGAAAGTATGAAAGGCGCAAACGAACTTTTCATATACATCACAGCAGTTACCATTTATAGGAGGGTTTCCAAGGATCTGGTCCCTTAATATATTATTCCCAGTCCTCACAACAACCTTACAAAGCAGGTGGTGAGGTGATATCCTCTTTCTCAGGTGAGGAGACAGGTGTGAAAGGTTGAGTAACTTGACTGAGGTCACAGAGAGTAGAATTGGCCCCCAGAACACTTTCTGGCCTGTCCCACTGCTTGCCTAGGAAGGCCTGCTCGTTGATTTGCTAGAGCAGTGAAGGAGAACTTATTTTTTTTTCTAGGTTTTGGATGTATTTTCTTGCTATTACATTTTATTTCCTCTATTCAGAATGGAAGAGAAACTACTGCACCCAGATAAGGTTCTTTGATAATCTTGAGACAGGAGGTGTTGTAGATAGGCTAATTTTGGCCCGTCTCCAGTCATTCTCTTCTCCGTTTTTCCTGATTTGATCATTTGCCTGGTCTTTCTCCCCTCACCCCACCCACAATGTTTGGATAAGGCTTCAAGTGCAGACTGAAGAAAAGTAGATTGCAAAATTCCCCAGGCTGTCAAAGAGCCGACTCTTTGGATTCTTAAGAGCTTAAAATTAACTATGGCAGCTGGATGGAACTTGACATCACCTCTAACTCATTGGACAGAACACTTTTCTGTACTTCATTTCCTCAGCTATAAAATGAGGGTTGGACTTTTTGGTCCTTGTGCATAATGAAATGTTTTTGAAACAGTGCCAATTTAAGTGTTTGTTCAGTGTACCTCTTTGAGGACAAGAATTGATGTGTTTCATGAAAAACACTCAGGAAATCTCTAGGTCACCTGTGTATTGGGACAGTGAATTGAAGCATATGTAGATAGAGGTGGATGTGGTTGTCTCCATTTCTAGGGCTACTCTCTCCTTTCTCTTAGCCTCTAAGATTGACAGAGATGAACCAAGCTGGTGGAATTACATGGAAGGAGGTAAGGTCCCAGGAGTCCTCTGAATAGATGGCTTTAAATGAATTATGTGTCATTCTGTTTGGTTTGTGTTCATTTCTCGTACACAGGAACCTGTCCAGTCCTAACAGCTTTAGGGATAAGTTGCTCCCCTCAAGAGAAGTAAGTCAACTCTTCTAGGGTGCTGGCTAGTAGCTTACCTTTCAGTGGAAGGACACTTAAACCCAATCATCTGAGCTGAAGCTCAGATGATCATGCTACAGGCTTAAGCCTTTAAGGAATATTCACAGGGAAACCTGGGCCTAGATTTTGGATTAAGCCATGTGGTTTGAATTACTGTTTATATATCCAAAGTCCATATCAGAAGGCAAATTAACTTTTTTCTGAATAAAATGGTTGTAGCCTTTGCAATTAAGTTTATCACACTTCTTAGGATACAGCCTACCACAGACTAAAGCAGACCAAAAATATAGAGGAAGGAAGAGGCCATTATCTTTCAGAACAGCCTGTTTTTGATCTTCAGGTGTTCAAGTACATATAGCCAATGAATAAAGAATCTCACACACCTGACTTTACCAAATAGTTTATCCTATCCAATACTCAAGAGCCTTTCTAAAGAATGCCTATGGAATAATGGCATTTAATTGTTAAATGTTTTCCAGGTCTTTTTCTGTAGACTTATTTAAAATTCTCCATTTTATTGGATCATCTCCCTCTGCTTTTACAGCCAGTTTTGCTATTGTTTGTAATGAAAGCATTTAAAATCTTTCATAGTTTCTTACTGGTTATTCAACTGAATAAATTACTGGCCAAGTCCTTTTCTTTCTAAAGGGCAGTATCATAAGACCAAAAAAGCCTGTGAGCCTTGTGATTTTTATGTTTGTGGTAACTTGAAAGAGGACTTTTCTTCTAGTGGCATCAGGAGGATCAGTATTGATATTTAAGTCTAAAGTGACCACTTCCTTGGTCTGGAATGTTTGTTACTGTCAGTCTCTTTTCCTGCCTAGTTTATTTTGTAAGACCCAGTTCAGATGCCACCCCTACTCTGTGCTCACCATAGCCTGCATTCCTGGGGCAGAATTATTGGTCACCTTTTTGTGTTTCCAGGTGCTTTAGACACTTGGTACACGCATTAGTTATAGCCCTGACTGTATCATATAATAATGGTTTGCTTCCTTCTTCCCCAGTGGACAGAGCATTCCTCAAGGCAAGGACCACGTTCTACTCATCTTGGTATCTGTGAGCTTTAGAGTGCATAGGACACAGAAGGCATTTTTGGTTGAGTTGAGCCAAATTAAATTTAAGTCCAGGTTTCTCTCAGTACTATCATTGCCACAAATATGGGATGTTGTGTTATGCTTATTACTCATTTTAGGCCCTGTTTTAAATGTCTTCTAATTTAGGTGGAAAATCTCTGTCCAGCTGGATAAGGAAATAAATGTGAGGAAAGGTGCATTTCCACTTATGTTGTTTTTCTATCTGATTTAACATCATTTAAAAAAAAATCTTTGTGATGGTATTCCGTATTTTCTTTAACACTGTTTAAATTTTTTCTTCTAAGTAGTTGAGTATTTTTTCTGGTTTTCCATTTTTTTAAGGTTAGTGAGTGTCTGTATTCATACTTAGAACTGCTTTTTTGGTGGCTGCTAATATCTCTTGCAGGGTAATGACCAGCAGAGGAAAATATTTAGACTGTTTTATTTTCAACCAGGGAAAATGATAAAGCACTGTGTAAACATTCAGTAATCTCTTGAGCGTGGAGTTTCACTATCTGAGAATAAGGGCTGTAATTTAAAGACTTAAAAAGCAATATAATATAGTCCACTGTTGAGCAAGGGTGATATAGTCTTATCTCTTTAATCTTAAAACTGCTTCCACTTGTCCTTGTAGCTTTGTCTGATAGGACAGTGTTATATAATTTACTGCTGCGTATTGCTTCATTCTATTCTGAGACTGACCACGAAAAGATGGTAGAGCATCTGTCATACACATAACATTCATAAGCATGTAAACTATTTAGAGAGAGATGAAACACTGAATGATACATACCAGTGAACAGTTTTTGGAGGGGGATGCTAGTTATCAGAATGTACAGAAACATAAAAATGCATTCCTGTTTTACTTAGTTATTTTTTGATAATGAAATTATTTTTAATATGTCATATGAAAACTTTTTTGAATGAGAAATTAATTACAGAATTGAAATCTAAATAGAACTTTTATCTGTTTTGCAGAATCATATTTTATGCAACTATATCCAGTTTAGACTTTTGTGTTATTTGGTATTTACTTTGAAAAAATTTTTTAACTTTACCTTTTTTAGAAAATCATGTTTGCTAAAAATTCACCGCTTACCATGACAAAATGTAATAGGGCATTTTAATTTATAAATTAGTTATTAAATATATTGTAAAAATCTTTTTAACCATTTTTGTTGCTGTTGAATAACCAGTTTTTTTCCTCTAGTGTCTTTAGTTTTCAGTTTCTTTAAAATGGCTTACCACTTTTATACCTTGAACACTTCTTACCCCATATTTTATATTCTAACAGGCTAGCAGTTGGATTGAACAGATCTGTAAACTTATTTTGTGAACATTTATTGTTATGCATGCAAGATACAAAACACATCTTTCCAAAAAATTTCCCCCTTTCTTTGGCTTAAAAAAAAAGATAGTCTTTGTAGGGTGAATGATGACAATTTTTGGAATCAGGTTTTACAGCTAGAGGGAAGTTTTTGTGCATATTGTCTGCTTTGTGAACTGAGATTAGTAGTAGCTAATAACAACCGCTTTTATTTACTAAGCATTTTTCTGAACCAGACACTGTTCTAAGCCCTTTATGTGTACTGTTTCATGTCATCCCCACAATAAAACTTAGGCGGAGGGGTTTTATTATTATTTTACAGGCACAGAGAAGTAATTTGTCCAAGTTCAAAGAATAAGAGGGAGAGCCAGACTTCTAACCCCATATTAGCTCCAAAGCCAAGTTTTTCTCAATATTGACAAAAATGTTTTATAAACCTTTCTACCTTCTTGACCACAAAGTTGTAGGATTTATATTTTTATGGGTAATATCTGAAATGTATTTAGCTGTCATAGTCATTATAGTGTAGCCTATGTAGAGAATAAAATAGCCTCTGAAATGTCAAAGTATGCACATTGAGGAAGGATCTATGTAGAATGAAAAGGCTGATGATGGGACTATTGGTTTGTTCTTTGACCTTTCACCTGTCCTCACTCTTTTCTTGCAAAACTAGTTATATAGTTACAGGGAATATCGTTATATAATAGGTTGACTCGTTTTTCCACAGTCAGTTTGTAAGGTTTCTCTTCTTAAGTTTTTAGAACATTTGCAGGTTGTGGAGGGAATATATAGAGGGAAGATCTTGGAGCAGAAACACTGATATGTACTGGATGGGAACTATTTCAGCCAGTGATGAGCAACCTGAAGCCTTCTCAGTCTAACTTTGCAAGAGTTCCAGATCCAGTTCCAGATCCAGTTTCACAGACATCCTTTCAGAGCACATAAAGCAGAGAGGGAATGGAGGAGAAAAAGTCTTCAGGGCAACCACTTCCGAAGAGGGGAGGGACTTTGTAGCATCGCTGATTCCTAGATGCTTGTGTTCTGGCCATGCCAGCAGAGGCCAGGACTTGCCAAAGGCTGGCTTCAGAGGAGAGGCAGTATCCAGGCCTTTAGGATAGAGCATGCAGGTGCCAGAAACAAAGGTGCCCTGACAGCTTGGTCTTTTCGGAACATGGCTACTTTGGTGCTGCTCCAGGATGCCCAGCAGCATGGCTTCCCCTTATCCCACCTGCCCAGCCTAACTCAGCCCAAGCAGGGAGAAGGAGATGTAGATTCATTACTATATCCCTAGCACCTGGCCCACTGCAGGTCTTCTGTAAAAATTGTATTGAATGAATTGAAATAATTCTAGTTTCTGGTTGACTCTGTGTACCTTGAGCAGCAAATAGGTTGTTGGGAGGATTAAATGAAGAACATAAGAACAGAAGACCAAAACGCTGCATCTCTTACCAACTTTAAAATATGTACTAATTTCTCATTGTCGTTTTATTCAGGAAACGGGGGAATCTAACTTTTAATTCTGTGGGATTCAATAAATCTTTTTTTAATGAAAATAAATGAGGCCCAAAGACATTTTTATTTTTCTCTAACTGGCCCTATGCCAACAAAAAAAAAGATTGTTGGCTGATTTTGGTTCTTATGATTTATGACAAAATTAGCTGATGTATTTGCAGATAGATACTAGACTATCGGAAAATCGAACTAATTTGGCTATAGTATTGATTCAGTGCATTCTCAGAGCCATAGTCTGACCTTGATGTGGTTTTATGGGGATTTAAATGTGTTAGATCTTTATAAGCTGCATTACTATCTCTCTGTAAACCTTTTTGTAAACTGTTCTATTCCTGTTCAAATATGTTTTAAAATATAAACTTTTAAAATCTAGTCTTGCAAACACAAACCTGAGAAGTAACAGCAATCTCATAGAACCTGTAACAAATTACTCATTAGCTGGGCTAAGTTATAATCATGTGTGTCAGACGACCATAAACGAGCTGAGAAGAATATTTGAATTAGAGTATGTTTACCAAAATAGAGAAATAATACATTACTTTATTAGCAGTAGCTGTTGATAATACATTAAGTAATATTTAAGTAGTATTTAAAAAGTGAGGGTGAGCACTGCACATTTAGCATCATAGTACTATCAGAACACATACTGGTAGTATCTTAATTAAATCCCATGCTCTGTTAAGATGACTCATTTTCTGGTTGCTGTGAGACCCTTAAAGGAACTGCTCTCATTCACAAAAAAGCATCCACTCCTGCCAACTTTTTGGTAAGGCTGTTGAGGGAAGTACAGGTTGATTTTAGGTCAGTGTTCCCTGTTGTTTTTTTCTTTTTAAGTTACCTCATTTTAATTGCAGATTCTTTCACATTTAACCTTGAATTTCTTTAACTTCATAGTGGGATATTTAAAAATACATTTAAAGTACCTTAATTTTTCTTTATGAAAATTTATGAATATTATTCTTTGAAACCTCTTTTTACTTGTACTAAACTTCAAATTCCAGTTTCTGCAATGGTCAACATATATAATTTGAAATAGTCCTAACATGTAACTGAAATGTTGGGACATTTTAAACATGCCACAGTGCTCTTAATTTTAGTAGTTTGCGTGTATAATATTAATGATGCTTCATGGTGTCATTATACATTGCTTTTATGCCAGATATAAACACTTTTCTCCCTATTTCCAGCATAATAACCCTCCCCTCCCCCAGGGAACAGTTGTGGTGGGTAGACCAAAGAGTTTGGCAGAGTTTCTAGTTTGCTAGTCTCCCTCTGGGCAGTTGTTCTTCTTGACTTCCAGGATTCACCTCTAGTAGCTATTGCATTTATCCCCCTTTGCACCTTTCAAATACTCACTTTCCTCAAAGAAGCAGCCCTCCGCCCTGACAACTAATTTAGTATTCTATTCCTTTCTCCTTCCAAATTATATTAAGTCTGAAATTCTGTGAAGTCATTTATTTATTATTTCAACAAACATTTATTGAAGATCTGTCTGCGAGGCATTGTGCCAAGGTAAAAAGATGGATAAAATACTGTCTCTACCCTATAGCCCAGGTAGTGGTCCAACAAGGGAAAGGCATACAGAGGATTCTAGAGTGACAGATACAGTGATAGAGCTGAGTTCTGTGGGAGATTTGAGCTGGGTCTTGAAGTTCAAAGTCTCTGTTTTTTTCCAAGGTAGTGAAAATCTGTTTTTCTTCCTCATAAAGAAATGGGAAGAAAGGTGTTCTTTTATTTGATTCTCTGAAGTTCCTTCTAGCTGTAAATTGTCTGTGATTGTTTCTGTCTTATTTAAGAGTGGAAAGTCCTGGAAGAAACTGGCCGTGTGACTAGTGGACTTTAATGGGTATATATATATTTTTGCCTTGCCTTGCCAGAAATAACTTTGTATGCACAGTGCCTTGGTTCTAATTAAGTACTCAAAAAAAAAAAAAAAGAAAAAGAAAAAGAAAAAAGTTTATGAGAATGAATAGTGCCTAACTGGCCAGACTGAAATAGTACAGGTTCTCCCCTGTACCTCCCACCCCACAGGACACTCTGCTGTGGCCCTTGTTTGATCTAGAAGCAGTTCTACATTTGAGGGCAATTAAAATGGCAGATCCTAGACCTGATGGTGTGTTTGAAGGTAGAGCTTTTTGTTGGTAAGGACCTATGGTATCAGAATGACTATACAGACGATCCTAGATGGAAGAGAGTAAGTTTTGAACAGAGTTTTCAGGAAAAGCTAGGAAATTATTTAAACGCCAGCAGAGACAAAGGTTGCATCTATTTTATGTTCGAAGTGCTAATTTTATGCATCTCAGTTACCGGCTCTAAAATGAGTTAAGGAAAATACCAACTGTTAGATCACCTGTGCTCTTATTTAGCTTTCAGAATCCTATTTCTTTCTCTTGTCTTTTTCTAAAGATTTATTTATTTATTTTGGCTGCCGTTGGATCTTTTTTTTAAAATTAATTAATTTATGGCTGCATTGGGTCTTCGTTGCTGTGCGGGCTTTCTCTAGTTGTGTTGAGCGGGGGCTACTCTTCGTTGCGGTGCGCGGGCCACTCATTGCAGTGGATTCTCTTGTTGCGGAGCACAGGCTCTAGGCACGTGGCTTCACTACTTGTGGCTGGCGGGCTCTAGAGTACAGGCCCGGCAGTTGTGGCGCAAGGGCTCAGTTGCTCCGTGGCATGTGGGATCTTCCTGGACCAGGGATCAAACCCGTGTCCCCTGTGTTGGCAGGCAGATTCTTAACCACTGAGCCACAAGGGAAGTCCCTGCGTTGGGTCTTTGTTGCTGCGCATGGGCTTTCTCTAGTTGTGGTGAGTGGGGGCTACTCTGTTGCTGTGCACGGGCTTCTCATTGCCGTGGCTTCTCTTGTTGCGAGCACGGGCTCTAGGCACACGGCCTCAGTAGTGTGGCTCACAGGCTCTAGAGTGCAGGCTCAGTAGTTGTGGCACACGGGCTTAGTTGCTCCGCGGCATGTGGGGTCTTCCCCGACCAGGGATTGAACCCGTGTCCCCTGCATTGGCAGGCGGATTCTTAACCGTTGCGTCAACAGGGAAGTCCTATCACAGGATATTGAATATAGTTCCCTGTGCTATACAGTAGGACCTTGTTGTTTATCCATCTTATGTATATTAGTTTGCATCTGCTAATCGCACACTCCCAATCCTTCCTTCTCCCCAACCCGCTCTCCCTTGGCAACCACAAGTCTGTTCTCTATGTCTGTCTGTTTCTGTTTCATAGATATGTTCATTTGTGTTGTATTTTAGATTCCATATATGTGATATCATAGGGTATTTGTCTTTTTCTTTCTGACTTACTTCACTTAGTATAATAATCTCTAAGTTCATTCATATTGCTGCAAATGACTTTATTTCATTCTTTTATGGCTGAGTAATCTGTTATGTATATATATGCCACATCTTCTTTATACATTCATCTGTCAGTGGACATTCAGGTTGTTTCCATGTCTTGGCTATTGTAAATAGTGCTGCTATGAACATAGGGGTGTATGTATCCTTTTGAATTATAGTTTTGTCTGGGTATATGCCCAGGAGTGGATTGCTAGCTCATATGGCAACTCTATTTTTAGTTTTCTGAGGAACCTCCATACTGTTTTCCATAATGGCTGCACCAATCTACATTCCCATCAACAGGGTAGGAGGGTTCCCTTTTTTCCACACCCTCTCCAACATTTGTTATTTGTAGACTTTTTAATGATGGCCATTCTGACCAGTGTGAGGTGGTACCTCATGGTAGTTTTGATTTGCATTTCTCTCATAATTAGTGATGTTGAGCATCTTTTCATGTTCCTATTGGCCATCTGTATGTCTTCTTTGGAGATATGTCTATTTAGGTCTTCTGCCCAAAAAACAATTTCTAATATCCTTCATGCTGCACGGTAATTAGATCCCAGTTTTTTTTTTTGTTTTGTTTTGTTTTTTGCGGTACACTGACCTCTCACTGTTGTGGCCTCTCCCGTTGCGGAGCACAGGCTCCGGACGCGCAGGCTCAGCGGCCATGGCTCACGGGCCTAGCTGCTCTGCGGCATGTGGGATCTTCCCGGACCGGGGCACGAACCCGTGGCCCCTGCATCGGCAGGCGGACTCTCAACCACTGCGCCACCAGGGAAGCCAGATCCCAGTTTTAATAGAAAAGTCTAGAAATTCTTAGGATCCCTTTCCTAGGTAGTATATCTCATCTTTTAACTAGTCTTAGGGTTTTTTGGTGGTTGTTTTTTTTTGCCCTTAGGGTTATTTTTTTAAACGTATTTTTTTATAGTAGCTTACACCAACTTTTTGCTTATTCACTATATATTATGAGCTCTTTATTCAGTTTATGGTTCTTAATTACATGAAAGAGTTTCAAGCTGTCCACGGCACAGGCATCATCTTTGAATCACTCAGGTAGGATAAAACTAAAGCTACTAATGCAGGTTCCAACTAGTAACCTATAATCACTTTGGCCTGTAATTCTCAACCTGGGTGTACGTTAGAATCACCTGGGGGAGATTTACAAAATACCTGTGCCTGGGTCCCACCGTAACCCAACAGTCAGACTCTCGAGGATGGGGCCCAGGCATCAGTATTTGTACAGCTCCCAGATGGTGATATTGAGCAGCCGGGATCCAGGACCGTTGAGCTGGAGTTCACACTGGGAAAGCAGCAGCTGCTAGAACTTCTAAAGTAGATTAGCTCTTTAGCTTGCTGAATGCTGGAAAATAATTACTATTAGAGAGTTCAGAGAAACATGTATCAAATTTTGCATTTATAAGATGGCATCTGAATCAAATTATTCCTTAACCTTTTTTTCTGGCCTAATTAAATTTTGAGAATTTAAGTATGGATGAGCTAACCATTGGAACTTTTAGTTCCTCATTGTAGAACACTTTTCCTCATCTGTTTGACTTTGGTGTTGGTAATTGTCTTTTCAGAGCAATAATGTCCTTTTGTCTTTAGCAGGAAATGAAACTTGGGTCTGATTATGTATGCATACACTAGCACCTTTTTTTTTTTTTGACACAAGTGAAACTGCCTGTAAACTTCAGCAGCTGTGCAAAACCCAGGCTTGTTCTTGGGCTGAGGGAGCGCCATCACTCTGGGCTCTTGGAATGAGTGAGTCATGCTCTCTGCAGGCACACAGTACTTAATCACTTGTTTTCTGTGTACCAGGAAGAAGAGGGCATATGAAAATAGAAGCCATGTCCTGCCAAATGGATCTGAAATAAGAGTGGAAATGTTGACCTAATGGGTCAAACAATTGAGCTTATGACAAACTACTTATGTCTTTGGGTGTATGTTACTTTAATGGTTTCACTAATTAAAATTTGGCATTATTTCTAAAATACTATGCTTTTGTAATTTGTAAGCAGCTCTACTCTTTACTAGATAACCTTAATAATCCTAAATTTTAAAACCTATTTGCAAACTTCAAATGTTTCTCTTTTGAAATTGTGTGCCACATTGGAATATACCTTTCGAAGGAAGGATTAGAAAGCAATATGTTTGTTGGAGCAGATCAATTACATGGCTCTTCTTTGTGGAAGGAAGGGACAAGCCCACTGGCCGTTTTCCCTGCCATTCCAATGCCTTCTGCCTCCGGAGTAGGCATTAATAATGGTGACAGAGTGTCCATTACTAAGCATAGTTGCTACATATGCCAAGACCAGTATGGTTCAAACATGTCCTCTATACAAACACTCTGCTAATGCTTTTATTTATTTTTATCTCCTTAATGAAGAGTAACAGATTAAAAAATACACACACACATATTTTGAAGTGTCTGTTGTGTGCCAGGAACTGTACCAGGCATAAAGTCATAGCGGCTCAAAAAGACACACTCAGCCTCCATTCTTGTGCCCGTTATATATAGCCTATTTCAGGCCTTCCTCCACTGGCTTCTCGCTATATTGGTGTGAGAAGCTGTGGACACCTGCTAGAGATTTTAAGATAATTTAAAGTTTCCCAGAATTTTTAGTTAAGTCTTTCATTGTGAGAAATCACATGCTCATCGTTTATGATTTGGTTCAGTAACTATTGAATGAGTCCCTGTTGTGTGTCAGACACTGTGCTAGGCTGCAGGCATACAGTGGTAAACAAAATAGGCCTAGAATTAAATAAACCGATAGAAGAGTCGAGACTTAATAGTCTGTCTTTTAATTGGTAAGTTGAAACTTTACGTTTATTTATAATTATTAATATATTATGAGTTATTTTCACCTTTTATTCATGTTTTCCATTTATTGTGCTTTTCTCAGTCTTTTTGTTCTATCACCTTTTACTGTGTTCCGTAGGATGGTAGGAATTTTATTTTTACTTTAAAATTTTTTTAATTTTCTGGATGGTGTGAATTTTTATCAGATGTCTTTCTGTTGCTGATTAAAAGCTACCCATTCTGTTTTTTGTTCTTCTATGGTTTCTCAAAACTTAGGACCCTAGTACTTATTTTCATGTATATAACTAAAGTCTACTGATGTCTGTGTCTTTTTCCCAAGTATATTTTAACCTTCATTTAGACTCTACTGCTTCTAAATTTCCCCTCTCCAGTGTAGGGGACTTTAGGGGAGGGGAGGAAGCTGGCAGTTATGCTTGATTTGCCATTTGGACCTGAATTGGGTTGCTAGGACTGTTTCTGCGTTCCTAATTTTGAGCTGCATCAAGAGTCCTGTATCTGTTTCACATTCTAAAGAAACAGAATTTTGGGGGCATATCTAAACATTGAGATATTTTCATAAAACATTTATTATTCTCAGAAGGCTTTTAGGGATTATCGCCTTAAGATTTAATGTAAAAAACAATCGAAGTTGGGTTTTTCCTTTTTTATCCTTTCCTTTTTAAATAAAAAGCCGTATGTAGACCCTTGAAATAAAAATCTGTAGAGAGATTTAGTGAGTGCTAGGAACCTGGAATTTTAAATGCATATACATTTCCCAACTTGAGGTAAAAGTTATTGAACATTTATGTGCCAGGCATTGTGCTGGGTACTTTCACATAATTCTTCCATTTAATCCTCATAAAAATCCTGTAAGGGGCTTCCCTGGTGGCGCAGTGGTTGAGAGTCCGCCTGCCGATGCAGGGGACATGGGATCGTGCCCGGGTCTGGGAAGATCCCACATGCCGCGGAGCGGCTGGGCCCGTGAGCCATGGCCGCTGAGCCTGCGCGTCCGGAGCCTGTGCTCCGCAACGGGAGGGGCCACAGCAGAGAGAGGCCCGCGTACCGCAAAAAAAAAAAAAAAAAAAAAATCCTGTAAGTTAGATGGAATTCCCGCTTATGAAAGAGGGACCTGAAGTTTTGAAAGGGGTTCCAAGACTGCAGTAGAGCTGGGACTTTTCACTCAGGACATGGAACGCAGGCCGTGCCCATGTCACTCAGAATCTCTTGACTCTGTCCAGCCTTACAGTTGCAGATTTGGAACCAGGTCACCCTCGTGCACACTCCTGTAACCTGGATCTCTGGCTTTAGGCTTGCCTTCTCCCATCCATCCTCTGCATACTAGCCCCAGTGTTCAATCTGAAATGCAAATCTGCCCTCTCTGGAGGAAATGTCTCCTGAATTTACTGCCTGTGGGCCTCCTGAGTTGGTCCCTGTTTGGTTTTTCAGCCTCATTCTTACAGCTTCCTGCCTTTTACCTTAAGGGTTTACAGTACCAAACCGTTTAGAGTCCTCCTTGCATTCAGTAAATATTTGAGTGCCTGTTATGTGTTATACAGTCTGCTGCATGTGGGCCTGCCCAGGGCTTTTCTCATGATCTAGATGGAGGAGGTCTTGGCTCTGGACAAGGATAGTGGCCACGGGGATGGAGAGAAGTGAAACATTCATCAGATATGAGGAGGTAGAATCAACAGGACTTGGTGAGGAAGAAAGCTGTTTTTTTTTTTGGCCGCATCATGCAGCTTGTGGGATCTCAGTTCCCCAACCAGGGACTGAACCCACGCCACAGCAGTGAAAATCTGGAATCCTAACCACTAGGTCACCAGGGAACTCCCAGGAAGAAAGCATTTTGAATGTCTCCCAGGTTCTGGCTTGTGTGGCTGGAATGATGGTGGTGAGCTGAAAGCCCCATACGAACTTAAAATGAGAGTATGATGTCTGAGTAGTTACACATGGTAGGGAAACTTATGGTGTTAGAGGTAGGATAGAGCCCTGGACTGAGAGTGGGATATGGGGTTTTGATTTTAACAAGCTGTGTAGTTAATATTGGACACTTTACCTCTGCCAGCCATGATATCTTTATTTGAAATAGAGCAGATGACTTTAACTTTGTTAGTTCAAATACTGAACCCTTCTAATGTGATTCAGTGCAAATTATCTGACTCCAGCCTGCTTCTGCATTCTGTGTCGTTCGTTCATTTGTCTGTTCAGCATTTGGAGCCTGCTGTATATCATGCACTTGGGACGTAAAGCTAAATGAGATCAGGTCTCCATGAATTTTCTGTTCTTGATGAGCTTCCTGTTCAGTCAGGGAGACAGGCAAGTCAGTAATTAGGTGCATTAAACCAAAATGAGATGCCACGATGCGTATACGAGCAGGGTTCAGGGGGATCACAAAAGAGAACCCGATCAGTTCTGCTGGGTGAGTGGAATGGGGAATGTGTCAGGGAACACCAGTGACCCTTGTTCTGAGTCTGGAATGAACAGCATGCCGAAGTGGGTGGGGAGCAGCATTCCAGGCCCAGCCTGTGCACACTTCTGGATGACTGTAGGAAGACAAGGATGCTGGGGTGGGGAGGCGGGAGGAGGGTAGACAGGAGGAGCCCACGCTGGGCCTTGAGAGCCTTTCCAAGGAATTTGGACTTTGTTTCTCAGGCTCTGGGGGGTCGGAGAAGACATATGACTGGATTAACAATGTTCTATGTTGTATGTATTTTTTTCATGCCTAATGTATTTCTTTTACAATATCAGTGTTAGACAAACTAGACTTTAGGGCAAAGAGCATTATTTGAAATAAAGGCAGTTATTACATCCTGATAAATGGAGCAATTCACCAGGAAGATATAATAATCCTGAATCTGTATGTGCCTGACAACATAGTCTGAAAAAATATGAGGCAAAAATTAAGAAGGAAGAGTACACAAAGCATGAGATTTTAAAAAAAAAAGAACCCTGTCAAAGTATTAGGCTAAGCAGTCAAAACATTAGCAAGTACATAGAGCAGTTGAATAAAATAATTAATAAAGTTGATAATGAGCCCTCACCCCAGAGTTGAATAGTGTATTCAAATGTTTGAAGTAAGAAATACTTTTAAAAGCATGACTTGAACAGACATATATGTATATACCTATAACTTCAGAAGCAAGAGTTTTGTGAAGTGTTTCCCCTTACATGGTACATGGTACAGTTTTTCTCTTTTCTGTTTCTTTGCTGTTAGTGCTGGTCTCGTTGTACAAAATTGATATAATGACCCACCAACGGATTGAATTGACACCCTTTTTCTTGAAAACACTAAGAAAATATACGTGCTTTTCAAGTACACACAGAACATTTGCAAACTGGCTTTCTGGATTCCCCTCCCCACACCAAGCGTCTGGTACTCCTCTTGTTCTGCCTCTTGTCCTTCCCCCGCTAAAGCAAAGATGACTTTGACTCCTATTTTTACTGAGTCAAGGCCATACGATACATCCATCTGCTTCTCATCTCCATTTCTATATTTAGCCTTTTCATCTTTTCTTCTAGACTTAGAAGAAAGTAATATCTTTCATTTCCTAGGTTAACTTTTACACCTGTACTTTTGATTTCATTTTGTTTTCTTTTCCTCGTTAAATAGCTCCTGGTTTTTATGCCTAGACATTTCTCCTTGACCACCCTATCATGAACTCAGTCTTAATGGCCTAACTAGTTCTCTCTCAAATAACCTCAAAGATTATTAGTGGCTATTATTTTTATTTTTATTTATTTCTTTCTTTATGTGTGCCGGGTCTTAGTTGCGGCACACGGGATCTTTTTTTTTTTAGTTGCGGCACGCGGGATCTAGTTCCCTGACCAGGGGTCGAACCCGGCCCCCCTGCATTGGGAGCGCAGAGTCTCAACCACTGGACCACCAGGGAGGTCCCAGTGACTATTATTTTTAGTCGTTAGACCGCAAAACTTAGTCATCTTTATAGTTTTTTTTTTAAGTGAAATTTTAATTTTCTTGAATGGCTGCTATAGTCACATGGTTCAAAATGCCAAAGGTGCAAAAGGGTATTACTGAGTTAGGAGGTTCTCGCCCACCTTTTCTCCTGCTGCTGTATAGCCTGCTTTTTCTTCCTTCCTCCTTCTTACTCAACTATGTCCTCATCTTATCCCTCTCAAGAGAAGATAGACGTTTCACTGTCATTTCAAAATTCACCCTCTTCCTGTCCTTTGTGTAGCTTCCTTTGGGGTGTTTCATGTTAATCTCCTTTTGTACATTCTTCACCTACTGCCCACCCTGCTCCCCAGGCTACCATATCCTTTCAAGCCAAGGCTCTTGTGATAAATAACCTTCTAGCTCCTTTTCCTGCTCGCAGTCTCCACCCCCGTTCAGTGCTGTCACCTAATCCCTGGCTGCAGTCTTGTTTTACTTTTGTCATTGTCTGCCTGCCAAGGCCTCCAGGAAGTAAGGCTCATTAGTCTTTTATTCAGGTCTCTCCTTATTGGCCTCAGTTTACTTTTTCCAGTCTTATCAATAAAGATCTCCACCATACTAACGATACTCATTGGTCTTCTGATCTATACTGTTTGCTCCTTTATTTTTATATCTTAGCCTGATAACAGTGCCTGGTTCTTGGAAGGTACTTGATAAGTGTTTCCCCAGTGAAGGGACAGTTTCCAAAACAAACCTTGTACTTTCTTTCCGCTGCATTATTTTTCTTTCTGATTTCCTTATGCTTGAAGTTCCACTTCCTCTATGTAACTGTCCATGACTGTTTTAGCTCTAACTTTTTCATCCTCCTCCATATTCCTAGAGCTCATCTGAAACCCAAGGGATAGAGTCTTAAAACTGTGGTTGTTCATCTGAAGTCAGGGTAGGGTTATGAGTAGCTGGAGCTGTTTCCTTAGCAGGGGCACCTGTGTTGGCAGATGTTGAGATTTGGCCTGCCTGACAGGGATTCTGGTTATTTGAAAAGAAATCAGGGTACTTTTAGTTTGTACACCAACATGAATTCCAGAGTTAGAGTTAGATTTTTATAAATTAACAAAGAGGTAAAATTAATAAATACATAATTGATAATGGGTAAGGAACAACTTAGATAATATGATAAGCGAAAAAATAATGAAAAACAGATTTGTATAAAAATTTAAAACTGAAAATATTTACAAACACGTCAAAGAGTTGATGTTCTTAATATAAAAAGAATTCGTAAATCAATAAGGAACATAAAGAAAAATTGTTAGAGGATATGAATAAGAAAATCATAGAAGAAGAAACATAAGCAGTCAGTTTTATAATTAAATGTTTAATCTTACCAGCAATGAAAAGAAAATAAACATCATTTAGGCAATGGATGCCATCAAATTAGCAAAATTTAAAAAGAAATTCTAAATGATGGCAAAGCATAAGAAGCATTTTCATATGCTTCTGGCAGAAATCTAACTTGGTGCATAACCTTTGCAGAAAGCACTTTGGTAATATTTGAAAGCTTTCATTTTTTTTTAATGTTTTCACCTATTAATTTCATTCCTAGGAACTGTTCTAAAGCTATTAATTAGGGAAATAAAGTATTTGCATAATGTTCATCATTGATCACAGTATTGTTTATAATAGAGAAAAATTGGAAATCACTTAAATGTCCAAGAGTGAGGAAGTGCTTCCTTAAGTGGAAAATTAGCCATGAAGTTATAATTTTGGAGAATATTTTAAAGATGTGAGAAAATACGAAATGGTATAAGAAAAATTAACATATAGTCTTGTGTTTGCAATATTGCAGTTGGATATGCACACAGACATATGTGAAATGTAGCAAAATAATGTTATCTCTGGGTGGCGGGATGGAAGTGATAAAATTTTTTTCCCAATTTTATACAGTATTTATAATAAGAATGCATGTTATTTAAAATGTAAATATTGTCTTACTGATTAGTTCCATATATAAATTCTGAGGGAGGCACTGTAGTTGGATGGTTAAGAGCACAGGCCATGAGTCATGCAGACCTGGCTTTGAATTGCAGCTCTGCCCTTGATCCGTTGTATGACATGGCCACTTTACTTTTCTAAGGCTTCATTTCCTCATCTGTGAATTGGGACTCCTAATACCTAACTCATAGAATTGTTAGGGTTAGAAATGATAATGTGTATAACAGCCTTTAAAAAAATTAATTCCCTATTTTACTTTAATTCTTGAAATAAAAACAGAAGGTAACTTCTTTTTGCCTCCCATTGACTGTATCATTAACAACAGAGATGTTCAAGATACAATAGTCAAAAACTCTTCTGTAATTACCCACATGTGTTACAGATTGATTATACATTTCATTAAAATAGAATTTAAATGGTAATAACTAAAATGTAATTTAAATTTTCTGCTAAGAGAAATGCTGTTTTCATTCTTGCTAATTTTTTCCTGCTATTGAACCACCACTAATGTTACCTTTATCTCCATGGATATAACAGCCTTTTGTAGCCTGGGTTCCACAACAGAATTATGCCCTAATGTCTTCAGGCATCCTTTGCATGTAATGAATTAGCTTCTCTTCTGTGTGTCTAGAATGGTACAAACTATGTACCGTCCTTGGGAGAATTGAGAAAACAGTCATCCAAATCATTGTCTTGTTCTGTGGTTCAGATGAGGAACCCTGATTGGATGCCTGGCACATATTAGGCACTCAGTATAAATGGAAGCAATTCCTATTGTTTTTTCCATAGAAGTCACATAAAAGAGCACTTGCTTTCTGGGTTTCTTTGCTTGGTGTTAGCTTCTTTGGGAAAAGGTAAGTGCACATCTCTGTGGTGGTTTCTCAGGCCTTGTCTTTGGATCTGGGACTGGCCATGGCGACAGCACCTTGGATAACTCCTCTTGTTTGCCCTCTTGTGATGTACCAGCCTCCTTCCTCCACTGCAGGGCGCCAGAGTACTGCCTCCCATCTGAGTAGAGTTTTAGAATTTCAGTTATCTCCCCATAACTGTCCGTATATTAGAAGGCTTATTCAGGTCGGAATTAATACCTGTCCACAAAGTGCTCGATAGTAATGTATTCAGTTCTGGGTGTTGAAAACTGCTCTTTTGGAAAGCTGATCATTTTTTAATATACTGCTAAAGATACCTTTTTTTTAATCGTCTTGTGACATTCCTGTGACATTTCTTTTTAAAAATTTTTATACAATTTAAAAAGTTACTTTCCATTTACAGTTATTAGAAAATATTGGCTATATTCACCGTGTTGTAAAATACATCCTTGAGTCTATCTTACACCCAACAGTTTGTACCTCCCACTCCCTCACCCTTATATTGCCCCTTCTCCCTTCCCTCTCCTCACTGGTAACCACTAGTTTGTTCTCTATAAAGATACTGTTTTAATATGTTTTCTGATGAATATGTTTTCATGATTGCTTCTTATTTTATTTTAGCTACTGATCTACTTCTTGCCTGGAATCCCATTTGTCTGGGGTTGGTAGAAGGTGTTATTGGCAAAATTCAGCTTCACTCAGGTATGTTTCTGTAAACTCCTTAAACTTGTCAAATTTAATGTGGCATTCTATGACATTTTCTTCTTTGAGGATAAATGTAGATTCTGTAATGGCTTTGATTCCTTTACCTTAATTTTGGGTCTGCCCAAAGTGGGTATATTTCCATATAAGTGAAACAAAAATACAAGCATACCTCATTTTATTGTCCTTTGCAGATATTGCGTTTTTTTACAAATTGAAGATTTATGGCAACCTGGCATCAAACAAATATATTGGTGCCGTTTTTCCAGCAGCATTTGCTCACTTCATGTCTCTGTGTCACATTTAGGTAATTCTTGCAATATTTCAAACTTTATATTTGTTATGGTGATCTGTAATAAGTGATCTTTGTTACTACTACAACTCACTGAAGGCTCAGATGATGGTTAACAGTTTTTAGCAAGAAAGTATTTTATTGTTTTTTGCTTGTTTGTTTGTTTTGGCTGTGCCATGCGGCATGTGGTACCTTAGTTCCCCCACCAGGGATCAAACCTGCGCCCCCTGCAGTGGAAGCATAGAGTCTTAACCACTGGACTGCCAGGGAAGTCCCAATAAAGTTTTTTTTTTAATTGAAATATAGTTGATTTACAGTGTTGTGTTACTTTCTGGTGTACAGCAAAGTGATTCAGTTATACATGTATGTATTTATTCTTTTTCATATTCTTTTCCATTGTGGTTTATTACAGGATATTGAATATAATTCTCTGTGCTATACAGTAGGACCTTGTTGATTATCTATTTTATATATAGTAGTTTGTATCTGCTAATCCCAAACTCCTAATTTATCCCTCCCCTCCCCCTTTCCCTTTGGTAACCATAAGTTTGTTTTCTATGTCTGTGAGTCTTTCTCTGTTTCATAAATAAGTTTTTTTTTTTTTTCCGGCCACGCCACGCAACTTGCAGGATCTTAGTTCTCTGACCAGGAATTGAACCTGGGCCCTGGCAGTGAAAGCGCCGAGTCCTAACCACGGGACCACCAGGGAATTCCCTTGTGTCATATTTTAGATTCCACATATAAGTGATATCATATGGTATTTGTCTTTCTCTTTCTGACTTACTTCACTTAGTATGATAATCTCTAGGTCCGTCCATGTTGCTGCAAATGGCATTATTTCATTCTTTTTTTACGGATGAGTAATATTCCATTGTATTGATTTTTTTTTTTTAAAAAATATATAATCATATATGTATATACATATCACATCTTCATTATCCATTCATCTGTTCATGGACATTTAGGTTGTTTCCATGTCTTGGTTATTGTAAATAGTGCTGCTATGAACATTGGGGTGCATGTATCTTTTTGAATTATAGTTTTCTCCAAATATATGCCCAGGAGTGGGATTTCTGGATCATGTGGCAACTCTAGTTTTTTAGGGAACCTCCATACTGTTTTCCATAGTGACTGCACCAATTTACATTCCCACCAACAGCATAGGACGGTTCCCTTTTTTCCACACCCTCTCCAACGTTTGCTATTTGTAGACTTTTTAATGATGGCCATTCTGACCAGTGTGAGGTGGTACCTCATTGTAGTTTTGATTTTCATTTCTCTAATAATTAGCGATGATGAGCATCTTTTCATGTATCTGTTGGCCGTCTGTTTGTCTTCTTTGGAGAAATGTCTACTTAGGTCTTTTGCCCATTTTTTGATTGGGTTGTTTGTTCTTTTGTCATTGAGTTGTATGAGCTGTTTGTATATTTTGGAAATTAAGCGCTTGTCAGTCACATGGTTTGCAAAGATTTTCTCCTAGTCTGTAGATTGTCTGTTGGTTTGTTTATGGTTTCCTTTGCTGTGCAAAAGCTTATAGGTTTGGATTAGGTCCCATTTGTTTCTTTTTGCTTTTATTTCTATTGCCTTGGGAGACTGACCTAAGAAAACATTGGTACTATTTATTTCAGAATGCTTTGCCTGTGTTCTCTTGTAGGAGTTTTATGGTGTTATGTCTTATATTTAAGTCTTTAAGCCATTTTGAGTTTATTTTTGTGCATGGTGTGAGGGAGTGTTCTAACTTCATTGATTTATGTGGGCTGTTCAGCTTTCCCAACACCACTTGCTGAAGAGACTGTCTCTTCTCCGCTGTATATTCAGCAAGAAAGTTTTTTTTTTTTTTTGCGGTACGCGGGCCTCTCACTGTTGTGGCCTCTCCAATTGCGGAGCACAGGCTCCGAACGCGCAGGCTCAGCGGCCATGGCTCACGGGCCCAGCCACTCGGCGTCATGTGGGATCTTCCCGGACCGGGGCACGAACTCGTGTCCCCAGCATCAGCAGGCGGACTCTCAACCACTGCGCCACCAGGGAAGCCCAGAAAGTATTTTTAATTAAGGTATGTACATTTTTTAGACATAATGCCAGTCCACTTAATAGACTACAGTTCAGTGTAAACAACTGTACACTGGGAGACCCAAAAATGTTGTGTGACTCATTTTATTTGCTTTATTGCAGTGGTCTGGAACTGAATCCACAGTATCTCCAAGGGATGCCCAAAAAGCTTTAGAGAAAGGGGGGCATAATATTAAAATCCTTTCTTCCTCTTAAAAAAAACCCCACAAGCTATTAAATGCCTGTTTTTAGGAATTGTATCAGAAACTGTGCTAGTCGGTGGAATACAATAATGAGCAATAACTGACCTGTTCCCACCATGAGCGGAGCTTATGGTTTAAGAGGGAAGTTAGACATTAGTGAGTAATCCTTGAAATAAATGTATAATTATTTGTGAATTGTGTTAGGTGCTCTGACAGAAAGATACACCAACCACACTGATTTTGAGGGAGAGGACAGTAAGAACAAGGCTGGAGAGGTAGGCAGGTGTCAGACCGGGACTGGTTGGCTTTGGGTTAGCTGTCCATTCCTAATATAGTCAACTCTGGCCAGGGAGGAGTATGGGTCTGTTAGTACACAGTGCAGTCCTTTCCGGGAGCTGTATCCAGGGCGGGCAAATTCATGGAAGCTCTAGATCATTCACTAAGCCCTCCATTTGAAGAACAGGCACCTGTGCTGAGTTCAGAGGGAATTTTGTTTGTAAGAAGGTAGGTGTTACGTAGGCAGGTCCCAAAAAGTCATGAAAAGGACTGAATGAAATATTTTAAGCACTAAATTTAAATATCTGTTTTTCCTTTGGTAGCAATTTTAATGTGAGTTAAGAGCTATAGGAAGCTTTGCTGTTATTGCTGTGTTATTGGGAGTGTAGCTGCCTCTGTAGTGTGCTTTTAAAAATGCTTTAAAAATAAAATTACTGAGCGTTTGGAAGCTAGGTAATTTCTGGATGATATAAAGCACAAATTGCCGGAGACAGTCTAATATTCTTTTGCTAATTCTTGTGGTTATTTTCTGAAATGTGTCATCTATTTTATAGACACAAAAAGGTATTTATCACGGATATGCAGCTTGCTGAAAAACAAGCTGCATTTATCTACCATCTAGATTAAGGAATGAAACATGACGAATGTCTTTGGAGCCCTCACTGCCTTTCTCCAAGTATATCCTCTCCTGCCTTCTTCCCTTCAAGAGAGTCTGTGATTTTGAATATTGTACTTATTCGTCCCTTGATTTTCATTATTGCTGTTGTTACACATATATCCCTCGACAATATGTTGCTGAGCCTTGTGTTTGGGGAATTTTATATAAATGATATTAAGCTGTTTGTGTTCTTCCACTTCTCTCCACTCCCACAACTTGATGCTTTGTGATTTATCCACGTTGATATAGGAAACTTTAGTTCCTTATTTTCACTATTGCATGAATATATCATAATTTGTCCTTTTTTCTGTCATTGGGTAATTTTTGTCATTGTTGTTTGTTTTTTTGCCATTAGAAATAATACCACTGCGAGCATTATTATACGTTCTGTCTTTGGTAGTTTTAAAATTCTTTCAATACAAAGGAGAAAAGCATTAGACATTGTGTAACATGCTAAGTATTTTAGTCACACTCTCCTACCTGTCCACATTTACATACGTATATCTTTAATTCATTTATATGCTGACAGGATAATTTCACAGTTGAATGTTCTGAGCTAAAATTCATTTTCTATTGTTTAAGTGAAGCTTATGAAACTTTGGAGTTATTTTTCTCCAATTTCAGTTATATCTTGAAACAGTGAATAAATCACTGACATGAGTCAAGAGACCTGAATTCAGGCTGTATTTATTAGCTTTCAGATATAGGAGAAGTTACATAACATCTGTTTCATCTGTTGCTGTGTAAAAGCTGTCCCAAAAGTTAACGCCTTAAAACAACAACGTATAATAGCTCACGATTCTATGGGTCAGCCACGCGGCTCTTCTGCCCTTTTCTTCTGTTGGCTGGGGTCATCCATGTGGCAACATTCAGCTGGGGGTTTGCCTGGGGGCATCTCAGTTTTCCTTCATGTGGCATCTCTGTCCACGTGTCTCATCTCACAAGGCCTCTCCTTGGGGCCTGTCTCTCCTGGATACCTTAGCATCCTTTCAGGGTGCTAAGACGACAAGTTCCAATGTATAAGGGCTTATCAAGCCTCTGCTTGGGTCACTGAGCTTGCTAATATCCCATTGGTCTAAGGAGGTCACACATCCAAACGTAGAACTAACGTGGGAAGGGGCTTCACAAGGGTTTCCATCCCAGGAGGCTGGTTCATTGGGGGCCACAATGCCCCAGAGCCTCTACTTTATAAACTGTAAAGCAAGAGTAAAACTAACTGCCCACTTTTTTTCCTTAGGGTATTGTGAATCTCAAATAAGATAATATACCTAAAGGTGCTTAGTAAATTATCACTATTTCATCAATTCTTTGGTTGCAAATACAAACCTATCAGTTTATGCAAACAAATTTTTATTAGGAATTCAAGGGAACAAAACCAAGAAATGGATTTGTTCAGGATCTGAGATTACTTTTGCGGCAGGTGGTATCTGACCACCACTTCCCCCCGTACAGCTCCTACAGTCTTCTCTTCTTTTGGCTGTCTCTGTTTCTGTGTTACATGGGACAGAATTTATGCATTTATGTGGTACTCAAACCAACCTCAGTCCTCAAGCCAACCAACATCTGATGTTCCCTACAACTCCTGGAGACTGACTAGCCATCTAGTTCAGACCCCTACGGAAGAGACTTTTTGGCTTACCTTGAGCCAGGGACCGTCCCTGGTCACAAAGTTCAAACATGCCCACTGCTCTAAGCGGGACAGGCAAGCAAAGCAGGAGGGTTTGTCCTTGGCAGACAACCCAAAGTCATTTCCTACAAGCAATGTACAAATATGTTACTGGCTGATGAGTTTGATGCAGTCAAAGTATGGTCATTAGGAGGTAGCGGAGGTGTGGGCAATTCCTGTGGTCAGCCCGTTTACATGCACTTTCTCTCCTTGCACCACGTGCCTTTCTTTGGACCAAAAACAAGAAGTTGGTAGGCAGTGTAGATATCTGTTATATAGGATATTTTGGAAGAGGGAAAGGTGGGGAATAGAGTGAACTAGAGAAAAAAATACTAAAAAGAAGTAAAGAAGGGCAGGGAAGGTGTCTCAGTTTTTCACTCTCCTAACCTGTCCCTTTTTTTTTTTTTTTCTTTTTTCTTCCTCCTGCCCCATCACTTCTAAGGTTTGGCTGTTAAGAAAGGGTGTGGGGAGGAAGCAAAGGAAAGTTTTTTCTGGGCCCCCTGCTGTTCTTCCCCTCACCCACAAGAGAACTGCAGCCGCACCCTGTGTATCAGTCCACCCCCAGCTCCCACCCCCTGAGCATCCATCTTACTCTTGTCACCTTCTCTTTCTTCATCCTCTGTCCTGGGCATGCCTCGTCTCCTCCCCTCCCTGTGTCCCATTAAAGCTCTTGCTCTGATCACACTACCACCTTGGCCGATGGGCAGTGTGTTCCTGGTATGTGTTATAACGGAGATAATCACTCCATGTGCATTTTCCTACGGGGGCATCTTACCTTCTGGGGGTAGAAGATGAGGGGAATAAAATGTCTGTACTTAAACTTTTTCTCACTGCTGTTTCCCTCCTACTTAGTCTCTACATATTAATGCACGAATTTTCTTGCCTAGTGAGATGGGAACATAAGTTTACTTGAATAGTTGTCATTGACAGTCTAAAAACGGCGTGGGTGAGCCATGACTGTCATCAAGCTCATGGGATGTAAGCAGTCGTGACTTAGGAACCGTTAGTAGTTGGCTAGGGCTGCTGCAGCAAAGTTCCACAGACTGGGGGGGCTTAAATAGAAATTTATTTTCTTGCAGTTCTGGAGGCTTGAAGTCTAAGATCAAGGTTTCATCAGGGTTGATTTCTTCTGAGATCTCTTTCGTTGGCTTGTAGATGGCTGTCTTCTCCTTGTGTCTTCACATCATCTTCACATTGTCTTCTCTCTGTGTAGTGTCTGTCTTCAAATTTCCTCTTATAAGGACACCAGTCGTATTGGATTAGAGCCCTCCCTAATGACCTCATTTAACTTACTTACACCTTTAAAGATCCCACTTTTTAGAATAGGGTCACATTCTGAGGCACTGGGGGTTAGGATTCAAACATATGAATTTTAAGGGAACATAATTCAGCCCTTAACAGGAACCTAACATTCACTGGAAAACTCACTGCAAAAGCATGTCAAAGAGAATTCCCCCCGTTGCTTCTGACCCTTTGTTTTACAGTGGAATAGGCCATTCCCCAAATGTCACTGAGTAGGCACTGGCCCCAGCAGTGGACTAACCGTAAAATCACACAGTTGCCTTGGATCAGGTTACTTCATCCAAGCCTCAGTTGCCAACTATAAGACAAAGATGATGACACCTCCTAGATATGTTTATTGTAAGAGTTAATAAAACTTACATGAAGTGCTTAGCATAGCTCCTGTTAATAGTAGGCATTCAATAGACGCTGGCTATTACTAGTTTTTCCTTAGTTTTAAAGGTAACTTAGAGGTGTCACGTATATCACTAGAGAACCACTTAAGTTCTAGCTATACAATTTTGAACAAATTTTAAACTTAGACTTTTTTTTCCAATAATATTAATGTTTACTGAAACTAATGACACTAACATGTCACTAAAAGGTGACATGGTGGGGATTATAAAAAGTAATGTTTTTAGAAGTGAAATATTAGTAGCATTAGTGAAGGTTATATTTTATAATCCATCTGCCCCTTTAGAAAAATGTGTGTTGGAAGAATTTAAAAGTATTATTTGGTTGTGGTATCCTTTGCTGATAATTGCCCTTCCTTTTAGCAAGCTCTGTCCCCAAAATTGTTCTCTTAACCCTGGTGCCTAGAAAACAACAATTTAGAACCATTAGCCTTTCTTCAGTTTGGAAGATGTCTTCCCCAGACATATGCAGGCAGGTGGACTTTCAGCCAGGGTCTAATGCAGCCTATTTTTGACAACCTGAAGGTGTCTGACTTTGGTTTGATCACTTGGGATTTATTAAGATGAGGAACAGAAAGTAGAAGGGACATGTAATGTGCTAAATAGATGAAGGAAAAGCAAAGCTTCATGAAAAATCATTGTCTTCTATTCCTTGTAGTGTCCAGGGGGGAGTAAGGATGATAGTCAAACTCTTACCACAGTTGTAATTACACATTAATTTTTTGTTTTCTTCTTTTTCGTTTGTCCTCTTCCACCCATCTTCCTTCCCCAGGGTATAAGCTCCAAGACAGGGGCTATGTGTGTTTTGCTCACTGCTGTGTCCCCCTGTGCAGTGGCTATTCAAAAATATTCAACAAACAGTTATTTAATAAATATTGACGGAGTGCCTATTATGTGCTGGGGGCTGCAGGATGAACAAAATTCAAAGCTTCCAGGAGCATAGAATCGAAGCCAAGAGATAGACATTAATTACCCCATCAGAATTTTATCATTAAACATAAGCTTCTGAAGAAGAAAAATGTAGGATGTTGTGAAGCACATAGCAGAGGGGCCTGACTGGTGGTAGCGGGGGCTCCTGGATGGAAGGCATCCCTGAGGAAGTGATGTCTGAGTTGAGGACTGAAATGTGTTTTCTCAATCACGGGAGTCTTTTTGCACAGCTGCTAACTCTGCCAACGACTACTTTCCTCTCATTCCCCACCCCTCACCTTGGCCCTGTCCAGATTATCATACTAATATTTCAGGCCTCAACCCAAACACCACTTCCTTAGGGATGCCTTCCATCCAGGAGATAGCTGTATCATCACAGAGCCAGGAAGAGATTGCTCGAGGCTGGAGGCTGTAAATGGATTACACAAACTCTTTAAATTAAAATCTCCAGTAGTCCCCCCCTTATCCGTGGTTTCACTTTCCAAAGTTTCAGTTACCTGCGGTCAGCCATGGTCCGAAAATATTAAATGGAAAATTCCAAACAATTCATAAGTTTTAAATTGCACGCCATCCCGAGCGGTGTGATGAAATCTCACTGTTCTGCTTCCTCCTGCCTGGGATGTGAATCGTCCCTTTGTCCAGCTTATCCACACTGTATGCTATCAGCCCATTAGTCATTTAGTAATCGTTTCAGTTATCAGATCGACTGTTGAGGTATCACAGTGCTGTGTTCAAGTGATGCTTATTTTACTTAGTAATGATCCCAGTGTTCAAGAAAGAATGTATATATAGGGCTCGGTTCTACCTGTGGGTTCAGGCATCCACTTGGGGTCCTGGAACGTATCCCCGGGGGATACGTGTTTTGAAGACTGAGAAGAGGATAAGCTCGTTAGGGTAAGAAATATCTGAATATAAAATGCAAAAGTATTTTTCCTACAGTATATTCAGAAATAGTTTGAAGAGAGAATTGTCAGGAATCCTGATTAATTCAGCAATAGAGGCTCTTAGGTTAGTAGTAATTAAGTGAATTACTACTCCTAGTATTGAGCAGCTACAGACACAGTTCACTCAAGTCGCTCCCATTCATTCAAGTAGTACACACCATCTGCTGTTTCTTCACTTTTAAAGTGGTGAGGATATCTCGATCATTAAAATGCTAAAGTGTATTATGAGTATGATTTAAAAAGTTTGAGTTTGGTCCGTGGCTGTCAGTGGAGACCTTGCTATGACACTCAACGACATGAAATATTTTTATACTTTAGTGTTTAATGAATGGAGTGTCACCAGCGTTGCCTTAGTAGTTTCCTAAAAAGCCATTAGAAAACCCCACTGCTCAAGGGCACTGGAGAAAAAGGAAGAGAAGCCTGACAGGGTCCCTGCAGAGCTCTCAGCCTCTGCTGGAGCCCTGCTTCTCAGGCACGGTCTTTAGATAGTGCTTCTGTTTAAATACAAGTTCAATTGTCTGCGTACAGTTGCACTTGAGAGAAGTGGATTGTTTTATTGTCTACTGACAACTCATATAATAAAAACATGTAAGGATTGCGATGATGGTTGTACAACTCTAAATTCTTCAGAATCGTTGACTTGTTATACTTAAAATGAGTGAATTTTAAGGTATATGAATTATATCTCAATAAAGCCATTGAAAATATTTAAGTCAGAGAATAGCTTTTGTTGTATCCTGTTGTCATTACTTCTGATTTTAACTTAATTTAAAAATTAAGTAATCTACCTTTTGGTAACAAAGATGACTTTTTTTCACGTACTAAAGTTGATTTGAAGGAAGTATTTTAAAGAAACAGTGTTATTCGGGACTTCCCTGGTGGCGCAGTGGTTAAGAATCCACCTGCCAATGCAGGGGACACAGGTTCAATCCCTGGTCAGGGAAGATCCCACATGCCGCAGAGCAGCTAAGCCCGTGTGCCATGACTGAGCCTGCACTCTAGAGCCCGTGAGCCACAACTACTGAAGCCCACACGCCTAGAGCCTGTGCTCTGCAACAAGAGAAGCCACCACAATGAGAAGTCCACGCACCGCATTGAAGTGTAGCCCCCCGCACCCCGCCGCAACTAGAGAAAGCCCGCGGGCAGCAACGAAGACCCAACTCAGCCAAAAAAAAAAAAAAGAAAGAAACAGTATTATTCATAACATAACATTTCTACCAAATAATCTACAATGTAATTTAAAAACAGTCATTTTATATTCGCTTTTTCATTCACGAGGGTCTCAGAACTCCTTATTTTGGAGGTAAGATTTACATTGGTGACTAGGTTCCTGGTTAATCCTTAAAAGATTCTTTAATTGTAGTTTAGCTGACCTATTCTGTTAATAGCTTTGGGTCTTGGAAGCAGGCAGCTAAGTGGTACAATTGGTTCCTTTCTTTGGCATCTTCTTGTCTCTGGTTTTTGCTTCCCTCTTCCTTTTACTCTCTTCCCAGGTACCTCGGTGCTGAATGACGCTTCCCTCCTCTCTTTGCTCCCCTCAGCCTGCTCCATTACTTTATGCTTCAGAATTTTCCATCACCTCCCTTGTCCCTGATCTGAGCTCCAATCTCCTTGGTGCAGATGGTTCCACCTCCCCGGTAGGAGCAGTACTTGAACTGGACACATGAAGGTGCCCCATAGTTCTGAGCTCTCTCAAGGGTCATCAGATAAGCATGCTGCCTAGTTCTGCTGCTGCATGCGTACCTCTAACTGGCAGATTTTTATATCCTCAGGCAGAGAGAAACTTTAGAGGCAAGCCAACTTGCCTCTTCTGTTTCACGATCGTTCCTTTTTCTAGTTATAAATGAATTTGTTCTTAAACTCTAGTTGTTTCCCTCAATGATCCCTATGGCAGTGATATTAAAAGTTTTTTTACTCCATAAAGAGAAGAGGCTTGTTAAGGTAAGATTGACTGACTGACTGTATGGGCCAGCTATAAACGTGCTTCCTATATTTATTTCCTCCTTTATATTCTTATTGAACATTTTGAAGTGATTACAATCAAATTATTATCAGGTCTAATTGTGTTTAAGAAAGAAGATCTTGGTTCTTGGCTATCAGGTTTTTTACAGCCGGTAGGCTTGGGTCCCTTCATGCACAGGGGCCAATCACCTCCAACCTTGAAGCATACTTATGTCACCCCCCAAAGCAGTAATTTATCTTCATGATGATAAACCTTCATCATAAATAAAAATCCCAATTATATTTAGTATGCCTGGGTTTAATAGGTAGGAAAGTATGTAATATATTAACATTTTAAATAAATGTGTAAGAAAACATCTTAGCACTTTAGGAAGATAAAGATATAGTTATCTGGAAAATGTACTTTTTATTTTTATAATGTTGACTTTTTAAATTTTTATTTTATTTTATTTATTTTTGGCTGTGTTGGGTCTTCATTGCTGTGCACGGGCTTTCTCTAGTTGCAGCGAGCGGGGGCTACTCTTCGTTGTGGTGCGCGGGCTTCTCATTGCGGTGGCTTCTCTTGTTGCAGAGCACGGGCTCGAGGCGCGCGGGCTTCAGTAGTTGTGGCTGGCGGGCTCTAGATCGCAGGCTCAGTAGTTGTGGCACACAGGCTTAGTTGCTCCGCGGCATGTGGGATCTTCCCTGACCAGGGCTCGAACCCGTGTCCCCTGCATTGGCAGGCAGATTCTTAACCACTGTGCCACCAGGGAAGTCCCCACTTTTTGTTTGGCCGCACCATGCAGCTTGTGGGATCTCAGTTCCCCAACCAGGGATTGAACTCATCCCCTCAGCAGTGAAAGCGTGGAGTCCTAACCGGGACTGCCAGGGAACTCCCTGGAAAATGTACTTTTATATAGAAACTCATTTTGCCCATGGATACTCTGTAAGTTAGACTTTTATAGTTTTCTAGGACTATTATAAATAGAAAAGACTTTATATTTTTATGGCGTATAATAGATTATTTCATTTTATGGCAGGTCATTATTAAGGATTTTATTATTAGGATGAATTTAAATTCATAGGTTAAGCTGAAGATGCTTCTGATTCCACCATTTGATACTTTTGAAATGGAGTCTAATAAGTGTACCTCTTGGCCCTAGATGCTGTTCTTATGAGTCATTGTCAGTTTTCTATATACCCAGACTTAGGAAACTTTAGTAGGCAACAGAGCGACCCATCAAGAAACACTGAGTAGTTACTATGCTTGGAAAATGAACAAATTAATAATTGGCTCTTTGGTCACTGAGAGTATTAGAAGCCCAATATGATGTACTTTGAAAAAAATAGCTCTGGTGTGCTGGTACTGTTACTTGTATTTCTACTTAACTGATGTATAATGGTGTACGTTGCTCCCTGAAATATATTCAAAGATGTATAGTGCTCTATTTCCATTAGGAAAAGAAAGAATTTTTCTTAATGTAGTTTTAAAAAATAGAAATAACCTTAAATATAAAGCAAAATATTATATTAAACATACCATGAATCCATATCTTTAGTAGAAATCTAAATTCATGCATAAGTTTGCATAAAACCTATAGACTTATGCTCATATTCATTTAAAAGTACTAAATGGCCAATTAATAGCTTATGCAATAGGTATCAATGAAGTAGGTTTTATGCACACATTGGACTGAATTTAAATTCCTACCAAAGATTTGTTTTAAAAAAAAAAGAAAAGCAGGATCCTTCAAATTGGAACATAATTTATCTTGAGATAAGCCGTTAAGACATTACCCAATTATTAGAGTCTCTTAAAATGCATAGTGTGTTAATATATTATATAACGGATCATTTAACGATACTTCGTACATTTTAAAAAATGAGATCAAGAGAAACTAGACAGATTGTTTCTGACAGCAAGAGACTAGCAGTACTTGAAGAGATAATAGCCAAGAATTTTCGAAAACCAACTATAAATACAAGTCACAATGTCAAGAAATACTTTGAACTGCAAGGGAAAAAATACAAAGAAAACCACCCTTAGACACCTTGTAGTAAAACTGATGAAAACTAAAGACAAAGAAAACATCCTAAAGCAGCCAGAGAAAAACCACACATTAAATTCAAGGGCATTCAATCAGCCTTGATAGGAACAATGGAAGCTGGAAGACAGTGGAATGCTGTCTTCAAAGTGCCTGTCTAGAATTTTATACCTTCAAAAATTAAGGAAAAAAAGACATTTTGAGCCAAACAAAGAATTCGTCATCAGCAGTATCTGCACTAAAAGAAATACTAAGAATTCTTCAGGTAAAAGGAACATGATTCCAGATGGGAGTGTGGAGTTGTAGGAAGGAGTGAAGGTCAGTGGAAAGAGTAAATGTGTTGGTAAATTTAAATAAAGTTGGCTTTATATGAGGTTTAAAATTAACGCAGAATGAAAACACACAACAATAATAGTAACAATAGTGAGCTAGAAAGGGCTGGTGTTCTAAGGTCCTTTCACTGTCCAGGAACTGGCAAAAATACTAATTTACATTAGGCTTTTGTAAGCTAGGGCTCGTATTATCAGACCCTACAATATAACCACTAATAGCATAATAAAAGATTGTAAAAACCTAATAAAGGGGGAAATGGAATAATAATAATTTTAACACTTAATAATCCAAAAGAAGGCAAGAAAAGAAAGCATGTAGAACAGGTGGGACAAATGGTAAGACGGTAGAATGATTCTTAAGTTTATCAACAATTACATTACATACAAATGGACTTAGTACTCAGTTAAAAAACAAAGCTTTTCATAATGGAAAAACAATAAAATTCATCTACAAGCTGCTTTTAAGACAAATACCTTAGGTATATGTGTATGTATATAGAATGGTCCAAAGTAAAAGGATAGAAAAAAAAGAGAAACCAAGCAAATGCTAACCTACTGAAAAATAATGTGTCTATCCCAATATCAAAACAGACTTTAAGGCAAGAAGCATAAAGAAGATATACATTTCAAAAATAGCAAAAGTTCAAGTCACCAGAAAGATATAGCAATTTTAAATTTGTACACACCTAAGCCTTAAAATATAAAAAGGGCAATGAGTCATTTGCCTTAAACTTATTAGTTAGACTGTCAACTTGAAACGGCAGAGAAACATATGAGTATTCTTATTATCAGCTTGACACAGAAGAAAGGAAAGGTGAGCCAACTATAATCCCCTTTCCTAATTCTCTTTTTTCCTTCTTACCGACACATCTCCATTCTCTGATTCATCTGGTGCAAATGCAGACTCCGAGCATTTATTAGAGGCGTAATCTACAGACGCTCTTCAAGAATTTAAATATTTGTTACTTGAATATTATGTTACAACTTCGGAGTATGTAGTAACCACCTGGGTTAGTATTTATTGGCATGCGGATATAATTATAAATTCTATTGTGCTGATTTCGAGTGTTAAGGCAGCAGGGTTCTCTCTGCTTTGTCATTTCCCAGCTTCTCCTGTTGGACACTCCAGGTGACGTGGACCTAGGAGAGGTGAAGGAAGTGCTTTGTCCTCAGGAATATAGTCTGCAGGATTGGGACAAGCTAAAGGAGGAAAACATGAGAGTCATTATCAGATCCACCTTCTTTTTTATTTTTGCCTTTGGTTGTAACGTGAATGTTTATAGAGAGACACAGAGAAACTGGAAAGTGTCCAAAAGAGCAGTGAAAACAGAACCTTTGTATGCTACAAAAGTAAATAAATAAGTTTTTTTTTCTCTAAAAGAATTAAGTCTTAAAAAAAAATCCCATTGAACCAGTTCAAATCAGAACCAGTCTTTGGAAAAGGTGAGCCAGAAGAAAAATATCAGAAAAGCAAAATCATTTTCACGCAAATATTTCATTCACTTCAAGTGTCTGGCCCACAGAATACGTACTGCCTATGTATTTCTATCACTAGGGGCTCTTTTAGTTGAATCTCACTTAACCTGTTTGCCAGATTAACCAACATGCCTTACTGCCTCTGCAGAGTCTGTTGGTAGATGCATTGGATGCTCTGAAGGCCGGGGGAGACTGGGTAGGAAGCCCTCTCCCTTCTGGTGGATTGTGTTTATTTCCAATCCTGTTCATACTTGTTTTACTCGATATTGTAATTACATAGTTAAATAAGCCCATCAACTATGAGTATTGATACAAAAAGAAAGACTTCCTGTTTCTATGAAGGCTAAATTGAATGCTTTGGAAAGACTAGATAAAGCTGTGTTGCATCAGAAGAAAAAAAAAATGGTAAATTACCCCACCAAATACTTATTAGGGGCTCATTCTCAAAGAATGTGGGAATTTAGTTCCCCGACCAGGGATCATCGAACCAGTGCCCCATGTAATGGAAGCGCAGAGTCCTAACTACTGGACCACCAGGAAATTCCCTAAATTATGTATGTTTAAAAGGTCATTGTTAAACTCTCAAGTAAGATTAAAAGGACTAATGCCAACAATGGTAACCAATTGCTCTCCTAGTCTCTGCTAGTCTCCTTATATGAGAGAACTCACAAGGTGGGGTTTGGATTAGATTTAAAGAATTGCCATGGAGTGGGGAACAATGGTCAAAGGGAACATTAATTGTATATGTAATGTTTACATTTTTAAACAAATGGAATGTATTCCTTTATTTCCTATCGAATTAACATTAATAAAAATGAAAAGGATTGCTAGACGTTCATTGTTGGATCAAATGCTTATCTTTTCTATATGTCAGTAGGATGGATAGTCATGTTGAGAAATATGTAAGATGCAGTACTTCCTAGAGGTGAGGTCACGAGTAGGGAGAAAAGAGTTTCATCCAATTTTAGGAAAAAAAAAAATTTTTTTTTAAATGAAAATCTTTATCCTGCCATTACTTATCCTCTTTTAACTGAGTCAGTTATTGTATAGGGCAAGCAATTGAATCTTTTCCAGGACTATTGTTTTAGTTTGCCCTAACTGGTCATGGTTTTCAAGATAATCACTTCCTAATCAGTTTTATTATCTTGCTGGGGAAGTCAGATTTTCCTGTCTGTCTTTTCCTGAAGGAGTCAGGGTTACAAAATTGACCTTTTTTCCCATTGTAAAATGTTTAAAAAGTTGAAAAAATATCTTTATGCTGAAAGACCTTGCTAGACTAAATTACCTTTGACACATGGTTGTACCGCATATCCAGAGTTCAGTGTGGTAGCTTTAATTGAGCCAAGTTTCTTCTGCTGGTGGGTGATATAAATTAATGCGGTAACCTGCATTTGTGCTTTTAAAAACTTTATTACAAAACTATGCGTGACTGGATACTGGGATTGCTAAACAGTAGTGATGCTATATATCAATACTTTTACATTTTTCTTGGCTTAAAGCACAAACTAGAGAAAATATATTTGGATCATTTAACCCTGTAACTAACATGCTCATTCTTGCCGAACTTCCAGGCTTCTATGTGTTTATTATTGTGTTTTGTTTCACCTAAGGCAAAATAATTACAGGAATACATATTGCTATTTCTCATGAGGTTTTTTGTTTGTTTTGTTTTGTTTTCTAGGGGCAGCCTAGAACTATCTTAGTGTCCAATTCAAATTTTTCATTTTCTTTCCATTATGATTTTAATGTTCCTTTGAACACTATTTCAAATACCTGTGTCTCTGTGTTTGACAGGAAATACACTTTTTAGTTTTTTTCATTTATTTATTTATTTATGGCTGTGTTGGGTCCTCATTGCTGAGTGCAGGCTTTCTCTAGTTGCGGTGAGCGGGGGCTACTCTTCCTTGTGGCGCACGGGCTTCTCATTGCGGTGGCTTCTCTTGTTGCAAAGCACGGGTTCTAGGTGCGTGGGCTTCAGTAGTTGTGGCTCACGGGCTCTAGAGTGCAGGCTCAGTAGTTGTGGTGCATGGGCTCAGTTGCTCCATGGCATGTGAGAATGTTCTCGGACCAGGGCTCGAACCCGTGTCCCCTGCCTTGGCAGGCGGATTCTTAATCACTGCGCCACCAGGGAAGCCCACTTTTTAGTTTTTTACTCTCTGCTGTGGTAGATAAGACTCCTAACAAGTTCTTTTGTTCTTTAGAAGGAGTTTTTTTTTTAAAAAATGATTGAGACGTAGTTCACACACCATAAAATTCACTCTTAAATTACAATTCAATGGTGTTTAGTATCATCATAAGGTTGTACAACCATCACCACTATCTAATTCCAGGACATTTTCATCATCCCACCTTACTTAGACTATAACTAGTAAATATCGATTTCCTTATCTATCTTACCCTTAGTTTTTTCATTTTGATCAGTGTGTAAGACTGAAAACAGTAAGACAGGAAACTGTATATTAAAAGACTTATGAGATTTTAACCCAGTGCAATTTGTAGAGCTGGTTGGAAGTCAACTACAAAAAGACATTTTTATTCATGGTCCCCACACTCCCAGCGTCTAAATTATTTCAAAGCAGATTCCAGATGTTTTTCTGCAGATACTTCAGTATGTATTTCAACACTAATTATTGACACACCATGCTTTCCCCCTCTTTATTATCATTTACTAGATGCCCATATTTACATGGGTCTGCGTCTGTCTTCTCTGTTCTTTTCTAGTATTCATTTGTCCATTCTTGTACTGGCACCACATTGTTTTATTTACCATAGGTTTATCATATGTTTTGCTACCTGGTAAACATCAGCTTTTAGTAATAATAACAGGAATTATAAAAATTATTTAGTCCTCATAGATACTCTCTGAAATAGGTGGTTTTATCCCATTCTACAGATGAGAAAACCAAGAATTGGAGCAGTTAAGTATTAAGCTGAAGTACATGACAAATAAATAAGGCAGCTAAAATTTGAGTCTGAGTTCTGACCTCAAAGTCCAGAACACTGAGGCTTCTCTGAAAAGGGAAAGCTACTGTTTACAAAATTTTTTCTCTTTTGTTTGAGATCATTTACATGGTATTTTCTCAGATTTAGTATTCATTATAATCCCTCAGGCATATTGAACTTAAGTCTGTAATTTTTTTTATAGAAGCACCTCAGTTTTTCAGTTTCTGTGTATGAGTTTAGCTAGCTAAACTCTAAAAATATGCGTATTTTCTTTTTAAATGTATTTGAGTTTGTAAGTTGAATTTCAGTATTGACAATACCAATGTTTTTGTGGAAAAAAGCATGCCTTTCGTTTCCCAAGTGAGTCTATGTGTGGGGTAAAACCTCTGTGTTTGAAATTTAGTATTTTTATATTTTTGGTACTATACCATTAGATGGCTTATTGGAAAGACATTTATTACATTTGATTGTGCACATTGTGTTTTTGTCATTGCTGTAATTTCTTAAAATCGCAATTCTTAATGTTAATATGAAAGCAAGAAGGCATAAACTGGGAAGAGGGCTTCCTAATGTTGGCTTGTCTGATCATCTGCCAACACTAAATTGTTCAGTGTAAAATAGAAATTATTCCTGTGAGGTTAAGAGACCTGTGGTAAGAATTTCTTTTTATTCAGCAGACTGTATTAGCATTCAACAGTTTATTATGTATTATGTGCTTTATTTATTTTGTGTTAGGTTTATTGTGTGTTAGGTGCTTGGTAACCTTAATCTGTGCCTGACGTACTTCCCAGCACATGGTAGGTCCTTGGTTAAAGTTTAATGATATTAATGAAATGACCTGCAAAAGCCTTGAAACTTTGAAGTAGATTTCTACCCTATTTTATAAAGAACTATGAAACGTTTCCAAATTCTTGCATTTATGAAATGCTTTAAGCACATCTCCAGAGCACTTTCCCTCAAATGAGAGTTGACTAATATTTGGGGGAAAAATGGGGGAAATTAAAATACTATATATCTTTTAAAAATATTTTTTCATAAGGGGAATATATATCCATCATGCTATTTTTCTATAGTAAGAAATTCCTGAAACACTGTTTCAATTATTTTTATTTTTGGTACTAATTAGGTAGTATTTTTAAAGGGTGTAGAGTCTCATAAAATGAAAAATTGCTTTTGGATGCTGTCTTTCATAGACCATTTCTCAGTTAAATAGAAATCTTTTGTGAGAAGTAGAAATTTGGATTGGAAAGATAACTATTGGGCCTCTAAGTGTTTTCTTTCCTTTCTTTCTTGTAATTATTAAATACTTCTTTCATTTGTTTTACACCCCTCCCCCACTTTCTTCAATATATTTACTTATTTGCTCAGTCCTAGTGTACACATAAAGTAGTTTTGGAATTGCTAACTCATACTCTTCTGAAAAATAATTCACTAACCAGAGTACAATATTGTATACAGTTCTTTTTGTCTTTATCCTTGCAAAATACTGTTTTCCAAAGTTATTTAGATTAGTTTATTTCTTCCTTATCTCCTACATTATGGTTACGTTTTCCATTTGTAACAGAGTTGGGTTACTCTTTGCATTTTGTTTTGGGTTCCCTTCACATTCTGGTTAATTTGAACTACTTGTTTTTGAGGGGATGTGAAACATTACCATGATTCTAAGAGTCAGAACTACGTGAAAGGGTATACTTGGAGAGATGTCATCCCCCTGATCCCTTTTATCCCATTCCTGTTTTCTCTTCCTTCCATGTCATTTCCACCTACTCCTTGTTCAGTAACCAATCTCATTAATTTCTAATTTCTCTTTCCTCTTTTTTTTGTACAAATGAGCAGATATGTGCATATTTTCTCATCTTTCTTACAGAAAGGGTGGCACACTCTAGATACTCTTTTGTGCTTCAATTTAATACTATATCTTATTATGTAATACCCTTATTGTATATTAATAATATCCAGTTTATCCCCTTAATGTATCGAGGAATCACTTCTTAGCAGTTTACAGAATGCTTTTTTACAGCTGCATAGTACTCTACTGCATAGATGTGCCATAGTTTATTCAGCCATTCTCCTATGTCTGGGCATTCTAGTTGTTTCCAGTATTTTACAGTTGTAAACTGCTGCAATGAATAGATTTGAGTATGTGTACTTTTGTGTTGTTGAGGTGTGTCTTCAAGGTAAATTCACAAGAGTGGGATTGCTAGGTTCAAAGGTAAGTGTGTATGTTTTATTATTAGTTATCACAAAATTTCCCTCCAGAAAAGTTGTGTGCATTTGTATTCCCACCAGCACTAGGAGAGTGCCTGGTTTCCACAGCCTGGCCAGCGAATGTGCTGTCATACTTTTTTATTATCCCCAAGCTGATGGGTGAGAATGGTATTGCAACATTTTAATTTACATCTCCATTGAAAATCTTTTCATACATTTAAGGGTCATTTTTGTATCTTTGTTGTGCTCTAAAAGGTACCAGTCCACGGCCTGTTAGGAACCGGGCCACACAACAGGGTGAGCGGGGCGGGGAGGAGGGGGGAGCAGGTAAAGCTTCATCTGCCGCTCCCCATCGCTTGCATTACTGCTTGAACCATTGCTCGCGTTGCTACCTGAACCATCCCCCCCACCGCTCACATTACCACCTGAACCACACCCCAACCCGCCTCGGCCGTGGAAAAATTGTCTTCCACGAAACCGGTCCCTGGTGCCTAAAAGGTTGGGGACCGCTGCTTTAAAGGGTTGTATCTTTTGCACACTGTGTTTGATTATTCACCTTCAGCTTGCCGGGACAGTACCACTTTATAGAAGCCAGACATTAAATATGACTTTTCTCTTTCAGATCTACCATGGTGGCTTATTTTAATTCGGCAGAAAGCTTTGGTGGGCAAACTTCCAGGAGACCATGAGGTCTGTAAAGTTACCAAAATTGCTGTGCTATCACTTTCTGAAATGGAACCTCAGGATCTTGAGCTAGAGGTAAGGTAAAGTCTCAGGAAATTTTATGGAAACTTGATATAGATGTAATGGCAACTATGGGGATTTGGTTTAATAGACCAGAATCATAGAGTTTTAGAGCTGGATAATATCTTTAGAGTAATTTAATCCTGTGGTTTTTAAGTCTCACTTTGGTAGTGGAACCTTTGTTTTAAAATCTGTGAAATCCAGTATATAAAATGCATAGAAGCCAGAGCTGCTTTTGTTGAGGTAGTGATAGGAGAAGAGGGGTTCCTTGGGGCCCTGCCTACTTGGCTTCTGCTGGAAGCCACCTTCTGTTTCTAGGGATCCCTAAGACTGCACAGCACAGTTCAAAAACTGGTTTGGGGTAGGGGAAGTCAAGGTGAGATTTAACTTTTATTATATCTTTTATCTATATTTCTTGAAATTTCTCTCAGGCTATATTTCTCTTGTAGTTTTTTTTTCATTTCTCATTTTATTGATTTGAGTGCTCTCCCTCTTTTTCTTGATGAGTCTGGCTAATGGTTTATCCATTTTGTTTATCTTCTCAAAGAACCAGCTTTTAGTTTTATTGATCTTTGCTATTGTTTTATTTCTATTTCACTTATTTCTGCTCTGTTCTTTATGATTTCTTTCCTTCTGCTAACTTTTGGTTTTGTTTGTTCTTCTTTCTCTAGTTCCTTTAGGTGTAAGGTTAGATTGTTTATTTGAGATTCTTCTTGTTTCTTGAGGTAGGCTTGTATAGCTCTAAACCTCCCTCTTAGAACTGCTTTTGCTGCATCCCATAGGTTTTGGATCGTTGTGTTTTCATTGTCATTTGTCTCTAGGTATTTTTTGATTTCCTCTTTGATTTCTTCAGTGATCTCTTGGTTATTTAGTAACGTATTGTTTAGCCTCCATGTGTTGGTGTTTTTTATGTTTTTTTCCCTGTAATTCGTTTCTAATCTCATAGCGTTGTGGTCAGAAAAGATGCTTGATATGATTTTAGTTCTCTTGAATTTACCGTGGCTTGATTTGTGACCCAAGATGTGATCTATCCTGGAGGATGTTCTGTGTGCAGTTGAGAAGAAAGTGTAATCTGCTGTTTTTGGATGGAAGGTTCTATAAATATCAATTAAATCTGTCTGGTCTGTTGTGTCATTTAAAGCTTGTGTTTCCATATTAATTTTCTGTTTGGATGATCTGTCCATTGGTGTAAGTGAGGTGTTAAAGTACCCCATTATTATTGTGTTACTGTCGATTTCCTCTTTTATAGCTGTTAGAAGTTGCCTTATGTATTGAGGTGCTCCTATGTTGGGTGCATATATATTTATAATTGTTATATCTTCTTGGATTGATCCCTTGATCATTATGTAGTGTCCTTCCTTGTCTCTTGTAACATTCTTTATTTTAAAGTCTATTTTATCTGATATGAGTACTGCTACTCCAGCTTTCTTTTGATTTCCATTTGCATGGAATATCTTTTTCCATCCCCTCACTTTCAGTCTGTATGTGTCCCTAGGTCTGAAGTGGGTCTCTTGTAGACAGCATATAGATGGGTCTTGTTTTTGTATCCATTCAGCCAGTCTATGTCTTTTGGTTGGAGCATTTAATCCATTCACGTTTAAGGTAATTATCGATATGAATGTTCCTATGACCATTTTCTTAATTGTTTTGGGTTTGTTTTTGTAGGTCCTTTTCTTCTCTTCTGCTTCCCACTTAGAGAAGTTCCTTTAGCACTTGTAGAGCTGGTTTGGTGGTGCTGAATTCTTTTAGCTTTTGCTTGTCTGTAAAGCTTTTGATTTCTCCATTGAATCTGAATGAGATCCTTGCTGGGTAGAGTAATCTTGGTTGTAGGTTCTTCCCTTTCATCACTTTAAGTATATCATGCCACTCCCTTCTGGCTTGCAGAGTTTCTGCTGAGAAATCAGCTGTTAACCTTATGGGAGTTCCCTTGTATGTTATGTGTCGTTTTCCCCTTGCTGCTTTCAATAATTTTTCTTTGTCGTTAATTTTTGCCAGTTTGATTACTATGTGTCTCGGCGGGTTTCTCCTTGGGTTTATCCTGTATGGAACTCTCTGCACTTCCTGGACTTGGGTGGCTATTTCCTTTCCCATGTTAGGGAAGTTTTCGACTATAATCTCTTCAAATATTTTCTCGGGTCCTTTCTCTGTCTCTTCTCCTGGGACCCCTATAATGCGAATGTTGTTGCGTTTAATGTTGTCCCAGAGGTCTCTTAGGCTGTCTTCAGTTCTTTTCATTCTTTTTTCTTTATTCTGTTCCGCAGCAGTGAATTCCACCATTCTGTCTTGCAGGTCACTTATCCGTTCTTCTGCCTCAGTTATTCTGCTATTGACTCCTTCTAGTGTAGTTTTCATTTCAGATATTGTATTGTTCATCTCTGTTTGTTTGTTCTTTAATTCTTTTAGGTCTTTGTTAAACATCTCTTGCATCTTCTCGATCTTTGCCTCCATTCTTTTTCCGAGGTCCTCTATCATCTTCACTATCATTATTTTGAATTCTTTTTTCTGGAAGGTTGCCTATCTCCACTTCATTTAGTTGTTTTTCTGGGGTTTTATCTTTTTCCTTCATCTGGTATATAGCCCTCTGCCTTTTCATCTTGTCTGTCTTTCTGTGAATGTGGTTTTTGTTCCACAGGCTGCAGGATTGTAGTTCTTCTTGCTTCTTCTGTCTGCCCTCTGGTGGATGAGGCTATCTGAGAGGCTTGTGCAGGTTTCCTGATGGGAGGGACTCTTTTTTCTTTTTTTTTTTTTGAAGAAAGAAAAACCACTGATCTTGTAAGACTTTTTCATTTTCCAAGAGGAAATCAAGCCTTCAAATACAGTGACTTAGGGCCAAGATAATGAGATTGCCCAGGGCCAATGTTTGTCTCCACACTGTGCCTGCCACCGCCTGGCTGAAGTAACCCATGAAAGCATTTGTATCATGCCTGCTGTCAGTGTGGGGATGTGGCATCTAGGGATGTCATCACTCTGTCATAGTCCTAGCCTATTCTGGTCACTGTGTGATGTGCCAGACAGGCCCTGAGGGTTAAATGGATTATCATATTTAATCCTTTGGACTATCCTATAAAGTAGGCACTGTTACAGTCCATGTTGTACAGGTGAAGAAAGAAGGCTTGGAGAGGAGATAATCACACCTGGACTCAGGCCGTTTGGTCCTGTATCACTCTGCTGACCTTGCCTCCCTGTTACCTGAATAGCAGGTAACAGGTAACATAGTTCCCACTACCCCACAGCTCAAATACGTGTTTTTCTAAGGTGAGTTGTTAGAAAGAAAGTTTGGGGACAGGGTTAAATTGTTTAAAAAAATAAGTACAGAGATACCTCAGAGACATTGTGGGTTTAATTCCAGACCACTGCAATAAAGCAAATATCATAATAACATGATTCACATGAATCTTTTTGTTTCTCAAGCATATAAAAGTTATGTTTATACTGTGGTCTATTAAGTGTGCAAGGACATTATGCCTAAAAAATAATGTACATACCTTAATTTTAAAATACCATTGCTAGAAAAATGCTAACCACCATCTCAGTTTTCGGTGAGTCAATATTTTTGCAATAACATCAAAGGTCACTGATCACAGATCACTATAACAAATATAATAATGATGAGAAAGTTTGAAATTGTGAAAATTAACAAAATGTGGCACAGAGACATGAATTAAGCAAATGCTGTTGGAAAATCCTGCCAATAGACTTGTTTGATGTAAGGTTGCCACAAACCTTTAATTTGTTAAAAAAAAAAAAAAAAAACGAAAAAAAAATATCTGCGAAGCACGGTAAAATGGGTATGCCTGTGACAATATAGTTATTTTTATGCTGGAAGTTTGACAATCTAATTTTAAGAAACAAGCATTAAAATGAACTTAGGAGGACATTGATATTCTATTTGTTGCAAGTATCAAAAAGAGATTAGAGTACTTCTTATTTCCTTTAATTGGTACTAGAGATGGAATACTAATACTATTGCTGATCTGAGACAAGTACCTTAGGTGGCAATTGGGCCTATTAAAAACAGGTATTGGCAGGTTTTGTTTGCATTTTATTTTAGTGAAGAACAGCCAGACTAAAAAAATTGTGTCAGTTTGCTAAGCTAATAAACTTGTGTCCTTTGGATGACTGCTGACAAATTGAAAGGTCAGTGTGGCTTCTTGTCACCAGCCTTTGCCTTGAGGGCGAGCACCCCTTGGGCAGCATGCTGGTTTGAGCATTAAGCCTGGGGGCCCTGACAGTTAGAGTTAGAGCAAGAAACATCTTATCCAGCACCTTGGTCACCTGCTAGTCATCAGTTTGTACATCTAGTACTCCCAACCCTGGGGAAATGAGCTGTCCTCATCGGAGAACTGGAGCTGGACTTTTCAGGGAGGTTTTCTTATGCCCTTTGTGGCCACCAATCCGTAACATTTGAGATTAGTAGCTGACTATTGTGTAAATGGCAGGGGTGGAGGGGGAGGAATCTTTAGGAAATAATATTTAATGGAATTTTAAGACACAAAAATGTGAATATGATGAAAGCTTTTAAAATGTCTTTATTCTGAAGATCTTTCCTTTTCTCTCTTGATACTCTTAAGTGAATGAGATTATCTTCAAATACAGGTGAAAATGAGATATGCCCCCACATAGCTGAGTATTTTTACAGCACAGTTGAACAGTCTGAGCTATGGCATTTGCCAGGGTACTAAAAGTTAAGAGTTGGAAATATGTAATGACCCTTGCTAATTAAGGGTAACCGTGATTATAGATAAAGTATTTCCAGATCCCATTTTAGTGATAGTTTGGCATGCCTTTCTCTCAAGAGAATAGAATTTTAGAAATTTGCATTTAAGCCTTTTTTCCCTTTCCTTTAATCCTATTTTATGGTAATGGAGCTTTACAGTGAACAATAGGAGGAAGGGAAAGAACAGCTATGTTGAAAATCACAAACTGTTTGCTTATTTTCTGACACATTAATTTAAATCTTTGGTATCTTTAATTCAATTTCCGTATAACTCCAGTTAAAAGGTGCATTTAGAAGCATGGTAATTTTTTTTTAACATCTTTATTGGAGTATAATTGCTTTACAATGGTGTGTTAGTTTCTGCTTTATAACTAAGTGAATCAGTTATACATATACATGTGTTCCCATATCTCTTCCCTCTTGCGTCTCCCTCCCTATCCCACCCCCCCTAGGTGGTCACAATAACCGAGCTGATCTCCCTGTGCTATGCGGCTGCTTCCCACTAGCTATCTATTTTATGTTTGGTAGTGTATATATGTCCATGCCACTCTCTCACTTTGTCCCAGCTTACCCTTCCCCCTCCCCGTGTCCTCAAGTCCATTCTGTACGTCTGTGTCTTTATTTCTGTCCTGCCCCTAGGTTCTTGAGAACAATTTTTTTGTTTTTAGATTCCATATATATGTGTTAGCATACAGTATTTGTTTTTCTCTTTCTGACTTCACTTTGTATGACAGACTCTAAGTCCATCCACCTCACTACAAATAACTCAGTTTCGTTTCTTTTTATGGCTGAGTAATAGTCCATTGTATGTATGTGCCACATCTTCTTTATCCATTCATCTGTCAATGGACACTTAGGTTGCTTCCATGTCCTGGCTATTGTAAATAGAGCTGCAATGAACATTGTGGTACATGACTCTTTTTTTAAATTTTATTTACTTTTTTATACAGCAGGTCCTTATTAGTCATCAATTTTATACACATCAATGTATACATGTCAACCCCAATCTCCCAATTCATCACACCACCAGCCCCACCCCGCCGCTGCTTTCCCCCCTTGGTGTCCATACGTTTGTTCTCTACATCTGTGTCTCAATTTCTGCCCTGCAAACCGGTTCATTTGTACGACTTTTCTAGGTTCCACATATATGCTTTACTATACGATATTTGTTTTTCTCTTTCTGACTTACTTCGCTCTGTATGACAGTCTCTAGATTCATCCATGTCTCTACAAATGACCCAATTTCATTCCGTTTTATGGCTGAGTAATATTCCATTGTACATATGTACCACATCTTCTTTATCGATTCATCTGTCGATGGGCATTTAGGTTGCTTCTGTGACCTGGCTATTGTAAATAGTTCTGCAGTGAACATTGGGGTGCATGTGTCTTTTTAAATTATGGTTTTCTTTGGGTATATGCCCAGTAGTGGGATTGCTGGATGATATGGTAATTCTATTTTTAGTTTCTTAAGGAACCTCCATACTGTTCTCCAGAGTGGCTGTATCAATTTACATTCCCACCAACAGTGCAAGAGGGTTCCCTTTTCTCCACACCCTCTCCAGCATTTATTGTTTGTAGATTTTCTGATGATGCCCATTCTAACTGGTGTGAGGTGATACCTCATTGTAGTTTTGATTTGCATTTCTCTAATAATTAGTGATGTTGAGAATCTTTTCATGTGCTTCTTGGCCATCTGTGTGTCTTCTTTGGAGAAATGTCTATTTAGGTCTTCTGCCCATTTTTGGATTGGGTTGTTTGTTTTTTTAATATTGAGCTGCATGAACTGTTTATATATTTTGGAGATTAATCCTTTGTCCATTGATTTGTTTGCAAATATTTTCTCCCATTCTGAGGGTTGTCTTTATTTTGTTTGTAGTTTCCTTTGCTTGGCAAAAGCTTTTAAGTTTCATTAGGTCCCATTTGTTTATTTTTGTTTTTATTTCCATTACTCTAGGAGGTGGATCAGAAAAGATCTTGCTGTGATTTATGTCAAAGAGTGTTCTTCCTATGTTTTCCTCTAAGAGTTTTATAGTGTCCGGTCTTACATTTAGGTCTCTAATCCATTTTGAGTTTATTTTTGTGTATGGTATTAGGGAGTGTTCTAATTTCATTCTTTTACATGTAGCTGTCCAGTTTTCCCAGCACCACTTATTGAAGAGACTGTCTTTTCTCCATTGTATATCATTGCCTCCTTTGTCATAGATTAGTTGACCATAGGTGCATGGGTTTGTCTCTGGACTTTCTTTCCTGTTGCATTTATCTGTATTTCTGTTTTTGTGCCAGTACCATATTGTCTTGATTACTGTAGCTTTGTAGTATAGCCTGAAGTCAGGGAATCTGTACCTCCAGCTCTGTTTTTCTCTCTCAAGACTGCTTTGGCTATTCAGGGTCTTTTGTGTCTCCATACAAATTTTAAGATTTTTTTGTTCTAGTTCTATAAAAAATGCCATTGGTAATTTGATAGGGATTGAATTGAATTGTAGATTGCTTTGGGTAATATAGTCATTTTCACAATATTGATTCTTCCAATCCAAGAACATGGTATATCTCTCCATCTGTTTGTATCATCTTTAATTTCTTTCATCAGTGTCTTATAGTTTTCTGCATACAGGTCTTTTGTCTCTGTAGGTAGGTTTATTCCTAGGTATTTTATTCTTTTTGTTGCAGTGGTAAATGGGAGTGTTTCCTTAATTTCTCTTAAGATTTTTCATCATTAGTGTATAGGAATGCAAGAGATTTCTGTGCATTAATTTTGTATCCTGCTACTTTACCAAATTCATTGATTACTTCTAGTAGTTTTCTGGTAGCAACTTTAGGATTCTCTGTGTATAGTATCATGTCATCTGCAAACAGTGACAGCTTTACTTCTTCTTTTCTGATTTGGATTCCTTTTATTTCTTTTTCTTCTCTGATTGCTGTGGCTAAAACTTCCAAAACTATATTGAATAATAGTGGTGAGAGTGGACAACCTTGTCTTGTTTCTGATCTTAGTGGAAATGGTTTCAGTTTTCACCATTGAGAACGATGTTCGCTGTGGGCTTGTCATATATGGCCTTTATTATGTTGAGGTAGGTTCCCTCTATGCCTACTTTCTGGAAGTTTTTTTTTTTATCATAAATGTGTATTGAATTTTGTCAAAAGCTTTTTCTGCATCTATTGAGATTATCATATGGTTTCTCCTTCAGTTTGTTAATATGGTGTATCAAATTGATTTGCATATATTGAAGAATCCTTGCATTCCTGGGATAAACCTCACTTGATCACGGTGTATGATCCTTTTAATGTGCTGTTGGATTCTGTTGCTAGTGTTTTGTTGAGGATTTTTGCATCTGTTTTCATCAGTGATATTGGCCTGTAGTTTTCTTTCTTTGTGACATCTTTGTCTGGTTTTGGTATCAGGGTGATGGTGGCCTTGTAGAATGAGTTTGGGAGTGTTCCTCCCTCTGCTGTATTTTGGAAGAGTTTGAGAAGGATCGGTGTTAGCTCTTCTGTAAATGTTTGATAGAATTCGCCTGTTAAGCCATCTGGTCCTGGACTTTTGTTTGTTGGAAGATTTTTAATCACAGTCTCAATTTCAGTGCTTGTGATTGGTCTGTTTATATTTTCTGTTTCTTTCTGGTTCAGTCTCAGGAGGTTGTGCTTTTCTAAGAATTTATCCATTTCTTCCAGGTTGTCCATTTTATTGGCATATAGTTGCTTGTAGTAATCTCTCATGATCCTTTATATTTCTGCAGTGTCAGTTGTTACTTCTCCTTTTTCATTTCTAATTCTGTTGATTTGAGTCTTCTCTCTTTTTTCTTGATGAGTCTGGCTAATGGTTTATCCATTTTGTTTATCTTCTCAAAGAACCAGCTTTTAGTTTTATTGATCTTTGTTATTGTTTTCTTTGTTTCTATTTCACTTATTTCTGTTCTGATCTTTATGATTTCTTCCTTCTGCTAACTTTGGTTTTTTTTGTTCTTCTTTCTATGATTGCTTTAGGTGTAAGTTAGGTTGTTTATCTGAGATGTTCTTGTTTCTTTTTTTTTTAATCTTTTCAATGTCTGTTTATTGTGTAGTGATATACTTTTAACTTTTTTATTTTTATTTTTTAACATCTTTATTGGGGTATAATTGCTTTACAATGGTGTGTTAGTTTCTGCTTTATAACAAAGTGAATCAGTTATACATATATATATGTTCCCATATCTCTCCCCTCTTGCATCTCCCTCCCTCCCACCCTCCCTAGAGATGTTCTTGTTTCTTGAGGTAGGATTGTATTGCTATAAACTTCCCTCTTAGAACTGCTTTTGCTGCATCCCATAGGATTTGGATTGTCGTGTTTTCATTGTCATTTGTTTCTGGGTATTTTTTGACTTCCTCTTTGATTTCCTCAGTGATCTCTTGGTTATTTAGTAGCGTATTGTTTAGCCTCCGTATGTTTGTATTTTTTACAGATTTTTTCCTATAATTGGTATCTAGTGTGGTAGCGTTGTGGTCAGAAAAGATACATGATACGATTTCAATTTTCTTAAATTTACCAAGGCTTGGTTTGTGATCCAAGATATGATCTATCCTGCAGAATGTTCCATGAGCACTTGAGAAGAAAGTGTATTCTGTTGTTTTTGGATGGAATGTCCTATAAATATCAATTAAGTCCATCTTGTTTAATGTGTCATTCAAGGCTTGTGCTTCCTTATTTATTTTCATTTTGAATGATCTGTCCATTGGTGAAAGTGGGGTGCTAAAGTCCCCTACTATTTTTGTGTTACTGTCGATTTCCCCTTTTATGGCTGTTAGCATTTTTCTTATGTATTGAGGTGCTCCTATGTTGGGTGCATAAATATTTACAATTGTTATATCTTCTTCTTGGATTGATCCCTTGGTCATTATGTAGTGTCCTTCTTTGTCTCTTGTTATAGTCTTTATTTTAAAGTTTGTTTTCTCTGATATGAGGATTGCTACTCCAGCTTTCTTTTGATTTCCATTTGCATGGAATATCTTTTTCCATCCCCTCACTTTCATTCTGTATGTGTCCCTAGGTCTGAAGTGGGTCTCTTACAGAGATGGGTCTTGTTTTTGTATCCATTCAGCCAGTCTGTGTCTTTTGGTTGGAGCATTTAATCCATTTACATTTAAGGTAATTATCGAGATGTATGTTCCTATTACCATTTTTTAAATTGTTTTGGGTTTGTCATTGTAGGTCTTTTCCTTGTGTTTCCTGCCTAGGGAGGTTCCTTTAGCATTTGTTGTAAAGCTGGTTTGGTGCTGCTGAATTCTCCTAGCTTTTCCTCATCTGTAAAGGTTTTAATTTCTTCATCAAATCTGAATGAGATCCTTGCTGGGTAGAGTAATCTTGGTTGTAGGTTATTCCCTTTCATCACTTTAAGTATGTCCTGCTACTCCCTTCTGGCTTGCAGAGTTTCTGCTGAAAGATCAGCTGTTAACCTTATGGGGATTCCCTTGTATGTTATTTGTTGTGTTTCCCTTGCTGCTTTTAATATTTTTTCTTTGTGTTTAATTTTTGATAGTTTGATTAATATGTGTCTTGGCATTTTTCTCCTTGGATCTATCCTGTATGGGACTCTCTGTGCTTGCTGGACTTCATTGATTCTTTCCTTTCCCATATCAGAGAACTTTTCAACTATAATCTCTTCAAATATTTTCTCAGTCCCTTTCTTTTTCTCCTCTTCTTCTGGGACCCCTATAGTGCAAATTTTGGTGCATTTAATGTTGTCCCAGAGGTCTCTAGACTGTCCTCAATTCTTTTCATTCTTTTTTCTTTATTCTGCTCTGCAGTAGTTATTTCCACTATTTTATCTTCCAGATCACTTATCCATTCTTCTGCCTCAGTTATTCTGCTATTGATTCTTTCTAGCGAATTTTTAATTTCATTCATTGTGTTGTTCATCATTGTTTGTTTGCTGTTTAGTTCTTCTGGATCCTTGTTAAACGTTTCTTGTATTTTCTCCATTCTGTTTCCAAGATTTTGGATTGTCTTTACTATCATTACTCTGAATTCTTTTTCAGGTAGAGTGCCTATTTCCTCTTTGTTTGGTCTGGTGGGTTTTTACCTTGCTCCTTCATCTGCTGTGTGTTTTCTCTGTCTTCTCATTTTGCTTAACTTACTGTGTCTGGGGTCTGCTTTTCACAGGCTGCAAGTTCATAGTTCCCGCTGTTTTGATGTCTGCCCTCAGTGGCTAAGGTTGGTTCAGTGGGCTCTGTAGGGTTCCTGGTGGAGTGGACTAGTGCCTGTGTTCTGGTGGAAGAGGCTGGATCTTGTCTTTCTGGTGGGCAAGACCACGTCCAGTGGTGTGTTTTGGGATGTCTGTGACCTTATTATGATTTTAGGCAGCCTCTCTGCTAATGGGTGGGGTTGTGTTCCTGTCTTGTTAGTTGTTTGGCATAGGATGTCCAGTACTGTAGCTTGCTGGTCGTTGAGTGGAGCTGGGTCTTAGTATTGAGATGGAGATCTCTGGGAGAGCTTTCACCGTTTGATATTACATGGAGCCAGCAGGTCTCTGGTGGATCAGTGTCTTGAACTCAGCTCTCCCACCTCAGAGTCACAGGCCTGACACCCGGCCAGAGCACCAAGACCCTGTCAGCCACACGATTCTTTTGGGAAGTCTGAGGTCTTCTGCCAGTGTTCAGTAGGTGTTCTATAGGAAGTGTTCCACATGTAGTTGTATTTCTGATATATTTGTGGAGAGGAAGGTGATCTCCACATCTTACTCCTCCACCATCTTGAAGGTCCCCCCAGCCCCCCAATTGACTTTTTGCTTTAGTTATATGGCTTGTTTGCCAGTTTTTAAAATAATTTTCATAGTATACAGTTTACTCATTTAAAGCACATAATTTCAGTGGTTTTTAGTATATTCACAGTTTTTTAACTGTCACCACAATTAATGTTAGAACATTTTCATCGCTCTAAAAATAACCCTGCACTCATTAGTAGTCACTCATTTCCCCCCAAACCCCAGGCAAATCCTAGGCAACCATTAATCTACTTTCTTTCTCTGTAAATTTGCCTATTCTGAATATTTCTGATAAATGGAATCATAAAATATGTGGCCTTTTGTGACTAGCTTCTTTTATTTAGCACCATGTTTTCAAGGTTCATGCTTGTTGTAGCATGTGTCAACACTTAATTCCTTTTTATTCCATTGTATACCACATTTTATTTATCCATTCATCAGTTGATGGACATTTAGGTTGTTTTCACTTTGGGGCTGTTATGAGTAATACTGCTGTGAACATTGTGTACAAGTTTTTGGGTGGACATTTGTTTTCGTTTCTCTTGGCAGAAAGAGAAATTCCATACCTAGGAATGGAATTGCTGGGTCATATAGTAACTGTGTCTAACCTCTTGAGGACCTGCCAGACTGTTTTTCAAAGCAATGTGCCATTAAAGGAAAAAAAAAAAAGATCTAGGGACTTCCCTGGCAGTCTAGTTAGTGGTTAAGGCTCTGCACTTCCACTGCAGTGGGTGCGGGTTTGATCCCTGGTCGGGGAACTAAGATCCCACATGCCATGCAGCATGGCCAAAAAAAAAAAAAAAAAAAAAAGATCTATACAAGGGTATGAAGAATCTGTGGGTTTCAAATAAATGAGAACATAGATGTTCTTTCTTTTGAAAAAACATCCTTTAAAGTTTTATAGGCTTATGTTCCATATCTGCATATCTTATTTGCTGTATCTCATTGCCTTAATAGATAACTGTATCATTTTCCATATTTGGTTTCCCATTAGACATCTGTTTAAAATTTTAGCTCCAGATGGACATAGATAGCTACCAACCTTTAAAGTAAAATCATTTAGTTTCCTTTTCCTATACAGCAGCAACAACATCAGCCCTTAATCTTGGTTGTGAAATGTAAGTTGCTAGAGTAGTAGAAAAACTAGGGGAGCACTGTGGCGCTTGCAGTGGTGCTTTTCTTTTTGAGATGGTGTGTATCGATGTTGTGAGAAGTGCCTAAGCACATATTACACAGGACTGGCTGGGCCTCTGGAAAAGGGAAGGTGATCCTACTGTCCACACTGTATGTTGTAATCCCTAGAGCTCTGTCTAAACAAAACATCTTAAGACTGGAAGGGATCCCAAGAAGTAGTTTTCTGTATTCCTGTTTCTGGGTAGGCCTGAATTTAACCTATTTTAAAAGATAGTGGTCTATACTTTCTTTTCTAAAGTTAACTTTATATATGGAAGATTTTTAAATATTCATTGAAAATGTTTTATGTTTAAAGTATTTTAAATTTCTATTTAGAAAAGTCAGTTTTAAGAGACAGAGACAGACTTCTGGATAAGATGATGTGGTGACTTTGTGCTTTGTAATGCAGATCACAATCCTTATCTGAAATCTTTGGGGCTGTATTTGTTTTAGAATTCAGGTTTGGGGGCTTTCTAAAAGGTTATTCCATGTACTTGATATATGTGCAGTGAGTCTGGGACATTACCCTACAATTTTACACATTCAAACTTCTTAAAGAATCATATGAATATTCATTCTAAGGAAGATAAATGATGACTATAAATTGCCTCATATCAGTTCAGGGATTATTTTGTCATTAGATGAGCTTGTAGCAAACTTTTAAAAACTTTCAGGTTTCAGAGTTTTTTGGATTTTGGAGTTAAGGGATATTGGGCCTATACCAACTCTGTTCCAAGCCCAGGAAGAGGAGAGATTAAAAAAAAAAAGAGGGCTTCCCTGGTGGCGCAGTGGTTGAGAGTCTGCCTGCTGATGCAGGGGACACGGGTTCGAGCCCTGGTCTGGGAAGATCCCACATGCCGCGGAGCGGCTGGGCCCGTGAGGCATGGCTGCTGAGCCTGCGCGTCCGGAGCCTGTGCTCCGCAACGGGAGAGGCCACAACAGTGAGAGGCCCACGTACCGCCAAAAAAAAAAAAAAAAGAGAGAAAAGAAAAGAAAAACAAGACATTCCCAGGCCTAGAGGGAAACCGCATCTTATCTTCATGGACCATAAACGGAATAGTGGGTCAGACAGAGGCCTTCTAGTTTCTGCATCCATAAGCAGGCAGTGGTGGGTGGAGATTTGGTCCCTACACATTAAAGGGAACTAAAAGGGCTATATTGGAGATGGGTGTCTGGAGCCATGTTCAGTACTTTAAGCCTGGTGCTGGAGTGGGACCCCCCAGTTCGTGAAAGGAGGCTCTTAGGTTATCTGTTCTAAGTGGGATAATTGTGCCGAAAAGAATTCTCTTGTCTGTTAAGCCAGTAGCACCTCCCTTGAGAAACACTGGTCTTGGCAAAAGATAAGGATCTGAATTAACACAATAACAATCAGCATGAAGTAGTTGGGGTTGATAGGAGAGACTTCAGCAGGTAGAATAATGGAAGATGACTCCAAGATTTCTTGCTTAAGTAATCCAGTGGGTGATGTAGTCATTGCCTGAGATACGGCATACCAGAGAAGGAACAAGATTTGCTAAACAGACGTTGGTCAGGTTTGGAGATGCTGAATTTGAGAGACTAGTGTCTCATTAGTGGGGAGATGTATTTTGGGGTCATGAGCTCAGAGCAAGAGAGTAGAGTTAGAAATGTAGAGTTCAACGTAGTGGTAGTTAAAAACGAGGAAAGAGGATGAAATTTTCTTGGCAGAGCATGAAGAATGGGAAGAGAACTAAGGGTGGAACATTGGGAGCCACCATTATCTTTAGAGATAGAGATGCCAACAAAGAAGACAGAGAAGGAACAGTTGGAGGTGGGGGAAGAGCCCAGAGAGACGGGTGTCATAGGGGCCAGGTGACAAGATGGCAGAGAGTGATCATTAATGCCACATTCTTAGACACACATAAGGTTTGTCCTTTTCAGAGCGAGGGAGTCCTTGTTTCACTCTGCCTGAGCAGTTTCATTGGCCTTCACTCTTTGACCTACTCCAACCAGACTATAGTCCTCACAGTTCCAGTGACTGTGACACTGTACCCTGCTCACTCATGGAGATCTCAGGGTTGAGGGATGGATTTAGAGAAAAGATTCTGGTAAACTTGAACAATGTTAAAAGGTGGTAGGAAAGGGACTATTAGAGAGAGAGGTTGGAACAGAGGAGAGAGGGGGTGAATGATGGGGCAAGGTCCTGATCCTAGAGGAGACACAGCCTTGCAGAGAAAAACAACTCCCGTCCTTCTAGACTGAGGAGAGTGGGTGCAGACTAGGTGTGCTGCTGCAAGATTACTTTGGAATAGCTAGATATTTAGAATCATCTTTGATATATTCCTGGGGGAAAGTCTTGCTGGCTTGAATGCTCTTAAGGAATAACTGTGTCTGACAGAGGCATAATATCCTGTTTGAATATTAAAATTGCAACAATCTATAACTAGGTTTAAGGCATGTTTTCAGATCTTTTAAAGAAGGTGTTATTAATATGACTAGATGATTACTAACAAACACTCTGCATAAAAATCACTAGCCGGCAATTGCTCAGTGCCGCAAGCAGCAGCAGCAGCAGGGGGCTAACGGGAGAGCTCCTTTGCTGCCCCAATAATTCCGTACTAACCAAGGCTGGAGGGGTATGAGGTGTATTCATGGAAGAAGGGAAGTGATGGTTTTCTAGGACTACTTTTATGCCCCATGTGTGAATCTGGAGGTTACCACTTACATTTGTAGCGTCAGAGCCCATCCATTCATTTAACAAAGGTTTTTTGAGACCTCCTGTATCAGGTACTGCTAAGGCCTTGGAGATATATGAGTCAGTAAAACAAGGATCTCTGCTATTATGGAACTTACATCATGGTGGGGGTGCGGCAGACAGTAAACATCAACATAATTATATTATGTCATATGTTGGAAAGTAGTGAACGCTATGGGAAATAAAAGTTGAGTGCAGTAAGGATGGTGGGTGGAGTGCCCAGGATTGGAGATTATGGTAAGATATCTGAGGAGAGGATGTCTGGGCCGAGCGAACAGCCAGAACACAGGCCCTGAGGTGGCAGTAGTCCTGGCTTGTTGAGGAACAGCAAGGAGGCTGTGACATGGGTGGAGTGGAGCAAGCAAGGGGAGGAGAGCCACAGGAGATGAAGGCAGAGGAGAGAAGATGAGGGTCTAGTTTTGAACATGTTGCGTGTGAGGCACCTGACGGAAATCCAAGTGGAAACGTTGGGATTTGTGATTCTAGAATTTTGGGAAAGAGTGGGGTTGGAAATGTACCGCTGGGAGGGAAGGGTTGGCATGTAGATGGTATTTAAAGCCATGAGACTGGATGAAATCGCTGAGGGAGTGAATGCAGATAGAGAAGGGGGTCAAGGACTGAACCTTGAGGTGCCAACACATTAAGAAGTCAAATGGTCAGGAAAGAACCAGTAAAAGAGGAAAAGAGTGACCACTGGAAGCCAAGTAAGACAGTGTATCAGAGAAGATGAGGGAGAGATGAACTGTGTCAAATGCTACTGAGCAGTTAAGATAAGGACCAGGAATCCACCACTGCATTTAGCCAAGTAGAGACCATTGGTCACACTGAAGATAAGGTTTCGGTGGAGTGGAGGGGGCCAAAGCCAAGTTGGAGTGGGCTGGAGAGAGAATGGGAGGAGAGGGATTGGAGGCAGTGAGGAGTACAAAGAAGTAGGACCCTAGCTGGCACAGGAGGAGTGTTAGAGGAGAGAAATATCAGTGTGTTTCTGTGCTGGTGGGAATGATCAGGCAGAAAGAGGGGAGAGGAGAGAATTGCTGGAGCAACGTCCATATGCTTGATTCTTGCTCCTTCCCCATTATCTCAAGATCTGGTTAGTTTTGCTTACTTGAAGGGAAATTAAGTTAACTTGGTTTTGGCCGGATGACTGTAGATTTTTTTTACTTCACCTTTGGTTCCCTTGTCTTCACTGGTAGGCCAGGAGGAGTGTAAAGTTTCAATCATGTTTTGAAACCCATGTGATTAGAGTGTTTGGTAGCCATAGCTTTGAAAAGACATAAAACCCGTAAGATTGCAGTACATCCGAATTCTTCATTCAGTTATCAGTCTCCACTTCCAATCTGATAAAACAGGAACAGCCCCCTTCCTTTTTTTAAAAAATTAATTAATTTACTTATTTATTTTTGGCTGCATTGCGTTTTCGTTGTGGTGTGCGGGCTTCTCATTGCGGTGGCTTCTCTTGTTGCGGAGCATGGGCTCTAAGTGTATGGGCTTCAGTAGTTGTGGCATTCAGGCTCAGTAGTTGTGGCGCACGGGCTTAGTTGCTCCGTAGCACATGGGATCCTCTGGGACCAGGGCTCGAATGCGTGTCCCCTGCATTGGCAGGAGGATTCCCAACCACTGTGCCACCAGGGAAGTCCACCCCCTAACTTTTCAAAAAAATTTATAATCAAAACTCGAACCAGGGGACTTCCCTGGTGGTCCAGTGGTTAAGAATCTGTCTTGCAATACAGAGAACGCCAGTTCGATCCCTGGTCGGGGAACTGAGATCCCACATGCCGTGGGGCAACTGAGCCCGGGCGCCACAGCTAGAGAGCCCATACACCACAACTACCGAACCCACGTGCTCTGCAGCCCACGTGCCTGCCACAACTAATGAGCCCGTGCTCTCTGGAGCCTGAGCACCGTAATAAAAAAGATACTGTGTGCCACAACTAAGACCCCAATGCAGCCAAAAACTAAATAAATAAATAAATATTTTTAATAACCCCACAATCTTGAATTAGTTTTTTCTCCTCATTAAGTTTTTTTTATCCTGTTTATAATCTAGTAATAGTTATTTTGTAAATAAGACACTACTAATGATAACCATTTAGTAACTGTTAGCTCTTAACAGGTGTCTACCACTTAGCATAGCAATAAAACCAGTGTATTGAAAAAATGGAATTAGTCTGCATATGGTTAATAGAATCCTTGTATCCCTTTCAGAATATTTGCTTTGTGTGTTGAGCCACATGAAATTATATGTAAAACGCTTGACTTTAACCAGGTAGTCCTCTGTAGAACCTCTGTGCCCTTCTCTTGTCTTAACACCTTCCCATCCTCTTCATCACCTTTGTTGGTTGGACTGCATATTTCCTGCAGCCCCTACTTTCTGCTTCAAACTTAATCTCTGGACCCAAAGAGTGTGTTTTTATGCTGATTTCATTAGTGTGTGTGACGATAGGAGGCGAGAGAGTGGTTGAAACGTCCAGCTTTTAACATTCTCAATAGAGCAGACTCTTGGCAACTTCTCACCCAAAACACTCAATTAACTAGCATGAATATTTAGCATATATTGCTCTAAAGAAGTGTGACTAGAGCATAGCATATGTGTATTTTGCACTATTTTTAATCTTTGATGCCAATTTTTAAAGCGTTAATGAATCCCAACCAGAGCATTTTATTCTTCAGTTATATTACATAAGAACTTACTATCATCCTAACCTGAATTTTCTACCCCTAAATCCTAAGTATATCCTGCCCTGTATTCTTTGCTTATCCTCTACTGTAGCTTTCTAATCCTTGAAACCACAGCTGTGTTTTCTAATATCAGTTGTCTGCTGGGTCATTTTACCTGCTCTTGATGTTTTAACCACAGTGCTTGAGGAATAGTGACACTTCTGCACTCACACTTGAACATTAAGCAAGCAGATATTAGTAATAATGAATTCTCTTTCTCCTATTATTTAGCTCTGTAAGAAGCATCATTTTGGAATTAACAAACCAGAGAAGATTATACCATCTCCTGATGACTCAAAGTTTCTACTGAAGACCTTTACGCATATTAAATCCAATGTGTCTGCTCCTAATAAAAAGAAAGTAAGAATTTAATTGCTATGGGCTTGGAATTCATCTTTGATTAGTTTTCAATTGAGGGGTGACTTTCCTGCTAATAAACTTACTTTCAAACTATTTGTCATATTAAAGAACCATCTCTGCGTATCCTTGGGGTTATTTTTTACTTTGCTCCTAGGGAGTTGTGTGGTATCCACACAATGCTTTACATTTAATTCCTGCAGTAATAGTAGATTCATTTCTTACAGGTTAAGGAAAGTAAAGAAAAGGAGAAGTTGGAGAGAAGATTACTTGAGGAGTTGCTGAAGATGTTCATGGACTCAGAATCCTTTTACTATAGCTTGACCTATGACCTGACCAATTCAGTGCAGAGGCAGAGTGCTGGGGAGAAGGACCCCTGTCCTCTCTGGCAAAAGGTACCTCTCACAGCTCAGAGCAGGGTTTGCCACCAGAACAATTTATGGACCCGTTTGGCTTCTATAGGAGAACTGAAACAACATGTTTCTGAACTGTTTGTTTTCTACCTTTTCCAGGTTGATGACCGATTTTTTTGGAATAAATACATGATACAAGACCTTACTGAGATTGGTGTGAGTAGTTGTTTCTGAAATATTCTAAGGTAGTTTATAGTTGTTAGGCAAATATTTTTAAGTTGTACTAAAAAATTTTAAATCTCACGTAATGTTTTCCCCTGTAGAATGAGAATCATTTAGCTAGGGAAAACCAGGGCACTACTTTAAATATTCATAGTTCATAATTTGACTATATAGCCACAGGCTTATCTTTTTAGCAGGTTTCCATAGAACAGTCATAATTTAAGGCTGTGGAACTAATATCCATAGAGTTCCTGTAAAAGATATTTTGTTTGTACCCATTGGAAGTGTTGAAGCCCGGTTTTCCTTTAGTGATACCAGTCATTTAATGTTCCTGTTTCCTCATATGGAAATTGGAGTAGACAAATCTCTAAGAACGTTCCAGTACTACAAGTATTCGAATCAGGGAAGACAGGGGGTATGATGAAATTATTGCATGAGGTTCCTTCAGGTTTAATGATTACCTTCTTCCTTTACTCTGTCATGTATATTGGAGAATTATGACTGTCCAAAGACAGTTCATTTATTCGGTCAATCAACCAATATTTATCGAAAGCCTGCCATGTGCCAGTTACTGTTTTGGACACAAATTGAGCAAAAAGTTGAATAGGGTCACAGATTATCTTTTTCTTAACCTTTGAGAAAGTTCAAACCTTTTTTCTTTCTGTTTCTCCCTATTGGTGGTGGTTAGTATAAATGATTTTGACCTATTTATCTGGTGGTGTCTAAAACTAGGTATCTATCATGGCTTACCTCTCTAAAATGTTCTTGCCTCTCTATGATGCTGATCAAACCATGACCACCAAGACTTAATGATAGGGGGAGAAAAATAAGGGTGTCTGTAATGAGTATTTGTCCTGTTTGCTGACATATTGAGCTCTAATGTGTTTTGCAGAGTTTTTGTCAGACACGTAGCATTACCATTTAAAATCGATGACTTACAATAAAGGTGGCATTTCGTAGCATACCGATCTCCGTTCCCGCTGAGAGTTTTGTATTTATTGCTAAAACAAAAATATAAATAATGAGAATGGTGATAAAAGTAATGAATGCAGATAGATCCTTTGCTTCACTATTTTCAACTCTAACCACCTTCCTAAGATCCTATCTACAGCCTCCATAAAACAAAACTGTGAGATAGGACCTGGAGTATATAAGTAGTGTATTTCACAGCTACTTTAGACTGTGAAAGAAGGGGTGGATTTGAAGTTGATGCTGAGATTAAGGCTAGATACAGATACGGAGATAGGAGGGAGGGAGGGGCTAAGAACAGCTTCTCTGGAGCACTTTTCATCCTTTACTGTCCCTGCATACAGTCAGTTGAGAAATCTGAGTATTCTTAGTCGGAAAGACTAAGAGGAAATCTCTAACTTTAATTAATACTCTCCTAATTACATTGGATGACTTTTTAAAATAAGATATTTATGGAAAGGATTCTTTTTTTGGTTCATTGACTACTTGGATTTTAGCTTGGCAGAGCAAGACTTTTTCTAAACTAGAAAGTAGAATAGACCTCTGTGTTTCATAATAAAGTGATCAGAGTTGGTTGTATTTAATTAAAGGCTTAATACAATTGGGGGTTGAAAATCAACCTTTAAGCTTTATTTTCTTCTATACCAGCAGGAAGAACCATAATAGCCACATTTATTAAATCCTTACTATTAGGCAGGCACTATGCCAAACACTTTTTAGATTTTACTCATTTAATCTTCACAACAACCTTATGAGGTTGTCGTTTTTCTTATTTCACAAAGCAGAATGCCGAGGCATGGCAAGGTTAAGTGATTCACCTGCGTCAGGAAGTAAGTGGTGGAGCTTGAATTTGTACCCAGCAGCTGTGGTCCCTTTCAGGCAGCTCTTCTTATGAATGACCACCATAAACAAAAGGAAAGGCTCTCACCTCTGCCCCCCCCCCCATTCCTTAGTGTTCTCCAGAAAGCAGAAAATATAGTTAAAGGATGGAAGGTTTCTGCTTCTAATAAACTAACAACAAGTATGTGCTAACTACTGCTTGGGTTTAAGGAAGTAGCAGTGCTGTACAGAATAGGAGCAACATGATGTTCATATTATTTTCAGACACCGGATGTGGACTTTTGGATTATCCCCATTATTCAAGGTTTTGTGCAGATTGAAGAACTTGTGGTTAATTATAATGAGTCATCTGACGATGAGAAAAGCAGCCCGGAGACCCCCCCTCAGGAGTCCACCTGCGTAGATGACATTCACCCACGCTTCCTAGTGGCTCTCATTTCACGCCGAAGTAGACACAGAGCAGGTGAGTGGAGGGCTGTAATAGTGTACAAATTAAATCCAGGCGAGAATGCAACATCTGCAGATGTATTGAAATGGTAATGACAATAATGGATTTGGAAACACAGTTGGCTTCAAAGTGCCCAGTGACTCTCAATAGTGTGATATAATTGGGGACCAAGTTTTTGGAGAGAAGTGAATGGGAGAGAGTTAACAAAAGGGAAAAGAAAAGGAGGTATATATGTGGAAAAGAGCAGAAAGTCACTTGGGATGTGCTTCTAGATACCATTGTTCCTACTGACAGCCTGTATCACAGTAATAAATCCTTCCCGAGTGCTAGCACCTTTGGGAAAAACCTCCTCTTTCAGTTCACAGGAACTATCTCAGCTTCAACTTTTAAAAAACGATGAATACAGGCATGATCTGGGGTAAGTTGATACTGTTCTGCCTGGCAGTTGCTCATTAGATCCCCAAGGCTGTCCTGAAAGACACAGATTTGGTTAAGAAGCATATCTAGTGAGAGTAATTTTTTTTTTCAATGTTGCTGTTTTGTTTTAATTTTCTTTTAGGAATGCGTTATAAACGAAGAGGAGTGGATAAAAATGGAAATGTTGCAAATTATGTGGAGACTGAGCAGTTAATTCATGTGCATAATCATACCTTGTCATTTATTCAAACACGAGGCTCTGTGCCTGTGTTTTGGAGCCAGGTTGGGTATCGATATAATCCAAGACCTCGGCTGGACAGAAGTAAGCCTGTCAGTTATTTGGTTTGCAGACGATGATTTCAGAGGGAGTTTTTAAAAATATTAGATACTTCATAGGTTTGGATTTGTTTTGCCAGATACTTCATTTAAAATAATAACTCATGGTAAAATTTAATAGTGATATAATAATCACAAAAGTAATAATGGTTGTTGACAATTTAAGTAATTGACAATAAAAAGATTCCAAAAGAAATCAAAACAGAGCTTAATTCACAGATTTTAATTTGTTGTTTCTTTAAAGAATACTTTATTACATGCTTAATTTTGGGAAAGTGTAAATATGGCCATTATTTATAGAAGCAGGAAATATCTTAAATAAGACAGCATCTACAAGGAATAGATAGGATGCCTTTACTCACATGTTTTGCTGGGAAAGGTTTGTTGTTGTTTTAAATATTAAGGACTTAATTTCTTCCAGTATTTTAACTTTAGCACTGGAATAGCTAAGTCATGTCAATCTAATTAGATTACTGAAAGAGGCTGATTTTAAAAATTGTTTTCAGAATATTTTTCTCTCAAAACAATTTATATTTGTGAGAATTCAGTAAAACTTCAGTTTTTAACATCCTTGTTTTAAAGGGGTTTTTATTAATTTTTTATGAACTACATGAAACCTTTTCTGACAAGTTGGCTGGTTATATAAATAATAAATGTCATTTCATAGTTGCCACCTTCAGTATTTCAGTTTAGTCTAATTGGGGGAAAAAAATCAGAGATCTTCTGCTTAGCATTTCATTTTAAAATATTGGTTTTAGACAATCTTAGTTACATTTGGGCTGTCAATAAATTATGTAAAAGTAAACGTAAAGGTGGAATAGACACTAATTTCTGTGTTACACATGGGAAGGAAAAAAAGATTTTGTATCACTTCTTTGTAGGTGAAAAGGACACTGTCGCCTATTTCTGTGCCCATTTTGAAGAACAACTGAAAATTTACAAAAAACAGGTGGGTTTTGATCTGTAGTAATAAGTGTTCCTTCATATTTTTAGAAATGGTTATGCATGTTTCTTTAAATTTCATGAAAATAATATACGATTCATAATTAAGCAAAATGGCATTTCTCGTGAAGTTAAAGAACACATAGCTAAGAGTGTTCTTTATATTCTTTAAGAATTATCATTGAGTCAGCTACTTTAGACTGTTTTTAGATGAGATTAATCTACTGTCAGTTACTACAATCTGAGAAGTATCTGGAGTAGGATAGGAAAAGCATCTCTCAGTACCACCTATAGGTCCATCTCTTTGAGGTAACAATTTGGTATGTATCCTTCAATATCTTTTTTCTCGGCCCACCGTTCTTATTTATTCATACATTCATATGTAGGTATGTGAACATATAAACCAAAATCAATTGAGAACTGTTAGGTGAAATACAAGTTCAATAAGATGACCAGATTTCATACAGATTAATATAGACTAATCAGTAACTCTCTTATTCATTAGCAATGACCAGTCTGAAGGTGTAATGCCATGGGATGCATTCTTCTAACAGTAACAAAAATAGGAAGAAACAACCTGAAATCTACCGAACGTACAAAAAAGATAGCATGTATATGGGGGCAAGGGTGTTGGGAGGGGAGGATCACTGAAAAACGTAAAAGAAGACTTGAATAAACGGAGAGAAAATACCATGTTCCTGGAAGGAAAGACTCAATATTGAATAGATTTCAGTTGTTAATATATAAATTTTGTGCAATCTCAAAGAAAGTCCCATCAGGGAAATAAAAAGCAAACCCTCATATTGAAAAAAAATATAAAGTTTGTAGTAAGAGATAAAGGCAGGTAACTGGGGAAATGAGAACGCTCACACATTGCTGGGAGCAGCATAAGTTGCTATAGCCATTTTGAATGGTATTATCAATCAAAATAAAATATGCTTGGGCTTCCCTGGTGGCACAGTGGTTGAGAGTCTGCCTGCTGATGCAGGGGACACGGGTTCGTGCCCTGGTCCGGGAAGATCCCACGTGCCGCGGAGCGGCTGGGCCTGTGAGCCATGGCCGCTGAGCCTGCGCGTCCGGAGCCTGTGCTCCGCAACGGGAGAGGCTGCAACAGTGAGAGGCCCGCGTACTGCAAAAAATAAAATAAAATATGCTTATACTGTTAATCCAGTAATTTGTCTTTTGATATCTATCCTACATACCATATACAGAAATCAGTTCCAGATGGATGTGGATCTAAATGTGAAAGGTTAATAAGCCTTTTAAAGGAAAATATAGAACATCTTTTGACCTTGGGTCTTAAACGGGGCTTTAAAAGCACTAACCATAATGAAAAAAAATGACTTTACTAAGTGTTTAATTTTTACTAAAATTTTATTTACTGAAACTTTATTGAATGATCAAATATTTTGAATATTAAAATACTACTATATGTTATAAATATTATTTATTAAAATTAAATAGGACTTAAGCACCAACCATAATGAAAAAATTGATAAATTTGACTTCACTGAAATAAAAGAACTTCTGATTATTAAAAGGCACCATTAAGAGAATGGAAAGGCAATTCACAAAGCGGGAGAAGACATATATAAGACAAAGGACTTTTATCTAGAGTACATTAAAAAGTCCTATAAATCCATAAAAAAGGTGTACAGCCCAAAAGAAAATTGGACAAAAGACTTGAGCAGATTCTTCATGAAAAAGGATGTCCAAAGGCCAATAAACATGAAAAGGTGTTCCACGTCGTTAATCATCAGGGAAATGCAAACTAAAACCACCACTCACAAAACCAGAATGACTAAAAGAAAAATGGCGGGAAGTACAAGTTTTGTCAAGGATGACAAAAAAATTTAAATCTCCCTGAGAGAAACATGTGTTCAATCAAGGAGGCATGTATAAGCCTCCTTATTGCAGCATAAAAAAACCCTTTGTTCATCAGGAGGTCAGTGGGTAAATAAAGTACAGCGTATCTAAAGTGCTGCCTACAAATGCTTAAAAATGATGAGGGGTCTTCCCTGGTGGCACCGTGGTTGAGAATCTGCCTGCCAATGCATGGGACACGGTTTCGAGCCCTGGTCTGGGAGGATACCACATGCCACGGAGCAACTAGGCCCGTGAGCCACAACTACTGAGCATGCGCATCTGGAGCCTGTGCTCCGCAACAAGAGAGGCCCATGCACCGCGATGAAGAGTGGCCCCCGCTTGCCACAACTAGAGAAAGCCCTCGCACAGAAATAAAGACCCAACACAGCAAAAATAAATAAATTAATAAAAACTCCTACGCCCAACATCTTCTTAAAAAAAAAAAATGATGAGGTACCTCTGTGTGTACTAATGTGAAAAGATCTTAAACTCATATAGTGGAGTGAGAAAAAGTGCGTAACAGCATATGGCATGTTACCATTTAAAAACTCCCACAAAACAAAACTGTCATATGTAATTCTCTTCCATATATATGTGTTCTCACCTACATATGGCATGCACATTTATATAGGAACGCACTTAGATGGCCTGAAAGGGTACACATCAAACTTGTAGTGGGAGTTACCTTCAGGGAAGGCTGTGGACTTAGCTTGTGGTCAGGAAGGATGTGACCTTTATCTACGTTTGAATTTTTTACAATGTAAATAAATTTCATGTATTCGCAATATGTGTAATTATAAGTAGCATTGAAGAGAATAAACCATAATTTAAATGTAACACGTAATCACTGTAAAAATTGAAGTAATTGTGAGGTATGTAAAGGAAGTAGAAGAAATAACCTCCTCTCCACCCTCATTCCTGCTCCCTGTTGACTTTCACAACCTGTTTGTACACATTATACTCATCAACTTTATAGGCGTATGTGTTGAGGAGACACTTGTTCCTTTCTAACAGTACCCCAAGAGTGTTCTTTTATCCACCCTCATCCGCTGGGTAATTGCTCTCTGGGAGGTGGGCATACGGTCGGTCTGACTCAGTCATGGTGTCACTACTGTTGCTCTTGCCTGTATTTGGTACAGGCGTGGGCTTGTGTTTGTTCTTGGCACTTTGGCCAATGAGGTCTGATGTGAAGGGAAGTCTGCTGGGAGGCTCTGGGCAAGATTTCCTGCTCTAATAAAAAGAGATACAGGAACCCACAGTCAATCCCTCTGTGGTGGTTGTGTCTGGATTTGGTTCGTACTGCTGCAGCTGTGTCAAGCCTAGGTCATTAGCCTGAGGATTGACTAATATGCCGAGGATGGCAGAACAAAAAGATAGATCTGGTTTTGGTCACCATTGAATGAAGCAGTTCTGGAACCGTGCAACCTCGACTTCTGAGGTTCAGAACAAATTTCCGTTCTGAGATTTGAGTTAGTAATTTGTCATTTGCAGCAAAAAACATCTTGACACATAAATATTACACATTCAAAATTTAAGTCAAAAGAGGGCTATAAGCTATGGGATATACACTATTCTGCAACTATTTTCACTTAATAGCTCATGGCTATTATTTAACCATTTCTCCATTGGTGGACCTTTAGGATATAGTTTTTGCTATTCTAAAATTCTCCAGAAAACATCCTTTATATATTTTGGAACACTTGTGTGCTTTATAAAGTTCTAGAGGTGAAATGGCTGGATCAAACATTACATTTCTTTTAGGTTGATACCTACCATTCAGTTGCTTCCAAAAAGATTACACCAGTGTACAATCTCAGTAACAGTGGGAGCCAGTGCCCATTACCCCATATACTCACTAATGCTGTCTACATTTAGTGTTCAGCTTTTGCCTGTCTATAGGTGAAAACTGGTTTCCTGTTTTAAAATGTACGTTTCTTTAAAGTTGTAGTCTCGTGTTTATTGGCTATTTGTTTATCTTCTCTTGTGAATATCCTCTGTATCCTTTACCCATTTTTTTTCCTTACTGAATTTATAGCACTCTTTATATATTAATGGTTTTTATGCTGCAGGTATATTCCCCTAGGTAGTCCTTTATTTTTTTTTTAACCTTTGCTTATTCTGTCATTTAGTACACAGAGGTTTTATGTTTTTATGTTGTCAAATCTGTCCATCTTTTCTTTACGCTCTCTGGTTTTTGTTATGCTTAGAAGGTCAGTGCCATCCTTCAATTAGGGAAAAATCATCCCAACATTTCGTCTAGCTTTTTTATAACTTGAAGAAAAAATATTTAGATCATTAATGCATCTAGAATCTATTTTGTGTATAATGAAGTGTAGAGGGCTAACTTAAGTCCCCCTCCATGTAAACAGACAGTTATCCCAATACCATTTGTAGTATACCACTATAGTATAGTCCACACATAGTCCACATATAGTATAGTCCATATTTCTCTCAGAATGATGTAACCATAGCTTAGATTCCTCAGAGTACATACGTCTGTCTCTAGGCCATCTGACCTGTTCTGTTGAGTCATTCATTTTTCTGCACTTGTACCACAGTTTTAATCACTATACATTTAAAGTATGTTTTGCTCTCCAACGGGACAAGTCCTTTATTATTATTAGTGTTCAAATATTTTCCTGTATTATCCACTCTTCCAGATAAACTTTAGAATTAATTTTCCAAGTCCATAAAAAGATCCTGATTGAATTTTGATTGGGATTGTTGAGTATATAGATTAACCTAGGGAGACTTGACATCTTTACAATATTGAATCTTGCCATCTAGCACCATGGTGTGTCTCTCCATTTATTTAGGTTTTCTTTTACATGTTTCAGCAAAGTTTCAGAGTGTCCAGTGTGTAGGTTTTGTATATTTCTTTAAAAATTATTCTAGAGATTTAAAATACCTGCTATTATAAAGGAATTTGTTTTCATTTTATATTCTAAGAGGTTATCGCAAATGTATAATGTGTAAAAAAGCTATTCATGCCATTGATGTAAATTCTCATAAACCTAAATGTAACAAATGAAAATCTTATAGGGAAAAAAAAATTGATGCTTGAGTGGATTAATTTCTGAGTCTGGCTATAAATTATTTCTAAAACATAATTCTAAATAAATTCAGTAAAAATTATGAGTCTAATGTCTGATTAAACTAAATTTTTTCCTTTTCTTTACTCTCACAGGTTATTATTAATTTGGTAGACCAGGCAGGAAGAGAGAAAATAATTGGCGACGCTTACCTGAAACAAGTGTTGCTCTTTAACAACTCACACCTCACTTATGTTTCATTTGACTTCCATGAGCACTGGTAAGATGGCTTCCTGAGAGGAGTTTTGATCAGTTCCAATGTTTGTGGTAGACACTGCCACAGGGACCTTAGTTTTTCTTCTCTTTGTTGGGAAGAAAATCTTGTTCTCCTCATTGTTAGAGAGGAAAGGACTATCATTTGTTTACTTAGTTCCATTTACATACGGGTTTTATTTTGCCTAAAAATTTAAGTTAATTCTTCCTGAAATATTTACAGTCTTTTTGTTCCAAAATGACTTGGAGACTTAAGAGTTCCTTTTTTCCTTTTATCCTTCAGTAAAAGAATTTCTGGAACTTTCCCTGTCTGCTTGAGTTTGAGCCTGGCAGGAGTAATAGTGTTCCCTTACTTAAGGCTCATCTTTATACTGTTAGTAATACTGCTCTCCCTTAGGATAACTCCACTGGAGTTTGCTCTGGAAAAACAACAATCATTTTGATGGTAATTTTAACTTGTGTGTATTCTGAAAGCAAGTTTCTTCTGTCATAATCCTGACTCTAATGTGGGTTCATTTACATAGGTATTGAAAATTTTGGTGGGGAAAGAAGCTTCTGATGGCTGTGATATGTTTCAGTGTATTCTTAAGCATATTTTCTTTCATAATGAAGATTAGTTATAAATATTTATATAATTGCCTATTTAAAGTAGTGTTATTCTCATATTTACAGTAATAATTTTCTTTCATTTTTCCAAGTAACCTTAGGTATCATAAGCTTAAAAAAATTATTAAAGTTTTTTTTTTTTTCCTTTTGGCATGTATTTTAGCCGAGGAATGAAGTTTGAGAATGTTCAAACACTAACAGATGCCATTTATGACATTATTCTTGACATGAAGTGGTGTTGGTAGGTATTTCGTAAGAAATCAGTTTGACAGACTCTTGGTCTGTGAAATCATATGTATTTGTCTATTACCACTAAGTGTTAAAATAATAGCAGGCTGAGAAAGGATTTTTGTTTTTCTTGTTTTGCTTCCCAATTCCTATTCTCCTTTTCAAAAGGGTGTGAGTCATTAGGCATTGTTAGCTTTGAACAGGGCAAAGGTGTCAGGTGGTCACAGCAAAATGGAATGGAGTGCTCCGTGACTATTCTTTAATTCCTTCTGACGCTCCATGATCTACATTTCTTCTTGGTCCCTAACATGGGAATGAAGGTTTAGAGGTATTTGGTCCCAGTTTTGAGACATTTAAAAATTATCAGAGAAGGAAGTTGATTCTTCAGGGGAGACGTAGGAAGAAGAAGTTGGCTTAAAGGACAGGAGAGAACATTTGATTAGATTTTAAGGCCACAGGTGGCTAGAGAAGTTAGATGAGTGAGGCATGCTGCATGACTTCTCACTGGGTGATAGAGTGAATTCGTCTGTTCAAGCTAATTTAGATGCATTTCTACTTGAAGTCAAAAAGGAGGAATGGGATGGTGTTTTAAAGTGCCTTCTGGTTTTAAATGTGTAGAAAAGCATAACTAGGGTTTGTATCAGCTCTGCCTAGTAGTTGTGTGACTCAGGCAAGTCACTCTTTCTGTACCTGTTTCCCCCCCCCCCCAAAATGGGGATAATATCTTCTTTGTTGAGTTATTGTGTAAATTAACAATAACGTCTACAAAGGTCTCAGTAATGCCTGCCACATAATAATATTCTAAGCAAATTGATAACCAATGTTGCTGTTGTTATTATTATACTGTGAAGAATTGTGGGTTTTGAAAACTTTAAAGTATTTCATATTGTAAAGTAATTCCATACTGTTTTTGAAAAGGGTTGATCAAGCTGGAGTAATATGTAAACAAGAAGGGATTTTTCGAGTTAATTGCATGGACTGCCTGGATCGCACCAATGTGGTCCAAGCTGCCATTGCACGAGTGGTCATGGAACAGCAGGTAATTTGGGGTCCACTGGATTGTAAATATTCATTTTTAATTTTTTTCACATGTAAACCAGTAACTAAAATCTTTGTTCCATAGAACATTTACAGCATGCAAACATCCTTGTTGCTTTAAAACCTGGAAAGTACAGCCTTTCCTAGAAATCAGTTGAATCAAGTGGCGTTTTCTTAAGTACTCATTTCAAAAATGTGAGGCCCAGCATTTAAAATTGTACTGGGTGGCACTGTGTAGTCATTTACCTTTTTCTCTCAGCTCCAAACACTCGCTTCTGTATTGGGGCATGGGGTCTGCACACCACCTTTCTGCTCAACCAGCTGGTTCCACGTCAGGCTCTGCCAATAGAGGGCATTAAAGGAAGACCATGAGGCTGGAGGAGGACAAGGGGACAAGTTCCTTCACCCGTGTTATATTCCCATCATCAGCACCCTCTCTGTGGCTTTGGTTCCTTTGGCACCACAGAACCAGCCTCTTCCCTTTGTGCCCCAACCCTGCTGTTTCCTGGAGTCATTATATCTCTCACCTCAGTGTCCCCTTTTAGATCTTTCAGCCCTGTAACGCCTGGATAATGAATTTCCAAGGTTGACATTCCTAGCATGTTTTTTTCTCCTGATAGAACCTTGTGACTATCCTTTGGGGATGCCTTCTACTGTCACATTGAAGCAGCCAGGCTTTGGAGATCAAGCCCTGGCCCTAGCACGTACAAGGTGTTGACCCCATGCAAAGAATTCAACCTTTCCAAACTTCTATCTCCTCATCTATAAATGGGGGTAATAAGAGTATTGATTGCACAGGGTGGTTATGAGGAGTAAATGAGATAATTTATTTTAAAAAGCTCGGACTTCCCTGGTGGCGCAGTGGTTAAGAATCCACCTGCCACTGCAGGGGACATGGGTTCGAGCCCTGATCCGGGAAGATCCCACATGCCGCAGAGCAACTAAGCCTGTGTGCCCAAACTACTGAGGCTGCACTCTAGAGCCCACAAGCCACAACTACTGAGCCCACGTGCCACAACTACTGAAGCCCGCATGCCTAGAGCCCATGCTCTGCGACAAGAGAAGCCACTGCAGTGAGAAGCCCACACACCACAACGAAGAGTAGCCCCTGCTCACCATAAATAGAGAAAGCCCACGCTCAGCAACGAAGACCTAATGCAGCCAAAAATAAAATAAATTTATATTAAAAAAAGGTTCTTAGAATGTGGCACCAGACTTAACATTTATTGGGCACTTACTGCTCTGCTACTATTAATATTATTGTTGTTTCTATATGGTTTTTAGATGGTTAGTTTCACTTCATAGCCAAATTTAAAAGAAAGACAAAATATAATAGTATGAGTCTACACATTAAAAATTACAGCAAAACAGTATAAATTTTTTATTCTATTTATTCAGATGTAGCAATTCATAAAGCTATCTTTCAAGTGGTGCTTAATTTTGAAAAAGTCTGAAAACATCATTTTTTAAAATTTAAGGGTCCTAAATTGTACATGCATGTGCTTCCTTTCTCTGCAGTATACATTTTATGTTATAGTGTTTATATGCAGTTAATCTACCAATGTATTAATTTTAGCTGAAAAAATTAGGTGTGATGCCCCCAGAGCAGCCACTACCGGTGAAATGCAATCGCATTTATCAGATAATGTGGGCCAACAACGGTGACTCCATTAGCAGACAGTATGCTGGGACAGCTGCCCTGAAGGTAAGTACCTGCAGCCAGCATCTGTGGGTCATTATGTGGGACACAGGGTATAGTTTAAAACCAACTTGGTTTTTGAGAGGAAAGTACATGGGTTTCAGGTGGTAGGTGTAGTTGACTCCTTTCTGGAATGTTTGGGTAAGGCAGGGGTCACACATTCAAATTCCACAGATGCCAGGTAATGTAACCCATTAGATTAAAGGGAGAGATGGGCTGTATGGACCTGAGGAAGAGCATATGTTGTCTTAGGAAGGTGCTGTTCTGCTACTTCCTAATGGGGATGGAGGCCCAGTGTTGCTAGATCTCACAGTTTTCAAGGGAGTTTGGAAAGTTGGAATTTTAAGTATAGCGGTTAAAATTTTATACAGACAAAATAAAACATGTCTATATTGGTGGGATTTGGGTCCCTGGTATAATTTGCCTCCTCTGAACTTGAATCCCAACCCTGCCTCTTACTAGCTCTGTGACTATGGGCAAGTCACTTAACTTCTCTGTGTCTGTCTCTTCATTTGTAAAACAGGAATAATACTAGGCCCACTTCAAAATATTGGCATGGGATTATATGAGTTAATAACATGTTAGAGCTTAGATCATTCCCTGACACATAGTAAATGTTGAAGAAAAGTTTCATTATCTTTTTGTGATTGTTATACATAAAGTCTTTTGAAGATCCCACCTAGCTGATCTTCACAGAATTTAATGTAAATGTAAACTGTAGTCACTGGTCACTAAATAACTCCCTCTGTGGGCAATAGGAAGTGGTTGAATTAGCTTAAATTAGGTTTTTGTTAATTTTCCTTCAAGGTAATAGTTCACCCCAGGATATTTGTTATAACAAATTGTACCATCGAGAGCTCAACAAGCATCAGATTATCCATCTTTTAGTTGGGTGATGAATGTCAAAAAGCTTTTTGTTAATTAAGGAAACTGAACTTTAGAAATCCTTGTGCAACTTATTGTTTAAAGAGAAGTACTACTTATGCACTCAACATCAGAGCACCTAAATATGTAATGCAAATACTAATAAAACTAAAATGAGAAATAAACAGCATTACAATAATAGTAGAGGACTTTAACAGCCCACTGTCAACAATGGATATATTATCCAGGCAGAAAATCAATAAAGAAACAATGAATTTGAACAACACTATAGACCCTATGCACCTAACAGACATATACAGAACATTCCATCCACCAACAGTAGAATACACATTTTTCAGAAGCACAAACGAAACATTCTCCAGGATAGATTATATGTTAGGCCACAAAACAAGTCTCAGCAACTTCAAGAAGATAGAAATTATATCAGGTATCTTTTCTGAGCACAGTGGTATGAAACTAGAAATCAGTAACAGGAGGAAAATTGGAAAATTCACAGATATGTGGCAATTAACATACTCTTGAACAACAGATGGATCAAAGAAGAAATCAAAAGGGAAATCAAAAAATATCTCGAAACAAATTAAACTGGAAACACAACATACCAAAATTTATGGGATGCAGCAAAAGCAGTTCTAAGAGGAAACTTTATAGCTATAAATGCCTATATTAAGAAAAAAGGAAGATCTCAACCTAACAATTACACCTCAAAGAACTAGAAAAAGAAGAAGAAACTAAACCTAAAGTTGGCAAGAGGAAGGAAGTAATAAAGATTAGACCAGAAATAAGTGAAATAGAAAATAGAAAAACAATAGAAAAGATCAACAAAGTTAAGAGTTGGCTGTTGAAGAGATAAACAAAATTGACAAACTCTTAGCTAGGCTAACCAAGGAAAAAAGAGAGAGAACTCAAAATTATAAATGAAAGAGATATTACAACTGATAACACAGAAATACATAGGATTATGAGACTACTATGAACAGGCGTATGCCAACAAATTGAACAATTTAGAGGAAATGGATTAATTCCTAGAAACATACGACCTACCAGACTGAATCATGAAGAAACAAAATCTGAATAGACCAATGAGTAAGGAGATTGAATCAGTAATCAAAAAGCTCCCAACTAAGAAAAGCCCAGGACTAGGTGGTTTCACTGGTGAATTCTACAAACATTTAAAGAAGAATTAATACCAGTCCTTTTCAAACTCTTTTCAAAAAACAGAAGAGGGAACACTTCCAAACTGTTTCTATGAGGCCCTGATACATAAACTAGATAAAGACACAACAAGAAAACTCTGAGCCCATGTCCCTGATTACTGTAGATACAAAAATTCTCAACAAAATACTAACAAACCAAATTCAGCAGCTCATTAAAGGGATCATATTCCATGAGGAAGAGGGACTTACCCCTGGTTCAGAATTTGAAAATCAATAAATGTGTTACACCACATCAATAGAATGAAAGATAAAAATCATAGGATCATCTCAATAGATGCAAAAAAAAGCGTTTGACAAAATTCAACATCCTTTCACCCAGTGGTGAAAACTGAAAGCTTTCCTCTCAGATCAGGAACAAGACAAAGTTGCTCACTTTCACCACTCCTATTCATCATAGTGCTGGAAGTCCTAGCCAGAGCAATCAGGCAAGAGAAAGAAAGAAAAAGCATCCAAATTGGAAGGGAAGAAGTAACATTGTCTTGATTTGCAGGTGGTGTGTTCTTATGCAGTTGACTTTGAACAACATGGGTTTGAATTACACGGGTCCACTTTATATGTGGATATTTTTCGGTTGTAAATACTACAATACTACACAGTCTGTGGTTGGTTGAATCCCTGGATGTGGAGGAAATGTGGATACAGAAAACCGGCTGTAAGTTATACAAAGATTAACCTCCACATTGTTAAAGGGTCAACGTTATATAGAAAATCCTAAAGACTCCACCAGAAAACTGTTAGAACTAATAAACAAATTCAGTAAAGTTGCAGGATACAAAATCAACCTACCAAAATCTGTCGTTTCTATACGCTAATTGAGATTATCTAAAAAAGAAATAAAATAATCCCATTTACAGTAGCATCAAAAACAATAAAATAGTAAGGAATAAACTTAACCAAGAAGGTGAAAGATCTGTACACTAAAAACTGTAAGATGTTGATGAAAGAAATTGAAGAAGGCACAGATAAGTGGAAGATAGCCTAGGTTCATGGCTTGGAAAAATTAACATTAAGATATTTTCAGGGCTTCCCTGGTGGCGCAGTGGTTGAGAGTCCGCCTGCCAATGCAGGGGACACAGGTTCATGCCCTGGTCCGGGAAGATCCCACATGCCGCGGAGCGGCTGGGCCCGTGAGCCATGGCCACTGAGCCTGCTCATCCGGAGCCTGTGCTCTGCAACAGGAGAGGCCACAACAGTGAGAGGCCCACATACCAAAAAAAAATTACCCAAAGCCATCTCCAGATTCAATATAATCTCTATCAAAATTCCATTGGCATTTTCTACAAAAATAGAAAAAAAATCCTAAAATTCATGTGGAACCACAAGAGACCCCTAATAGCCAAAGCAATCCTGAGAAAGAACAAAACTGGAGATATCCCACTTCCTGATTTCAAACTATATTACAAAGCTGTAGTAATCAAAACAGTACTGGCATAAAAACAGGCACATAGACTAATGGAATAGAACCGAGAGCCCAGAAATAAACTCACGCTATCAGTCAACTAATAATTTGACAAGGGAGCCAAGGATAGTCAATGGGGAGGTGATAGTCTCTTCACTAATGCTGTTGGGAAACTGGATATTCACATGAAAAATAATTAAACTGGACCCCCTATCTTACACCATTCACAAAAATTAACTTGAAATGGATTAAAGACTGTAAAACCTGAAACTTTAGTTTACTCCTACAAGAAAACATAGGGAAAGTTCCATGACATTGATCTTAGCAATGATTTTTTGGACATGACACCAAAAGCACAAGAAGAAAAGTAAAAATAAACAAGTGGGATTACGTCAAAAAAAAAAAGCTTTTGCATAGTAAAATAAATAATCAACAAAATGAAAAGACAACCCATGGAATGGGAGAAAATATTTGCAAACCATATGTCTGAGAAAGGGTTAATACCCAAAATATGTAACCAAGTAGTGCAACTCAATAGCAAAAAACAAATAATCTGATTTTACAACAGGCAAAGGATCTGAACAGCCATTTTTACAAAGAGGATATACAAATGGCCAATAGGTACATAAAAACGTGCTCAACATCAGTAATCATCAGGGAAATGCAAATCAAAACCACAGTGAGCTATCACCTCCCACCTGTTGGAATGGGTGTTATCTAAAAGACAAGAGATAACAAGTGTTGGGAGAAAAGGTAACCCTTGTACATTGTTGGTGCGAATGTAAATTGGCATAGCCACTATGGAAAATGGTAAGGAAGTTCCTCAAAAAATTAAAAATGGAGTTACCATATGATCCAGCAATCTTATTTTATGAGTATATATCCAAAGAAAATGAAATCAGTATGTCACAGAAATACCTGTACTCCTGTGTTCATTGTAGCACTATTCGTAATAGTCAAGACCTGGAAACAACCTAAGTATCTGACGGTGGATGCATGGCTAAAGAAAATGTGTGTGTGTGTGTGTGTATACAAAATGTGTGTGTATATATATAATGGAATATTCAGCCATAAAAAAGAAGAAAATCCTGATATTTGCAGCAACATGGATGAACCTTGAGGACATTATCTTAAGTGAAATAAGGCAAACAGAGAAAGACAAATATTGCATGATCTCACTTATACGTGGAATTTTAAAAAGTCAAACTCATAGAAACATTGAGTAGATTGGTGCTTACCAGAGGATGGGGAAAATGGGGAGATATTGGTCAAAGAGTACAAACTTTCAGTTATAAGTTCTGGGGATCTAACGTACAGTATGGTGACTATAGTTAACAGTACTATATATATACACACACATATATCAAATCATCACATTGTACACCTTAAACTTATACAGTGCTACTTGTCAATTACACAAAGCTGGAAAAAAAAGAGGAACACTTTTTTTCCTTTGATATTAAAATTCTTTGGATGCAGCATTCATGTCTCTCTCTTCTATAATAGATTCATGTTGCTAAATTAATACTTCCTGCGAATGACCTAATTGGCAACGTGTTCTTCCTAAGTTGTCAATTTTAGGACCAGACTTGTTTCCAAGATTGCCTTGGATAGAAATAGTGGGGTTGGGATGCGGGAGAAAGAGACTATGCTTTCCTTGCCTTAAGTTTAAGTCACTACCTCTCTAGGGACTTGCTCTGACACCTTTGTTGTGAAAACCAAGAGAAACAAAACAATTAAATCTTCATTGGATCATTCTACAGGGATTGTAATGTGCAGCAAGGTATGGAAACCTCTGCTCTCTCTATATATACACACAACCACATATGCAGGTTAAATTCCATTATAATAAGCTCTAGGGAACTGTCTGCATTTTCCCACATCAGAAATTTGTGTGTTTTGAATATCATACCAGTTGGAGGTTTGAAAATCTTTTTGTTTTGTTTATTATATGATAAGTTTTGACCTGTAAATTCTAGATATTCTACAGATTGCCAAGAATGGCTTTACCTTAAGGCACAATCTAACTGTGGAGACTTTATGCCACCAATAGCATGTTTAATTGTTTGACATGCTTGGATCCGAGTCAAATACTAGTAGATATTTTAATTACATTATTTGGAAATTATAAAACCCTGTAGATTTCCAGTCTTGAATCAAAAGCCCACATTGACTTCAGGAACATTTTTGTGCTTGAATAAACTGTTAAAGTGACTTTTTCCTTGACAGGGTGACTTTACAAGGACAGGAGAAAGGAAGTTAGCAGGAGTTATGAAAGATGGTGTTAACTCAGCAAATAGGTATTACCTGAATCGATTTAAGGATGCTTATAGGCAAGCCGTTATAGGTAAGGAACATAAATGCCTTTCTCTCTCTCAAATTTGTTATTCTTTCTGTGACTAACCTTTTACAGTAACCAACTTCATTAACATAGTTCATATGTTGTATAATATATTTGTGTCTCTGTGTTGAACATCTTACCCAATAAATCAAATTTTTACGAGATTAGAATTTTTTAAAAATATTTTATTTATTTGGCTGCATTGGGTCTTAGTTGCAGTATGTGGGACCTTTGTTGCGGCATGCAGGATCTTTCGTCGTGGTGCACGGGCTTCTCTAGTTGCGGCACGCAGGCTTCTCTCTAGTTGCAGTGTGTGGGCTAAGTAGTTGCGGTGTGCAGGCTTAGTTGCCCCATGGCATGTGGGATCTTAGTTCCCCCACCAGTGACTGAACCCACATCCCCTGCATTGGGAGGCGGATTCTTTTTTTTTTTTTTTTTTTAATATTTATTTGTTTGTTTTGGTTGCACTGGGTCTTAGTTGTGGCAGGTGGGATCCTTAGTTGTGGCTTGCAGGCTCCTTAGTTGCAGCAGGTGGGCTCCTTAGTTGCGGCTCACTGGCTCCTCAGTTGCAGCATGCAGGCTCCTTAGTTGTGGAATGCGAACTCTTAGTTGTGGCATGCACATGGGATCTAGTTCCCTGACCAGGGATCGAACCTGGTCCCCCTGCATTGGAAATGTGTAGTCTTATCCACTGTGCCACCAGGGAAGTCCCTGGAAGGCGGATTCTTAACCACTGGACCACCAAGGAAGTCCCTACAAGATTAGAATTGACAATTTTTTTAGGCTGGAGCAGCAAAAGAAACCGCTCATTTCCATACGTATTTGTCAATTTGTTATTCATGTAACAGAAGGCAGGGTTGAGGCTCCTGGAGTATGGAATAAGGTGCCCTAAAACCTCATCGACTAAAAACTCCATATTCTATTTGTTTTTCCATTACTCAAGGCTGAGAGAGAAAAACGAGATGATTTTCTTTCTTCGTATAATGTTTACCATGTGTTCTTGCTATGGACAAATATAGCAGCCTTTCTTATAAGCATGATTTAACAGGGTATTAGGGTATCAGATTTAGAGATTATCCTAACCAATTCCTATCACTATTTAAGAAAAGAAATGGAGGGTAGATTGCCCAGTGGAATTCATGCCTTGGCATATTTTAACTTTAATTTTCATGAAAGTATTACCTTTTAGGATTAAAGTAAATGTAGAGTATTCTGGATTAGAATCAAATGTAACAGCTTGTCATATGGTCTCTAAGAATATTTTTTAAATCCTATTTTTTAACCTGATTATTTATTATAAATGAAATAGTAGGGCCTATGCATAGGCAATTTAGGAATTTGAGAAGTCTGGTGTAATTAAGTTTGGTCCGTTTGCCCCACATAGGGTGCATGCTGATAGGAAAATTGGATTTTAGCAGTTTATTCAAGGAAAACTAAGATACCTTTCTTTCTCTTGGTTGATCTAGCGCCTCAGTTATGTCATTGAGGAGGCATGTTCTGTTCCTCTCTCATTTTGACGATCAGTCGCATCAGCTTCATCCTAACCCTGAAGCTGGATCTTTTCAAGTTTAAGAGAGAGGGGCCAGTAGCAGTCTGGGCTTACTGCTTCCCTGAAAGGGTCAGTGGTTGGCAGATCTCTCCCAGAAGCCTCCTCCAGGCTTACAGTCCCAAACAAGCACAGGGAATGGGATTACAATGATTTTGTTAAGCCTTGAGCTGCGTGCTGTACCAGGACGAAGTTAGCTTGTCTGTTCAGTTCCTTTGCCCGTTTTAAAATTGGCTTATTTGTCTTTTTATTATTGAGTTGTTGGAATTCTTTATATATTCTTGGATACAGGTCCCTGATCAGATAGATGATTTTTAAATATTTGCTACTATTCTGTGGGTTGCCTTTTAATTTTCATGACATTGTCCTTTGAGACACAAAAGTTTTTAATTTTGATGGTGTCCAGTTTGACTATGTTTTTTCTTTTATGGCTTGTGATTTTAGTTTCATATCTAAAAAAACAATGCCTAGTCCAGGGTCACAAAGATTTATGCCTGGGCTTCCCTGGTGGTGCAGTGGTTGAGAGTCCGCCTGCTGATGCAGGGAACATGGGTTCGTGCCCCGATCCGGGAAGATCCCACATGCTGCGCAGCGGCTGGGCCCGTGAGCCATGGCTGCTGAGCCTGCGCATCCGGAGCCTGTGCTCCGCAACGGGAGAGGCCACAACAGTGAGAGGCCCGCGTACCACAAAAAAAATTTTTTAAGAAGATTTATGCCTGTGTTTTTTAATGAGTCTTATTATTTTAGGTCTTGTATTCTCTTTTGCTTTTTAAAAATGCATTAGTAAACTAAGAAGATGATAGATATTAACACTTTCTACTCTAGATTTGATGCAAGGCATTCCAGTGACAGAAGATCTTTATTCCATATTTACCAAGGAGAAAGAGCATGAAGCTTTGCATAAGGAAAATCAGAGAAGCCACCAGGAACTAATTAGTCAACTCTTACAAAGTTACATGAAGTTACTGCTGCCTGATAATGAAAAGTTCCATGGGGGCTGGGCCCTCATTGACTGTGACCCCAGGTGAGTTGGAGTGGTGTCCTGGTAACTAACGTGCTTTCTGATGTTGTTAAGTTGTCCTAATTATTGCTAGCAATTGTCCATAGAGCTGTGGTCATGGATGCGTAGTTCATAGCAGTTCCCAAATACACGGCTGGTACTAAGGCAAGCTAAGATACTCACCTTGGCCGTAAAATTAAGGGGGCACTAGCAATATTTGATTTTTTAAAAACCCAAATTGTGAAACTACAGTTCAAAGCTTGTTTCTTGAGTTCTCCCCTGCCCCCAACCCCACTCCATGACCCAGAATCTAGGTTTATTGTATTAATGCACAAAACTGAGTGTACCAACAGGTTTAATGATGCTAGTTACTTTGGGTTGTAAAGTGGTCCTGGTCTTTCATAAAATAAATAGGGCAACTAATACTTAACGTTCTTTTTTAAACAAAAAGCATCCAGTTTCAAGTGGTTCTTTAAAATATCAACTGAATGGCAGGATCCAAATTTATCCACCAGACTGAATGCTTGCTTTCAGGCTAAAATCTAAAATTATAATTTTCAATATTATGAATCAGAAACACTTCAGAAAATTCTAGACCAAGCTCTGAGAATAAAAGGCTTTATTTAGATTTTATTTTACATTTCATATGTTTTTAATAAAAGGGGCAGAAAATAAGCTTGAAAGAACAATAGGATGCAAGGTAGTATACATATATTAAAATGAGCGAAAGGCAACATTGACTGTAGGTTCAGAGGGAAACCTTCCATGACTTTAATTCCATGGATTATTTCACTTTGATAGTTAGTATTATATGTATGGATGCAATTTTTGGACTCTTAAAAGATGAGGTTTTCCTCACACACAACTTAGCAGAAAATTTCTGTGCTCTTATAAGCCATTTGGTAAAAAATTTTTATTCATGTACGTTAGTTGTTGTTTTTAAAATAGCAGTCCAACATAATGCAGCATGAAACAAACAAAAACTCCCAAAAGGTAGTACTTTTAATTCCCATTCAGAAATAACTGCAGGTATCACATCTGCATTTTGCTTGAATTTTAACTTTGCACTTCACTTTTTTGAAGGTGTCATGATTGTCAATATCATTTTCCTTAGATCAAGTGTTTTTTTTTTTTTAATTTATTTTTATTTTTGGCTGCGTTGGGTCTTCGTTGCTGCGTGCAGGCTTTCCTCTAGTTCTAGCGAGTGGGGGCTACTCTTCATTGCGGTGTGCAGGCTTCTCATTGGGTGGCTTCTCTTGTTGTAGAGCGTGGGCTCTAGGCACGCGGGCTTCAGTAGTTGTGCCTCACGGGCTCTAGAGCGCAGGCTCAGCAGTTGCAGCGCACGGACTTAGTTGCTTTGGGGCATGTGGGATCTTCCCGGACCAGGGCTCGAACCCGTGTGCCCTGCATTGGCAGGCGGATTCTTAACCACTGCACCACCAGGGAAGTCCCAAGAACTGTCCTTCTTATTAGAGATACTTTGTGGTTATCATCCTTTCTAACACTGCTAAGATTTCTTTAAATTTGCTACTGGTATTTATCTTCATTTGCAAGGCGTAAAGATTTTCCAGATGGTGGATAGTTTTCCCTTTCTCTTGAAGAGAGATGTTTGGAAACCTGCTCTTTGGCTCTCTGAGTTTGCTATAGAGCTTTTGTACAGTCCGTCTACTGAGCCAGGGATGTGGACCCAGAACAGGCAGCCCCTGGTGGAGGACAGCAAGAGGTAGCTCTGGGAATGGCTTTGGGGGCTTAGGTCCCCAGACAGCCAGCGGTGAGTTCAGCCCCTTGAGCTTGGAGGCTTCAGCAGTCAGCACCTGTCTGCCTCAGGCTGTGTGTGTGGTTTTTAAAAACACCTTTATCAAGATGTTATTCATATAGCATACAATTTGCCCATTTAAAGCGTACAATTCAGTGGCTTTTAGAATATTCACAGAGTTGTGCAACCATCACTTTGGTCAGTTTTAGAACATTTTTATCACCACAAAGAGAATCCGCATACTCTATCCCCACCCTCACTCCCTAAGCAACCACTAATCTATTGATACTTCTATCTCTCTGGACTCGTGTATTCTGGACACTTTATATAAATGTAATCATGTAATATGTAGCCTTTGTGACTGGCTTCATTCACTTAGCATAATATTTTCATGGCTCACGGGCGTTGTGGCCTGTATCAGAACTTCATTCCTTTTTATGGCTGAATAGTATTTCATTGTATGGATAGACCGCATTTTGTTTATTCACTCTTCCTTTGGGCATTTATGTTTCCACCTTCTGGCTATTCTGTTGTAAATAGTGATGCTGTGAAACTCACGTACAAGTTTTTGTTTGCGCACCTGTTTTTCTTTTGGGTGTATACCTAGGAGGGGAAAGTGCCAGGCCACATATAATTCAATGCGTAACTTCTGAGAAACCACCAAACTATTTTCCACAGTGGCTGCACCATTTTACATTCCAACCAGTGATGTAGGAGGGTTCCAGTTTTTCCATGTCCTCACCAATACTTGTTTTCCATGGTTTTTTATCGTAGTCATCCTAGGGGGTGTAAAGGAGTATCACATTGTGGTTTTGATTTGTATTTCCCTAGTGACACATGATGTTGAGCATTTTTTTTTTCTTGTGCTTGGCGAGCATTTGTTTGTCTTCCTTAGAAAAATGTCTGTTCAAATCCTTTGCTCATTTAAAAAATTGGGTTGTGTGTCTTCTTGTTGAATTGGGCTACATGTTTTTGTAAATAAAGTTTTACAGGAACCAGGGCTGAGATTAGGGTGAGGCAAGTGAGACAGGGTTGTACAGGTTGCAGGGTCAGATCCTATCTTTATTTGAAATGTTGATGTTTTATCATGTTTGCATTAATTTTGATTTTTTTAAAAATATTGCACTAAAAACTTACCTTGATGGCTGAGTTTTTTGGTATCCCCTTAGATTTTGCGCCAGGGACCAGTGCCTCACTCACTTCACTGCAATCACCGCCCTGTTTAAATACCTGGTAGAAAAAGTTACAAATGCTCCGTCCCGCGCAGCTCAGCAAGAATGGCTGCCGTTCCCTTTTTCTTTACCTCGCAGCACCCCAGCAGGAACTGTCCAGCACAGCTTTGTGCCGTTTGTTTGGTTTGTGCCCTCCTTCGTGCTTACCCGGTGCCCACCCCCGGCCCCGAGCCTTTTTCTGTTAAACACTGAGCACAGCTCAGTTTGTTCCCCGCGGACAGCCCCTGGCGCATACAGATCAGACCTCTCGGGCCGTTCTGTGTCCTTTCCCTTCCAAGCGGCTGCAAGGAAAGCTGACTTGAATGACAGCCGGTAAGCGCCGGCTGGCGCGCTGCGGCCGGGGGAGGAATCTTTAATGTGACGGGAAATCGGCGGTACCGTCCAGGTGCCCTTCAGCATCAGCACAAAGCCAACTCTTTATTTTGTCCCACTCGGACTCACTTTTTCTTACACCGAGAGCACATGACCACTTGTACCCGCGTTAGTGGACTAGTGAGGTGCGCTGCAGCCCGCCCGCTAGCAGCCCTCCGACCAGCAAAGATGGCCCTTCGCAAAGGCGTGCGTGCGCTCTCACGGGAGCCGGGCTGGGGGACCATAGCCCGCGGCCACCTCGGTACCCCTCTCCGCCGGCCCGGGAACCCTCCCTGCTCGCGGCGAGGGCGGTGCCGGACCAGCCGCGCCTGCGCACTAGGCGCGCGCCGCGGCGGAGGCGGGCAGCGGAAGCGGGCTGAGGTTCTGGGCGTGACCCCGGCACGGCCGCGCTGCAGTTGCCGCAGTCAGCGCAGTCGCTGCAGGTGGTAGTTCTGCTGCCAGCGGCTCTGACTGAGCTTCGACTCGTGGACGGACGGACGGACTGACGGGATGCCGCGCTCCCACCGGCCTCCTCCGACCGCCCAGCGGCAGGCGAACGCCACGGGCAGTGCCGCCGGCAACGCCGCCGAGCCCAAGCCCGAAGGCGGCAGCCTGGCGATGACTTTCAAAATTGTTCTCCTTTTTGCAGGACTTATGGTTAAAGTTCCCGTGGGGTTGTATTTTTCCTGTAAATTACTGCTTTTCCAAAGCCTCCTGTTAATGTCGCCTGATGACAGTGGCTTTTACGCGACCATTGTCGCGGTGGTGGGGCTGCATGTGGTGCTGGCGGTGGTCGTGTTCTTCGTGTGGAAGGAGGGGATGCCTGACTGGTGGGAAGAGAAAAGCGAGTAGTGCAGCGCCGCTTCCCAGCTGCAGGCGCGGGGGCGGGGAGCCCTGAAACGGGGTTTCTTGTTTTTCTTGTCCGTGTTTAAAAAAAAAAAAGTGTGTGTTTTCTGTTTTCTGGTTTTTTTTTCTGTTTAAGTGGGGCGGAGGGTGGCGGGGAGGGAAATTAAGTATTTACTGCATCTTATACATCGATAAAAATGCGGGGGGGGGGGCTGACATTTTTCTCGACTGTCATGTGCCAAGTGCTTTTCGTCCGGACAGGATGCTTTTGACGGAGATCATGTTTGACCGATGTACATATTAGTGTCAAAATAGAAACTAAGATATAGTAGAGTTAGAATTTATTTCATATTACAGTACGTGTCGTGACGTAATTTTTATGGCTTGGCTCAAGCGACAATTTTAAGAGTGCACGTAAGTACCAATGCGCACAACTAAATTACGTTTTACGTCATTAGTCTGTTCTCAGTGAGCCTCTGCCAGAATCATAGAATTTGTGGTTTTTTCTTTACCGTTGGTTGGTTATTGCTCATATTTTGGATCAGTCTGTGTATTCATTGGGTTCTGGCTTCTGACCTAATCAGTTGTATTTTGGGGGCATATTTTTGGTGAAAATTGAGGTCAGTTTGTTATTTTAGATTAAGACTGTTAGAGTTAACGATGCAGCAACGTGCTGCCGAGGTAAAATCCTGCACTGGAAGATCTTGGTAAAGTTCTCTGCAGTACCTGTTAAAGAGTGACCTCATTCTTAGCAGGTTATGTACGTGACTTAAACTCCATCTACAAGTGATTTTTTCTCCCTCCTGTTTTCCATTTGTTTTTCAGTAGCATTTGGTAAGTCTTTGCAAATAGCTATGAAATTCTAAGGTAGAAATATCCACTCCAACAGTGGAATTTTGAGAAACAGTATAAGAGGCGTGGATTAATTTCACCTTTTGATTGGAAATGCTGTTTTAATAGATGACAGTTTGAGTTCGGATTCTGCCCGTGTTATCTGTTGACTATGTGTAGATTTTATGTGTTGACCTTTTTAAAAAAATTAGTATTTGGTTTAATGGTTAATCCCTTATTCTGATACTTGATTTTAGAGTGGAAATAAAATATGGCAAAATGGACTTAGAATAAAGAAATGTTTACTCATTCCTTAAAAGCTGAGTAAATCTGTAGTAAGAAAAATGCAAAGTAGTTTGGGCTGGGTTCCATTTTTGCACATAAACACTACATTTATGTAAAGTTCTTTCAAAGGATGCATTCCACATGAGTGTAAAAATACCCTAAATGTGCAGTGTCATTTTGAAGGTTAGGTCATGTGAGATGATCTAGACAATCTCTTTTCTCAGCCTCACATTTTCCTTTCTTTCCAACCCTGACCCCCTCTACCATCATCCAGTCCCCCGCCCCCATTATCCCATTTCCCCTGAGCACTCTCTCCTTGGCTACCTCTCTGAGAAGGGACCTCTTCTCAGCTCCAGTCCTTTCCTTCACCTACCCCACCTTCCTAAGCTGGGTTCTTGGTTTTTCGGATTTTTAAAATTTCCAGATGGACAGATTGTATATATTTAACTGAAGAAGTAGGACTCGTTGATTACTTGATTTTTTCCCCCACCCCAGCCCCTCCAATCTTTTATCATAAGTGGATCTGCTGTAGGAAAAAAAGGTAAATGAAAACAAAAATATTTAATTCCCTGTGTCATGTTTGTTTAGCCTCATTGATGCTACTCACAGAGATGTGGATGTGCTGTTACTGCTTTCTAACTCTGCCTACTACGTGGCCTAGTAAGTTGCTTATTGATTTAAAGCTTTTACTTTTTTTTTTTAATGCGAGTAAATTTCCTTTTTAGAATTTGTAACACAAAAAAGTTAAGAATCTAGTTTTATGTATTTTAAGAAATTTCACTGAACCCCTTTACCTTACATAATTGTTACATCACTCTGACTTCAGTTTGAAAGTGCTTTATAATCAGTGTGTTTATATAAGTGTTCTTTTAGTATTATTTCCTATAGATCTCAAGTTTTGATGTATTCCACATATTTTTATTGTGAATGACCGTATAGCATTGTTTATTACTATACCTTAAATGTTTCCCCATTGTTAGGCATTAAAATACTCCCATCTTTTTTGCTATTATGAATGATACAGCTGTCTATGTGCAGGTAATTGTGTGTGTGTGCACATGCACTTCTCTGATTATAAGGGTATGATGAATTATATGACTTTTGTGCCTTATTGCAAGATTGATCTCCGGAAAGACTACCAGTTAACAATGCCACTAGCAGAAATACAAGTACTTCCTCATAGCCTTACCAGAATTGAGGTTTATTTTTTTCAAATACATATATATTTACTTTCTTTTTGGCCTTGTGTGAACTGTCATTGGCCCAGGTGCCTATTGGCACTGATCATATGGATTTCTCATTCTTGATTTTGGATATCAGATTTATCTGCTGTATCAGGAATACATAGCTTCAGTATATGTATGTGTTTCTCTCTCCTTTTAGGTTAAGTTTTAGGTTTGTTTTCTTTTAGTGTAAGATGTATAAACTGATTTTCCTTTAGCTGTTGAACTATATATTTATGTGTGTGTATATATATATATAAATATTAGTGTCAAAATAGAAACTAATTTACCCCAGAATGTATTGTGCTGTGGAAGATTTTAACTGCATAGTAGTTGCTGTTATACCTCAGCTGACAAGCCAAATATGCTTTTGATTTTAATCCTCTTCTTACTCTCTTTCCCTTTGTCTAGTTATGATGATGAAGTTGACAAAGTAAACCAGTATCAACGACTAAGTCTAGAAGATCTGGAAAAAATTGAAATAGGTAAATTTTAACATACTAACCAAGTCATAGAAAGCAAATATTGTTTCTTCTAAGAATGGGTCATTATTTAAGCACATGGTATAACATCTTATTAGAATCAGAAGGGGATAGTCTAAGTAGTACATTTCTTAGGATTCCCTTCTGATTTTGAGAGATTAGTGATGGATATAGTCTAATAATAACTATATTTCTTTCATTACTTGCCTTGTGAAGATTAACCCTGGGATCGAGACAGATTAAATATTTGAGACTGAAGAATTTTTATTTATAATCTCATGAAACCAAATCATAAGCATGTGCTCTCATTTAGATTATGAAGAAAAATGCTAAATAATTGATGAATGTCAGTCTTCTGAAGATACAGAAGAAAATGAATGTTATGTGAAAGATTTACATGTATTCATTTGGGTCTTTAGGTCCTGAACCCACTCTTTTTGGTAAGGCAAAGTTCTCCTGCATGCGACTGCACTACAGATATAAAGAAGCAAGTGGCTATTTCCACACCTTGAGAGCTGTAATGCGCAATCCAGAAGAGGATGGAAAAGGTAATGGAGAGAGATGAAAGTATTCAGTGATAACTTTTTCTCTGCTTTTATAAGCCCAAGTGGACTTGGGGACTGTACATCCCCAGTACCAACTGAATGATCCAGGCAAACAGCTTTGTGATTTGAGATCTTGAAATAGCAGCTTTGTTCCCAGCAATGCAGGGACATTATTTGAACTGATGATGTAGTCTGGGGCAAGGGAATCTATTATGGGAATTCTCAGTGTGTTTGGCCTTATGGGTGTCATGGCTTTTCCTACCACATACGCCTCTCATGGATAGTAGTCAGAAACAACACCTGTCTTGTTCACGGCTGTTGTCTCAGCATCTAGCAGTGTTTGGACCGATGAGGGTTTCAGAATAAACTTTTAATTCCAATTGATTTGGTTATTTTGTTCTTTAGTCTTCTGTTGAAATTTTACAACATTTTGAATTAGTGAGGGGCGTGATGAACAAATAGCATTTTTCTGTAAATTATAACAAATAAACTTGTATCTAATTACAAGACTACAAATTTCATTTGGAGTTCTGAGAACTGCTAATTTTTAAATATGTTTTTGGAGAAACTGGCAAGCAACTATATTTGGGTTTCAGATACCCTTCAGTGCATTGCAGAGATGCTGCAGATCACCAAGCAAGCCATGGGATTAGATGTGCCTATAATAGAGAAAAAGCTTGAGAGGTAAGTATACTACTTTGGATAGTAATGTCTTTATTCTTCAGAGAAGATTAAAGTTTTACTTCTTTTAAAGTATTTGCAAAAGGGAGAGAAATCACATTATGATACTGTGTCAGTATTTAGAGGGATCAGAAAGTAATAATTACTTTCGTGGATCAGAAAGTAATAATTTTGTTTAAATTATGGCCATGGGACTTCCCTGGCGATCCAGTGGTTAAGAAAGACTCCGTGCCTCCACTGCAAGGGGCCACTGGTTTGATCCCTGGTCAGGGAACTAAGATCCTGGATGCCGCTCGGCGTGGCCAAAATAGTAATAATAATAAATAAAATAAATTATGGCCACAAGTGATACATTTTGAAACGCTTAAATATACTCTTAAGAGAGGGAACATTCAAATTTAAATAACTTTTTAGAGAAAATAACCAGCCAGTATGTTTTAAACACTAGGTTTTTGAATTTTGGAAAAGAATGCCTGTAAACAGATTATTTTACATTTAAAATCTGTGGGTTTTCCATCTAATGAGCAGGTTTTAAAGTCCACATTCCACTAGAAAAGAGTCATTTGGTCATCTAGAGGAAAACTGTCTTGTGTTAGAAATAATTATTTCAGTGGTTCCTTTTTTTTTAATTGAATGAGATTATTTAAATTTTATAGAATCTATAAAGAGCTACTATAAAGTAGCTCTTTAACATCATAATTTTTATGAAATATTCTCATGACCAGTGATCTTGCATGACCAAGTGTGGAACCAGTGTACTAAGACGTGTGGTAAATAGCACTGACTTTTTTCTTTATAGCAGCCATGAGGGATGCCAGAGAAGAAAACACTAAGTGCAGTTATGTTAAATGTCCCAAGTCTTCTAAAATAAATCCAGGTAGCCCACAGGAAACATAAGGAAACGGCGTTCTTTCCCCTCCCCGCTCTGCCTGAATTCAGCAGAATTGGAATGTGTAGACACCTTAGTTAAGATGCTGTAGACACCTGTCTATAGTTAGTGTTGCCTTTGCTGGTGGTTTAGATTGCTGATGTGGTGGATCTGTGCTGCCCCCATTTGTAGTCAGTCACCACATATGGCTGTGGAGCCTTTGAAATGGGACTAGTCTAAATTTTGGGTGTGGGGTTTTTCTGGAAACATTTATTCTCAGAATAGTGCAAAAGCAGAGGTTGAGGCTACTGTTAGGAGGCTTCCCTCCCCTCCTCCATTACCTCCCTCTCCTCCCCGAATGCCCAAGAACTCAACATAATTCATCTAATTACTGTGAAGCGCTTCATTAAGTAGGATTAAAATATTGCAGATGTAGTGTTTCCACAGGGTGGTTCTTCGGTGCACCAGGTGGCCTGCTTGAGAAAGATGATAGCACATGTGGGAGATGTCTGTGGCCTGATGGCTGAACTTGGGGTTAAAGTCACACAGCTGGGCCACCCATTCCATTCGGTGCCTGGGGGTGACTCGTCAATGTCACTTACAAAGGCTTCTGCTGCCCCTGTTGTAAAATATAAAATACTGTGCATTGGCTGTTCCAAAGACTTAGTTTAAGAAAGATTAAAATATCTGATTAATCATCTTTTAATACTGATTATATGTTGAAATGATATTTTGTATATAAAATTGTCTATAGCTCACATATTTGTATTGGATATTAATGTTCTTGCATCAAGTCCAAGGGGTTATCTGGGTTTATCATTTAGCAGTGTACTGAATTGGGGCCATTTTAAATAAGAGTTTTCACTTACATTAATAATTGGCCTCCATGGGGAAATTAACTTTTTTCTTTTCTAATTTGTAGGAAGAGCAGCAAACCTCATGAAGACATCATTGGCATCAGATCTCAAAATCAAGGCTCTTTGGCCCAGGGAAAAAAATTTTTAATGAGCAAATTTTCATCTCTAAACCAAAAAGTGAAACAGACCAAATCCAATGTAAATATTGGCAATCTACGAAAGCTAGGAAACTTTACAAAACCTGAAATGAAAGTTAACTTTCTAAAACCAAACTTAAAAGTAAACCTTTGGAAATCAGATAGTAGTCTTGAAACCATGGAAAACACTAGTGTGGTGGATAGTAAAGCCCAGGCAGAGTCAGATGGGGAAATGTCTTCAGATAATGACTCATACCACTCTGATGAATTCCTTACAAATTCCAAGTCTGATGAAGACAGGCAGCTAGCTAACTCTTTAGAGAATGTAGGGCCAGTAGACTATGTTCTTCCTAGTTGTGGTATTATTGCTTCAGTACCTCAATTAGGCAGTCGATCCCAGTCTATGAGCAGCACTGATATTAGCGTTCATGTTCCTTCAGAGGTTACTCTTGCTCATGAAAGTGGGCCTGGAAAAGGCTGTGAGTCTTCTCAGAAGAAAAGTCCTTCTGCTGACAACATACACACATTGACTGGCTTTGCCAAGCCCGTGGATATTTATTGCCACAGATTTGTTCACGATGCACAAAACAAAATGAGCCAGCTGTCAGAAACCAGGTCTGTTTCTCAGCAGGCTAGTGAGGAAGGAAATCACGTGACCAATCAAGTTTCTAACGAAGACACTCAATTTGAATCAGCGGAACAGATACCTTCTCGACCATCTCAGTTAGATGTGTCTTTTTCTGCAGCAGGCCCACAGCTTTTGTCAGTTGAACCAGTGCATTCGGTTGTATCTCAAAAGACCCCCGGCTCCGAATCTGGCACACTTGAACTCGAGAGAGGGCTTCACGTAACTCCTTCTCCTTCAGAGAGCTGTAGCAGCAGAGCAGTCTCTCCCTTTGCAAAGATTCGAAGTTCCATGGTCCAGGTTGCTACTATTACCCAAGCTGGATTAACCCAGGGGATAAGCTTTGCAGTGGCAAAGGTTCAGAAGAGCCCTGCAGAACCTGAAGGAGTTAATGAAGTCCAGCAGAATGAACTTAAAAATATGTTTACTCAATGCCAGACACGAATAATTCAGATTTAGTTTTTAGCCACACAGAATCCTGTGGCTTTTATTTAATCCAAAAAAAAAGGTGTCATATAACCTGTACTGTCTTTGAATCTAGGGATCACAAATTCTAATTATGTTTATTTTGGAAAGGTTTTAAAAGGAGACTGAACCTGAGCAGATTTCCAAATTTGAGAGCTAGGACAGTGGAAGTGCATCATCCTAGAATGTAGACCTAAGTAGCTTATACACTACAGAGCAGTTTGTCTCTTTAAAAGTAATTCAGGAATAGATTACTTTGGGATGTAATAACCTGAACATTTTTTGGAGTTGGGTGGGTGGGGAGAATGTATGAAGTAGACACAAAGGGTGGACATGGATCCATTTAGGTGATTAGCATTTTTCGTAACTTGTTTTTCTGTTTGTCAGTTCATTTCTGTGTGTTTCCTCTACAAGGTAAATACTTAGTTTTTAGTGACTTCAAAGTGTTACTAGTATGGCAAAGCATTTTAATATAAAAACTGTTGGTTTAAGTTTTTAATGGCTTAACCATTCCCTATAAAGAGTTAATTGAGGGCTAATGGCGTTACAGTCAAGAAATGAATGCCCATTTGATGTTAATTTTCCCCACATTCTACTTAAATTTAAAATACTGCTACCTTGTACACTCGAAAGTCTAGGAGCATTAAGACTTGTCAGTCATAAAACCTGAGCTGTCAGATGTGAACACCAGCACCTATTAATTTTGCTCTCTTTTCAGAAATGTTAAGAACGTATACATATTGGATACTGGTAATGTTTGAAAGAAGTCTTTCAAGTTGTAATTTTTTGCAGGGGGCAGTCCATAACATCCTGTGTAGTCGAGCACAACTACTGAAAGTTTAATCTGAAGCACAACTGTGCTAAAACTTTAGGTTTTATGACTGTAACCTTGACCACATGGAACCGGGGCCTTGTGTGTAAGCCTATACAGTAAGAAAGTTGCACACCTTATTCCAAACAAGTACTGGTTTGTCTGATATCTTTAGAGCCTTACTCTGTTGAAATGATTCTCAGCTAAACATTATGTCTGTTGTAACTTTGATATTTCCACTTTTGTTATTTATTAGTGGTATCTTTTTTGAAGTGTCAGATGTCGTGACTATTTAAAATAAAATATCATCATAATTTAAAGTGACAATGTCTATGAGAATTCCTTGAATAATATTCTGAAGATAAAGGTTTGATATTTTATGTCAGACTAAAGAATTTGGAAACAAGGTAAGTTTGCCATAACTGAACACTTGGTCCCAGCCTTTCCTAATACTTTACTCTTTTGAAGTGTTTTCATGACTTTAAAAATGATGAAATGGATCACAAACCATCAAATTTTAAAAACCAAACATCGAAACTGAATGCTTTTTTCTCTTACCACCTTTTCTTGAAACTATTAGATGTCCTACAACATGAAAGAAAATAAAGTCAAGGTCAGGTGATAAAAGTATGTGTTTTTAAGCTCCAGAGAAATTAGTTCCAAAGAGATTTTTGAAAACTAAAATTAAGGAATTAAAATCAAGTTAATTAAAATTAATTTTAAAACTAAAATTAAAACTAAAATTTAATCTCAATCAAGGTGATAATATGTAGATGTCTGTTCAGTTTCCCGGTGCTTCAAATAGGATTAACATTGCATTAGAACAACAAACTTCACTGTCCAAGGAGAAAAGGATTTCTGAAGCCCAGAGTACTAATCTCTTACCTGAATGGGACTTCAGAGGGAGGACGCCGTGCTGCACCACCTCTCATACTGAAGTTTACGTCTGGTAATGGTTTTCCACACAGAAGATCACATGGGGTGAGTCTCATAATTCATGAAAAACAGCCCAAAGTACTAGTAATTTAGGAAGTTTTATTTATTTGAAAGGGTTTTCCTTTCAGGGGAACTTCTCTGTAAGACCAAGCAAATTATGTACTTCTCTTTGGTAAATTACAATTCACACTGGCACAATAAACACACAGTAACTCATCTACTCTGTTGAATTTTATTCCCACAAATCCAGTTGAGCCTTTGTTTTATTTCTAAAAGTTTAAGGAAGGTCTAGTCTACCAGTTATAAAAATGAAAACCAGTTAGAATTCTAAATATAAACAGATTATTTACATTAGTTTATAAAAATAGATTTGAGTTTAGGAAAAGTTAAACAACTAGTAATTTTCACTTCAGTTCATGAGGCATAATAAACTCCTCCATTTTCAAGGCTGACCCTGTTTTCTTGGTTAGCAATGTCACTTTAGGCCTTGGGGGCCAGGGGGGTGCAGAATTTAAGTAATCATTTAACTGATTTCTAATGTTTCCGACTAAGTAAGTTACTAAGAGAAACTAATCTTTATATATAACCAGTGATAGCTTAAAAGTAGTGTTCTAACCTTTTCAAAGATTCTTGATGCCACTTATACTACTATACTGTATCAATTCGCTTTCTAGCTATGGATAATATTTTTATTCCTTTGAAAATTTGTATTAAAACTGTAATTTGTCTGGGGAAAACCTACCTACATACAGTTTTATCAGGGCATTCCTGGACTAGCAGATAATATTAGTTCATCTAATACATCTGGAACTAATTGATAAATTTATATAAAAAGTGCAAAATCCAATGTAATCACAGCAACTAAATGACATTTATTAAGGAAAAGAATTAAAAACCATTTTTTTCTAAAGAAGGCATTTTTTAAAAAGTTAAATAAATTTTGTCCTCTTCCTATTTGGGCAAAACAACTTCACAGGGCAGACAGCATTCCCTTAAGCGAGTCCATAAAACAGTGGTTCCCAAATGCACTGGAGTGAAATGAGAAAAATAAGGACAATGTAGTGTTTTTTCAAAAAGCTACATTTATTCCATTTAAAGGACTATCTCTTGTTCTGAGATTGTCCTTTCATGAAGGAAAAAAGAGTGATAATACAGTGACTTCTTTCAGATTACTTGGCAAAATAAATTGGCAACTCTGTCAATCCCGACAATTTTTAGAAGTATTACTGGTCCATGAAACCCAAAACGTCTGGGAACCACTGCCATTTAAAGACTTGTTTTGCATGTTGTTAACAACTGTTAAATGGAAAAAAGCTGTGGTCAGATGTCTGGGAGATAATATTATAGAATTTCACATGATCATGTGAATTATGGCAAGTATGCTCCATTCCCCAAACTTGGACCACTGTACACATTCACACCCACTGTTCATTGGAAAGACATAAAAATATGAAGTGAACAATTCCTCTGACTTTGGAATTGCAACCATTTTCTTCAAATGATGTTGATGTTAGCATTTCAACAGAGTCTGGCCTATGACTTAGCTGAAGCTACGGAAACTAAGGAAATGGTATAATCAGCAACATTATCAATATTAAACTTTTAATATCAAATACAATTTTGTACATTACTAATTTATATAATTATAAAACAAACTTCAAAAGCTCCGTAAAATCAGTAAGGAAAAAGCCCTTACTGAATATTATATAAACTTTAGATGTTACCAGGTGTGATTTCAGGAAAAGACATTGGTTTTTTCTTTTGATACAAATTATCTACAAAACAGTGTGGTATAAATGATATTTGAATTTTACAATAATGTGGCTACAATTCGCCCATTACTCTTTCATAGATGTCAGTACCTTCAAAGTTCATTTCCATTCACACATTTCTGCTGTTGAAGCCTGGTTCTTCTTAAAGACTCTAGCTGCTTTGCTCTTAGCCATCGTTCTCTTGACAGTGTTGTCTGACCAGCACTGAGAGACAGAAACCTGGTTTGAAATACAGAAACAAATTTAAGTCTAGACCTAGAATAATGACTATTTTTTTTTTAAGACCTACTGGTTTGTAAGTTTTTTTTAATACTGTTGTGGGAGACAAGACCATCTGGTAACTACAGAGCTCAACAACCAAGTTAGACTTCTACAAAGGAACACTTTGTCATATTTGGAGGGTGATTCCCTCTTTGAAGTGTGGAGAACAGGGAGCATGCCTGGTCCACTGAGGTGATCCCTGGCCACTGATTCCCTCTCAATGAGTCATTCCACAAGGGATTTTTAGAAGGAAGAAGTTCATTTCCATTTTTCTAAGTCTGCCTCAGTTACCCTAAGTAAGCAGATTTATCTACAGCTCAATGAAAAGGCAATCGTGGACATGTACACTCACCGAGCTACAATGAGCAACTGGTGGAGATCATCGGCAGTGATGCTCTGAGGATCGTTCTTGCGCATCTCCACAAAATCATCTTCAACTGCCTTTATCAAACAGTAAATGAACTTTAAAATTATTCCTTATGAGGAAACGACATTTGCATTTTGTAGGGAAAAGGAAGGTAACATGGTGCCTTGCCTGATGTGAAAATGAGGAAGTCACCCTGCATCTTAGACAAATGAGGTAATAATATGGGTAAAAGGACTGAAAACCAAACTTTACACATAAGTTATACCACTGAGGAAAGTACTCTAAACAAAGTAACAAAACTCAAGATTCATTTGAGAACACCAGGCAAACAGATAAAAGCCAGCAATGTGCATAGCAAACATGATGCCTTTAAACACAGGGAAGAGAGACGTCAGCAAAAATTGCCAAGTAAGGACCTCTGAAGATCCTCACCACCATTAAAGGGAACAAGAACACAGGCAAAAATGATCAAAATCAGCTTCTTCAAAACTCTACACATTAACCAGATGCTTGAAACAATTCGGGGAGCATTTTTTCAAGAAAGATAGGAAGAACAGTGAGCTTTGAGGCATTTAAATTTGCCCTATTCCTCTACCCACCTCCAAGCAGCCCTGAAAACAGCCAGCCTGGCAACCACTGGAGAGGGCTGTGGGGCTGGAGCTGTCAAAGCACCATTCCCAGAGAACTGTTATTATTTGTCTGGTAGTTCCCAGGAAGAATCCATTTGCAAGCCTGTCTTTATTTAACCTGACTTGGCACTTGCCCACTGTGAGTAGCCTATTCCCCCAGAGAGTTTATCAAAAGCAATCAGAAGCAACTACTGATCATCTTAGCCATCCCAGACATTGGGTAACAGCTGGGGCAAACAGCAGGCTAGCCAAAACCATTAAAAAGAAAATCTAGGGAATGAGAGAGATTGGTTCAGACGGCGGAGTAGATGGACATGTGCTCACTCCCTCTTGCGAGAACACCTGAATCACAACTAACTGCTGAACAATCATCGACAGGAAGACACTGGCACTCACCAAAAAAGATACCCCACATCCAAAGACAAAGGAGAAGCCACAGTGAGACGGCAGGAGGGGTGCAATCACAATAAAATCAAATCCCATAACCACTGGGTGGGTGACTCACAAACTGGAGAACAATTATACCACAGAAGTCCACCCACTGGAGTGAAGGTTCTGAGGCCCATGTCAGGCTTCCCAACCTGGGGGTTCAGGAATGGGAGGAGGAATTCCCAGAGAATCAGACTTTGAAGTCTAGAGGGGTTTGATTGCAGGACTTCGACAGGACTGGGAGAAACAGACTCCACTCTGGGGGGGAACACACAAAGTAGTGTGTGCATCAGGACCCAGGGGTAAGGAGCAGTGACCCCAGGGGAGACTGAACCAGACCTACCTGCTAGTGTTGGAGGGTCCTGTGCAGAGGCGGGGGGTGGCTGTGGCTCACCGTGAGGACAAGGACACTGGCAGCAGAAGTTCTGCGAAGTACTCCTTGGTGTGAGCCCTCCCAGAGTCTGCCATTAGCGCCACCAAAGAGCCCAGGTAGGCTCCAGTGCTGGGTCGCTTCAGGCCAACCAACCAACAGGGACGGAACCCAGCCCCACCCATCAACAGACAAGCAGATTAAACTTTTACTGAGCTCTGCCCACCAGAGCAACAGCCAGCTCTACCCACCACCAGTCCCTCCCATATGGAAACTTGCACAAGCCTCTTCGACAGCCTCATCCACCAGAGGGCAGACAGAAGAAGCAAGAAGAACTACAATCCTGCAGCCTGTGGAACAAAAACCACATTCACAGAAAAAATGGACAAGATGAAAAGGCAGAGGGCTACGTACCAGATGAAGGAAAAAGATAAAACCCCAGAAAAACAACTAAATGAAGCGGAGACAGGCAATGCTGCAGAAAAAGAATTCAGAATAATGACAGTAAAGATGATCGAGGACCTCAAAAAAAATGGAGGAAAGATCGAGAAGATGCAAGAAGTGTTTAACAAAGACCTAGAAGAGTTAACAAACAAGCAGAGATGAACAATACGATAACTGAAATGAAAAACACACTAGAAGGAATCAATAGCAGAATAACTGAGGCAGAAGAACGGATAAGTGACCTGGAAGACAGAATGGTGAAATCACTGCTGCGGAACAGAATAAAAAAAAAGAATGAAAAGAAATGAAGACAGCCTAAGAGACTTCTGGGACAACATTAAATGCAAAAACATTCGCATTATAGGGCATAGAGGGACCCTACCTCAATATAGTGGGCATAGAGGGACCCTACCTCAATATAATAAAGGCCATATATGACAAACCCACAGCAAACATCATTCTCAATGGTGAAAAACGGAAAGCATTTCCTCTAAGATCAGAAACAAGACAAGGATGTCCACTCTCACCACTATCATTCAACATAGTTTTGGAAGTCCTAGCCACGGCAATCAGAGAAGAAAAAGAAATAAAAGAAATACAAATTGATAAAGAAGAAGTAAAAGTGTCACTGTTTGCAGATGACATGATACTATACATAGAGAATCTTAAAGATGCCAGCAGGAAACTACTAGAGCTAATCAATGAATTTAGTAAAGTTGCAGGACACAAAATTAATGCACAGAAATCTCTTGCATTCCTATACACTAATGATGAAAAATCTGAAAAAGAAATTAAGGAAACACTCCCATTTACCACTGCAACAAAAAGAATAAAATACCTAGGAATAAACCTACCTACAGAGACAAAAGACCTGTATGCAGAAAACTACAAAACACTGCTGAAAGAAATTAAAGATGCTACCAACAGATGGAGAGATATACCACGTTCTTGGATTGGAAGAATCAATGTTGTGAAGATGACTATAGTACCCAAAGCCATCTACAGATTCAGTGCAATCCCTATCAAATTACCAATGACATTTTTTACAGAACTAGAGAAAAAAATCTTAAAAGTTGCATGGAGACACAAAAGACCCCGAATAGCCAAAGCAGTCTTGAGGGGAAAAAAAACAGAGCTGGAGGAATCAGACTCCCTGACTTCAGACTATACTACAAAGCTACAGTAATCAAGACAATACAGTACTGGCACAAAAATAGAAACATAGATCAATGGAACAGGATAGAAAGCCCAGAGACAAACCCACACACCTATGGTCAACTAATCTATGATAAAGGAGGCAAGGAGATACAATGGAGAAAAGACAGTCTCTTCAATAAGTGGTGCTGGGAAAACTGGACAGCTACATGTAAAAGAATGAAATTAGAACACTCCCTAATACCATACACAAAAATAAACTCAAAATGGATAAAAGACCTAAATCTAAGACTGGACACCATAAAACTCTTAGAGGAAAACATAGGAAGAACACTCTTTGACATAAATCACAGCAAGATCTTTTCTCATCCACCTCCTAGAGTAATGGAAGTAAAAACAAAAATAAACAAATGGGACCTAATGAAACTTAAAAGCTTTTGCACAGCAAAGGAAACTACAAACAAGACGAAAAGACAACCCTCAGAATGGGAGAAAATATTTGCAAACAAATCAACAGACAATGGATTAATCTCCAAAATATATAAACAGCTCATGCAGCTCAATATTAAAAAAACAAACCACCCAATCCAGAAATGGGCAGACGACCTAAACAGACATTTCTCCAAAGAAGACATACAGATGGCCAAGAAGCACATAAAAAGCTGCTCAACATCACTAATTATTAGGGAAATGCAAATCAAAACTACAATGAGGTATCACCTCACACCAGTCAGAATGGGCATCATCAGAAAATCTACAAAGAAAAATGCTGGAGAGGGTGTGTAAAATAGGGAACCCTCTTGCACTGTTGGTGGGAATGCAAACTGATACAGCCAATATGGAGAACAGTATGGAGGTTCCTTAAAAAACTAAAAATAGAATTACCATATGACCCAGCAATCCCACGACTGGGCATATACCCAGAGAAAACCACAATTCAAAAAGACAAATGCACCCCAGTGTTGACTGCAGCACTATTTACAATAGCCAGGACATGGAAGCAACCTAAATGCCAATCCACAGATGAATGGATAAAGATGTGGTACATGTATACAATGGAATATTACTCAGCCATAAAAAGGACATAAATTGGGGCATCTGTAGAGACGTGGATGCATCTAGAGACTGTCATACAGAGTGAAGTAAGTCAGAAAGAGAAAAACAAATATTGTACATTAACGCATATATGTGGAACCTAGAAAATGGTACAGATGAACCGGTTTGCAGGGCAGAAATTGAGACACAGAAGTAGAGAACAGACGTATGGACACCAAGGGGGGAAAGTGGTGGGGTTGTGGTGTGATGAACTGGGAGATTGGGATTGACATATATATACTAATATATATAAAATGGATAACTAATAAGAACCTGCTATATAGGGCTTCCCTGGTGGCACAGTGGTTGAGAGTCGGCCTGCCGATGCAGGGGACATGGGTTCATGCCCTGGTCCGGGAAGATCCCACATGCCGCGGAGCGGCTGGGCCTGTGAGCCATGGCCGCTGAGCCTGCGCAGCCAGAGCCTGTGCTCCGCAACGGGAGAGGCCACAACAGTGAGAGGCCCGCGTAACACACACACACAAAAAAAACAAAGAACCTGCTGTATAAAAAAAAAAAATTCAAAAGTCACTGTGGGAAAAAAAAACAACAACCAAACCAAAAAGAAAAAAAAAGAGAAAATCTGGGGAATGACATATCCTTAAGGGGATCTGGAGGGGGAGGAATACACATATATATGTATATATACATATACACACATATGCATATATATGTATATATACATATACACACACATATATATTCTTTTATACACATATACATATACACACCCACACACACAAATATGTGTGTGTGTGGGTGTGTATATCTATCCCCAACCACCAGGAATTTAGAAGGTCACATGCATGCCCAGGGCTGGGCACATGCTCAGAAGATCGGAGCCTGAGTAGGCAGGCCATAAGCTCTCACCACTGAACAACCTTGAGGCTCTGTGCAAGTAGAAGGCAAAGGCTAGGGGGCAGCTGTAAACTGCATGGCTGAGTGTTAAAGGATTGCTCCAACATGGATACAGAGTCCCTTAGCTTAGACTGGGAGACTGCTTCCAGGCATCTAAGGAAATTAAATTTCTATCCAATCACTGCCCACTGAGCTAACTGAGCCAAGACTTCAGTGCCCACATACAACTAAGAATACAGACTTTTAAAAATCAGTTCAGAAAAGTCACTAAACAACAAAGAGCAACAACAACAAAACCCTGGGGGGGCAGGTGGGGAGGGGGCAGAATCTGCCAGAGCAGAGTTGCCAAATTACATTATTTACAACACCTGGTTTGGGCTTCCCTGGTGGCGCAGTGGTTAAGAATCCGCCTGCCAATGCAGGGAACATGGGTTCGAGCCCTGGTCCGGGAAGATCCCCCATGCCGCGGAGCAACTAAGCCTGTGCGCCACAACTACTGAGCCTGTGTTCTAGAGCCCGCGAGCCACAACTACTGAAGCCCGCGCGCCTAGAGCCCGTGCTCTGCAACAAGAGAACCCACCCAATGAGAAGCTTGTGCGCCACAACGAAGAGTAGCCCCCACTTGCCTCAACTAGAGAAAAGCCTGCACGCAGCAATAAAGACCCAACGCAGCCAAAGATAAATAACTAGATTAAAAAAATAAATCATCTATAAAAAAGCTGGTTTTCAATACAAAAAGTAGGAGAAATACAAAGAGACAAGAATGTGTAGCCCCCTTCATTGGGAAATAAGGCCTTGAGGAAACTTAAATATTGGAATTACTACACAAAGACTTTAAATTAGCTATTTTAAATATATTCAAAGAACTAAAGGAAACCATGAATAAAGAACTTTAAGTATGAGAATGATGTCTCACCAAATAGAAAATACCAGTAAAGCGATAGGAATTATTTAAAAAGCAAACAGAAATTCTGAAGTTGAAAAATACAACTTAAATTAAAAATTCGCTTGAAAGGCAGAAGAAAGATTCAGCAAATCTGTAGACAGGCTGACCAAAATTATCTGGTCTGTGGAACAGAAAGCAAAAAGAATGAGGAAAACTGAACAGAGCCTCAAAGACCTGTGGGACACCATCAAATGTACCACATACATACATGGGAGTGCCACAGAGGAGAAAGGGGCAGAAAAAAACGTAAAGAAATAATGGTCAAAAACTTACCAAATGTCTTGAAAACTCCCCCCAAATGTGCATTAATCTGCACATCCAAGAAGCTCAATAAATTGCAAGTAGGATAAACTCAAAGAGATCCATATGTAGACACATTACAGCTAAACTGTCAAAAGCCAAAGAGAGAATCTTGAAAGGACAAGAGAAAAATGACTCATTGTGTACAAAGAACCCTCACTGGAAACTGACTTCTCCTCAGAAAATCCACTAGGCAGTTGGAGGACTTAAAAGTGCTGAAAGAACAAGCCTATGAACCAAGAATTCTACATCCAGCAATATTAGTCTCCAAAAATTAAGGAGAAATTAAGACATTCCCAGGTAAGCAAAAACTGAGAATGTGTCACAAGCAGAGCTCCCCCATAAAAAATACTGAGAAATACGAAAGAGAGTTCTCCAGGCTCAAGTGAAAGTAACTCGGATCCACGTGAAGATCACTGGTAAAGGTAACTACACAGGTAAATATAAAAGGTAGTATAAATGTCTTTAAAGACAACTGCATAAAGCAATAATTACAAATGTGTTGACAGACGTATCAGTGTATAAAGACGTAATGTGAATGATAATAAAGCACAAAGGAGCGGGAGAAGGAATGGAAGTATAAAGGAGCAAAGTTTTTGCATACTATTGTGCTTAAACTGGCATAATCCTAAATTAATCCCAGATTATCATAGTTAAGATGTTAGTGTAGCTCCCAGGGCAACTACTAAAGAAAAAAAATATGTCATAAAAGAAAAGACATGGAAATTAAAATTGTACACTAGAAATATCTATTTCAAACACAAGAAGACAATAATGGAGGACTAGAGGAACAAAAAAGACATATGACACAGAAAACAAATAGCAAGATTACCTTACCAGTAATTACAATAAATGTAAATTGATTAAATATCCCAATTCAACACAGGGAAATCCTTTGTTTTAACCCAAACACACCTTGGTTATTTCATCAGATATGCTATAATCCAGGAACCTCAAAAGGGTCAGGTAAATGCGGAATTTATTCAGCACGGAAGGCAGCACCGCAGAGAGAAGGCTGTTCATGTACTCCTCCATGTTTGGTGGAATTAGCTGTGGCTGTAAGTGGATCTGGCAGTCTGCCTAAAATGAGAAACAGTACACATCATTTTCCAAGTTCCTAAATCAACCTAGAATTTCAGGGGGATGCATTATCTCTATCAGCCCCTAAGGGAATTAAATACAATTCATTATTAGGGGGAGGTCACTTTTTAATATTAATTTCTATGCACTGTAACTCAGCAATAATTACAGAAGTTAGCCTTTTCTTGGTTACTTATGTTTCCTCAATGGTATCAGTAAACATATAAAAAGATAGTGAATCTCTAAAAAGCAGCTAATTAAAATGTTATAGATGTTTCCTTAATCATGGAACATGTACTCTATTTCTTACTGAACTGCATTTCTAGAAACCACATATAGCAAATCACACTTTCCCACAGAAATTTACCACTGGGCCATTTCATTCTCATTCACAGGCAGTTCCTCATATATCAAGGGTGAACATCATTATACAGAGCAACTGTACACCTTTTCAACAACTGGGCATACTTCTCATCATTAATGACTCAGACGTAAAAGCTCTCTTCATTAGTCACTGATGATTCACCAGAGCATTTCATGATAAAGCATAGAAATAATTACCAGGTGGTTAGGAACATTTTAAAAGGAACTCTAAAATATTTCTCACGTAGGATTGGCAGAAAACAATGGAACAGAGGCAGCAAGAACAAAGGTCTGGATGTTAATCAGGCAATTTACAGACAGTTTCTACTTTCTCTCCCTACATGTGGGAGTTTTCTGCTGCCAAGAGTTTTCTTTGCTTGTCTTGTGATTTTCTTTACAGATACAAAGTTTTCATCCCAGAGAACAAAATAAGCAGTTCCCTCATTAATAATCGGCAGCCACAACTCTGAAACAAGTTTAACTTATTAATAATAAGCAGTACCAAGAAACAAAGCAAAAATATAGGTATCTTTCCAATATAACCTCCGTCCATTTAAAAATGACCCTTCATTACCGGCAGGAGTGATCTCCCCTCCGAAGTAATAAAAACATTAATATTGCAGGGGAATTCCATCTGGTGGTAGCTGAAGTCATAATCCACCTTCTGCCAAGTTATTAGGTTGCTCAGGGCAGTCACATTATGAACACCTACAAAAACAAGGGAATAATTTTTCAGTAACTTGATTTTAATCACCTAACCAAATTAGTTTTGCTGACATTAATAATAAGACATGAGATTTCTACTGCTTTAAAAAAAAGTATATGAGGCACTGTTCAATCTTCTAAATGGTCATTAATTAATAGGCTTCACAGATAATATCTGTCAAGCTACACAAACGTACTTCTGGAGCCAAGATTCCTCCCCCACCCACCCCAAATCTAATACCAAGCATCTGGTGTGCAATTAGATATAAAATAGTTCCCGATAAAAGTATGATTATTTTGTATGTGGCATCTTCACAGGGCTAAAATAATCTGGTAGAACCAAAATTATTTTTATACAGAGATAAAGTTACTGAATTTTACTGAATTTATACTCACCTTTGCCTTAATTCTACCCAGTCTACACTATTTTTTCTATTTTTACCTCTTGAACTTACACCAGCGAAGTGTCTTAATTCTCATTTGAGCATAGATAAAACAATCTGCTTTCTTGTAATTTTATAACATGTTCCATAACTGAGGTTAGTGCAAGCCATCTGATCTACTAAATATTTTTTCAGAGATTCTTTGAAAAAAAATTTTTAAATCACATTGGCTGGTAGAAAATGTTTTATTAGATCTTTTCTACAACTTTTCTTTTGAGGTAATATAGGACTAAAGGCAAAACCTCCTCCCTTTTCAGCCTTTAAAAAGCTACCTGCTACTTGGTGTATTATCATACTATTTTCAAACTATCACAAAACATAGTTGATGTACACAACTTATTTGTTAATGATATATGCTTTAACCAAATTCACAGAGCAAGCCTTTGTCTTAAGTACTTGTGAAGTGTGAATTTGTCTTTGTTCAGTTATTCCTTAGAAGATCATTACCACGCCTGGCTTTGCTGGGAGTTAGAAATGGAAGGACAACGTCCGTGCACACACCTGGCGTGTCCAGCTGCCCCTGTTCCAGGAGAGTTTCATCAATTACAAGAGAAGTATTGCTGGGCAGCTGGAGGAGCCCGCTGACCAAGCGATTGGATGTGTAGTCTTTGTGGGGAATGAATTTCAAGTGGTTCATGTTCGCTATAGTCATCTGCAGATGAAAAGACTGCAAAGAGAAATTTTTTTAATGATCAAGGAACTAAGTTTCCCTCTTTTAAGAAAACATATATTTGGAGTTAAACACTACATTTTATAATGGAAAGAAAGAGCTTATTATTTCTAAGGGAGTAAGCAGTCTCATGGTTTCTTGAGCTCTTAGAAACAAAAATTTCTCCATCATAAGAATTTCTGATTCTATGAGCTGCTTTATTTTCAGCTGTCTTGTTCAGTATTCTTGAAGAATACTTTTTATTTTACCAGTGAACCAGAAACAAATGATAGACAACTGATATATATATCAAATATTCAGAGGCTTAACTTCTTTAACTGACCACAGGCTAACAAAACAGAAAATAAAATGTTTATTTACACATCAAGACAGAGAGAGAAAAGCTTAATTTTCCTCTGTGCTCCCTGAATTAAAATCATATTCATCAGTAAAGGCAAACATAGAGTAGAAGTAGGAAATCATCCATATACAAATACGATATCTAAATCAGTAATCGTGAGAGGAGAGGACAAACACCAAACTATATTGCCCAAGGTGATCTACAAATTCAATGCAATCCCTATCAAATTACCAATGGCGTTTTTTGTTTTTGTTTTTGTTTTTTTTGCGGTACACAGGCCTCTCACTGTTGTGGCCTCTCCCGTTGCGGAGCACAGGCTCCGGACGCGCAGGCTCAGCGGCCATGGCTCACGGGCCCTAGCCACTCCACGGCATGTGGGATCTTCCCAGACCGGAGCACGAACTGAACCTGTGTCCCCTGCATCGGCAGGCAGACTCTCAACCCACTGCGCCACCAGGGAAGCCCCCAATGGCGTTTTCTATAGAACTAGAAAAAAAAATTTTTAATTTGTATGGAAACACAAAAGACCCCAAATAGCCAAAGCAATCTTGAGAAAGAAAAACGGAGCTGGAGGAATCAGGCTCCCTGACTTCAGAGTATACTACAAAGCTACAGTCATCAAAACAGTATGGTACTAGCACAAAACAAAAATATAGATCAATGGAACAGAACAGAAAGCCCAGAAATAAACCCACACACATATGGTCAATTAATCTACAACAAAGGAGGCAAGAATATACCATGAAGAAATGACAGTCTCTTCAATAAGTGTTGCTGGGAAAACTGGACAGCCACATGTAAAAGAATGAATTAGAACAGTCTCTAACACCATATAAAAAAATAAACTCAGAATGGATTAAAGACCTAAATGTAAGACTGGATACCATAAAACTCCTAGAGGAAAACATAGGCAGAGCACTCTGACATAAATGGCAGCAATATCTTTTTGGATCTATCTCCTAGAGTAATGGAAATAAAAACAAAAACAAACAAATGGGACCTAATTAAACTTAAAAGCTTTTGCACAACAAAGGAAACCATAAACTAAATGAAAAGAAAACCTACAGAATGGGAGAAAATATTTGCAAATTATGCAACTGACAAGGGCTTAATTTCCAAAATATACAAACAGCTCATACAGCTCAGTATCAAAATAACAAACCCAATCAAAAAGTGGGCATAGGGCTTCCCTGGTGGCACAGTGGTTGAGTGTCCGTCTGCCGATGCAGGGGACACGGGTTCGTGCCCCAGTCCGGGAGGATCCCACATGCCATGGAGCGGCTGGGCCCGTGAGCCATGGCCGCTGAGCCTGCGTGTCCGGAGGCTGTGCTCCACAATGGGAGAGGCCACAACAGTGAGAGGCCCGCGCACTGCCAAAAAAAAAAAAAAAAAAAGTGGGCACAGACCTAAGTAGGCATTTCTCCAGAGATGACATACACATGGCCAAAAGGCACATGAAAAGATGCTCAACATTGCTATTAGAGAAATGCAGATCAAAACTACGAGATATCACTCACACTGGTCAGAATGGCCATCATCAAAAAGTCTACAAATAATAAATGCTGGAGAGGGTGTGGAGAAAAGGGAACCCTCCTACACTGTTGGTGGGAATGTAAGTTGGTGCAGCCTCTATGGAAAACAGTATGGAGTTTCCTCAGAAAACTAAAAATAGAATTACCAAAGGATCCAGCAATCCCACTCCTGGGCATACAAACAAAACTCTAAACCAAAAAGATACACGCACCCCTTTGTTCATAGCAGCACTATTCACAATAGCCAAGACATGGAAACCACCTAAATGTCCATCAACAGATGAATGGATAAAGAAGATGTGGTACATATATACAATGGAATACTCAGCCATAAAATCCAATGAAATAATGGCATTTGCAGCAACATGGATGGATCTAGAGATTATCATACTAAGTAAAGTAAGCCAGACAGAGAAAGACAAATATCGTATGATATCACTTACATGTGGAATCTTAAAAAAAAAAAAAAAAAAAAGATACAAATGAACTTATATACAAAACAGAAATAGACCCACAGACACAGAAAACAAACTTATGGTTACCAAAGGGGAAAGGGCTGAGGGGTGGGGGGATAAATTAGGAGTTTGGGATTAACATAATACACTACTGCATATAAAACAGATAACCAACAGGGACCTACTATACAGCACAGGGAAGTATACTCAATATTCTGTAATAACCTATACGAGAAAAGAATCTGAGAAAAAAATAGATATATATGTGTAACTGAATCACTCTGCTGTACACCTGAAACTAACACAACACTGTAAATCAACTGTACTTCAATTTTTAAAAAATCTGTGAATCACTATATTGTGTACACCTGTAACTTATATATCAACTATACTTCCATTTTAAAAATTTTTAATAAATTTTGAAAATAAAATAAAACTATATTCATTCAGCACAGACAGCTGCAGACCTCTAAACAAACTGCTCCAAGGAGGCCTGAGGTGTGGAGGACTCCACACTGTCATCAGCGCTGTGGGTCTCGGAACCTGCTCTACCCGGGAGAGCCACCTCCTCACCCAGTCTCAGCAGCAGAAAATCAGTTAAGTCCACCTGCACCTCCCTCCGTCTTCCTGAGCCCACCACCCAGTGCCCTCTGCACCCTGCATTGTACTCCAATCTAAGATCACTCTGGACCATAAAGAATTATGTGTGGTACGGGTGGAGACTAGGGTGGGGAAGGATGTCAAGGAAGAGAGAAGATGTATTTTCAAAATGCAGAGGATTTTTGTACTTTGGCTCAGTAATTCAAAGAAAGCGGGGGGGGGGGGGGGTCATATTATAGATACAAGGAAATGACCCCGAAAGAAACAGAGTCTGTCGAAACAAAAGGTGGCATAGAGCAGGGTGCAGCTCCATATAAGCAAAAGTAGGTCACTCACACTTACTGCTACGAAAACTAAATAAGATATTAAAAAGGTAAGTGTTTAGAAAAAGTTCAGTGCTAAACACAAACATAAGAGTAATATAAGGGAGTGGGATATGGTAAAAATGAAACAGTAAAACAAACCACTACCAAGTGATGTAGAATAAAAAGAACAAAAAGGAAATACCTTACCATGCAAGAATCCTGAGTACTTTCCTCATATCACTTTCATACTTAAAAATATAATTCACGTCCCAAATATGTGCTACTTAAATGTTGGCCTCAAGCTTTGAGTGGCCCTAGGCTGCCACTCAGACCCCACGTCCTACGCTCCTCCCCAGCACTCATTCCATGGCAGTACACCGGCCCCTCAGGCTGGTGTTCCTCAACATGCCCAGCACGCTGCGCTCGGACCCTGAACTTGTTCTCTGCACAGGACACTTTCCCCAATACGGCCCTGTGTCTTGATCCTGGGTTTGCATCAAGTCTCTCCCTGAACTCCACCCTGGAGAGGGCTTCCCCGACACGCTGTAGTTGTCAGCAACTCCACCCTGGCCTACCCCCAGCACTCCCTATCCCCTTCCCCTGGGCCTTTACTGTTCTCCACGGCACTTCAGTGACATACTATATATATTATTTATTATTTGTTGGTCTTCCACCACCAACAAAGAGTGATCCAGGGCACTCCCAGGGAGTTGCTGAAACCCTTTTATGGGGTCCATGAGGTCAAAATCACACATGGATAAAAGATCCATTCAATGTGCAAGACAGACCAATGAATTTACGATAGCAGAGTATAAAAAGTTCATTGATGAGATTACAGATTTCACACAACTATCCCTGAAGAAAATGCCATATGGACAGTTTTGGTCTAGTATCAGAAGAATATCTACAGTTATCTGAAAATGCCATTAAAAGTCCTTCCTTTGCCAACTACTTTTTCATCTGTGTAAGGCCAACATTCCTTCATATACTTCAGTCAAAACATCATGTTACAATAGACTGAATGCAGGAACAGATATGACAATCCAGCTGTCTTCTATTAATCCAGACATTACAGAGACTGGCAAAAATTTAAAACAATGTCACTTTTATCACTAATATTATTTTGTTTGGAAAAATAGCTATTTTTTACAAAAATATTTTACTTTTGCTCATATGTAATTGATTTATTTTCAATGAATATTTTAATATGTTTTTAGTTTTAACTTCTAATATGGTAAATTGATAATAAAAACCCAAACAACATCTCTTTAAGTTCTCAATAATTTTTTAACAGTGTAAAGTGAGTCAAGGAGAGTGAGAAATGTTGGTCTATTTAGTCCAATGCTGTTTCTTAAGAGCCCAGAAGACACTCAATAAACACTGGTTAAATGAATGATCTGTTTCAACCTCTTAAATTTCCAAAGAAGTGATCGGCATTGCCAGTCACACAACTAATCAGAAGCTATTCTCCTGTCCCCAAGATCTTAATACCACACAAACACTGCGTTCCAGATGTCCTGGCAAATAAAGGTAGCTTGACTTTCCAAACAGGAATTAAAACTGGGGTAGGAGAGATCAAGTTATTACCTCAACTAAAAGAATTATGCTCCTATAATTTAGAGTTTACTTAGATTTACGATTTTAAAGCACACAAAGGATACCAAATTGTACAAACAAACTGGCATCAACGGAGAGTACAATGTTAAGGGAGTTACTACAGTTGTGTTGTTACTTGAAGAGACCTGTGCTAAGGCAATAAAGGAAATGTGAAATGTTTAGGAGTTAGTACATTTTAAATTATGACACTAGGCAGGCTTTGTTTCCCCTTAATGAGGTCTGTTAACATCTCAAAGTTAAATGTTTGGGTTGAATGAAAGACAATTAGATGGACTTTTAAAGTGTACTTAAGCTTATAATACATATTTATATTGATCTTACTGCTGGAACTAGATGTTGAATAATTCGATATAAGTGTTCGGTGAAGGTACTATTCCGTGGACACCCACTCAAGTTAACCGTAAATTTTCCTAGTGGAAGAACATCTCTTCTTGTATATCTAGAAAAAAAAAGATATCAACCAATAAGATACTCACATGATTTCCTGATCTCCATCAAAAAGCAAACGAAGAAAAATTAGCTTAATACTGTCATTAAAATTAAAGCAGATTATTCTGATCAGTTGTTTTTTTACGCAGAAACAACAATAAAAATAATAGCCAATATTTAAGTGCTGGGCATGTGCCAGGTACTGTTCTAAGTACTTAAATGCTTTCTCATTTAATTCCCAAACACTCTGAGGTAGGTATTATTGTTTTCATTTTACAGATGAGAAACCTGAGATACAGAAATTTTAAGAAACATGCCCACGTTCACGTATCCAGGAAGTGACAGAGCTGAATTTGAACCCAGGTAGTTTGGTTCCAGAGTCTATGCTCTCAACCATCATGTACTACTGTCTCAAATCCTACCTGAGGAAAGATTTATAGTACAAAGATGTTTACTGGAGGATTATTTAAACAGAGAAAAAGTAGGAAAACCTAACATTTAGGGAAAAAGTACAACTGTCTATAATGAAATACTGCACAGCCATTAAGAGGTTCAAGAAGAATTATGATAGGAAACGCTTAACATAAATGATAAAAGCAAGATAATGATCTGTTTAGAGTATAACTGAGATCTAAGTAGGGATGGATACATATGTAAACAAAAAAAAGATGATATGAACAGGTACCAAGATCTGTTAACTGAGATCATCTTTAAGTGGTGAGATTACAGACAATTTCAATTTTCTTCTTTATGCTCTTGGAACTTGTTGAAGGCACACATGTTATTTTGAAATCAGAAAACAAAGAGCTGTAGTGAAGTGAAAGGGAGAGGGGCACATGTCCACATACAAGTGAGATGTACACCAAATGGACCTCACAGAGCCTTGGGATGTATAAATAGAGAATTCAGAATGCACAAAGGATAAAACAACTCATTTTACTCATTAGCCAGGTTCTTTATCTGATTTTTGCTCTTAAATTTAAGAAGATACAATCAAAATGCTACATGTGACACTGAGAAAAGTGAAAAAGGAATTTCTGTGATTTGGTATAACACCTGTTATACACTAAATAAATAACCATCTGGTGATGAAGCCTGATAAAAACAGAAACCTTTCTGTTCTTTTCCCCTCTCAACAAAACACCAAACTCCCTTAATTCCCACCAAGAACAGAGCACTTACACTGTAGAAATGAGATGTAATATAAGATATTCAGCAGCCAAACTGTCTCCCAAAAGGGCGTGAGTGAGGAACCCCAGCAGTTCTGCTCTGACTGGAGACAATTCAGACATGAAACTAGAAACAACTGGAGAGAGAAAGGAGACCAGATTCAGAACACAAACCAGTTCCTCTCGTGTCTCTTAGGTTAAAAAGTAACTGGAACAAAGCACTGCACGTCAGTAGATGACTAGTATGTACTTAAAATATTGGTCAGTAAGTGATGCCAGCTGTCAAAATAAGACAGCGTGTATACCTTTTGGGGGGCCTCATTTTAATGAAGAGAATTAACATAAAGGAAAGTGGGGCAAAGAAATGGTGATCGCTGGAGAAATTTATTCTGACGACCAAGAATCTGGCTGACAGCTCCACCGTGCAGCTTTCACATGCTGGGTCAGTCTCTGGGCCACGAGGCTTTAGCACTTACACTTACAGGTTTTGCTCTCCTCCTTGTTAAGGCAAGCAGGCAGTAAAGGGTTGATGTGCTGCAACTTCTGGGCTAAAACCACATGGATTCTTGGCACTAAGGAGGCAGGAGGACTGTGTACTCTCTGTTCTTCGGCTGTGTCTGTGCATTCCATTGGATCTAGCAGCGAAGAGGCATCCCTGCGGAGAGATGACAGAGCTTCAGTTCACAAAGGCGGCAGCTGTACAGATGTAAAAATAACACCCATCTCTGAAAATCAAATGAGAACTCAAGCCAAGAACAATTTCACCTGCACGTCCCCTTAAAGAGCAGAAAATGCTCCTCTTCCTTGTGAACAGTTACATCACAGATTTCAGGCTACTTTGGTCATATTATGAGAGAATGTATTTATTCTATTCTTCAAGATCAATAACATTTTTACTGGGTGTGTTGTAACTGCAACAAATGGGATACAGCATATCACTCATCAAGTTACTTCAGACACCCTTTCTTAAGCTACTAGCTGGGACATCAAATGCTTCATCACGTGTCTCAAAAATGGGGGTCTCTTCCTTAAAAGCCATCAGGTGTCTACCATTCAGTGTGAAGAATCCATTCATCTCTCTTGCTAATTCTTTTTCCTAAATTTTATTCTTACATGATACCTCTCTTGAATAGTGAATAGACAAGCAGTGAAAAGGAAGTGTGAGTTTTTCAGGTTTGCTAAATAAACTAGCAGATGATAGATTTATTGTGAGATGATTGAAACAAATGACTAAGATGTTTTTAGATTTTACAGACTGACTCTAGAGAGTAATCAATTCATACCACCATCCTCCTTAAATACAAGAATGATACCAACAACCTTTATATAGTGTGTACCATGTGCCGGGCAACGTTCTTCACTTTGCACACACAAATTCATTAAAACCTCACAACCACCCTCATGTATAATGAGGAAACCAAAGCCACTGTAGTAGTTAAGTGTAAGGTCACAAAGCCAGTAAGTGGCCAAACCAGGATTCCAACCCAGGCCATCTGGCTCAGTCTGTGTACTAAAATGCCTCCATAAATGAAGTAACTCAAGCAGGAAATTCACCATAACCAGAAACAGCCAAGACAAGCAATTCTGTATGCCATTATTATGGAACTGTTTATTTAAAGTTGTTTAAAACGTCTGTTTTGCATCATTTTTTAAGTGTGAAAAAATAAGTTCTTCCTATGGAAAACCAAGATGAATGTCCAATATTTAACAAAAAACTCTACTGCAGGGGCAGAATATAATTCCTTTCTTTCGCCAACCTCAAAACAAAAAAAAAAAGAATGAGGATGATCTGGATTTTCAGAATATATTAAGTGAGGGGAAAAAATATGTAAAAGAGCACATATACCATGCCCCCTTTTATATAAGGCTAAGTGAGGAAAAAAATATATATGTATCTGTTTTTGCAAAAAAGAGATACAGGAAGGATAAAAGCAGAACTGAGGCTGGTTCCCTACAGCAGCAGTCCTCAGCCTTTTTGGCACCAGGGACCAGTTTCATGGAAGACAATTTTCCCACGGATGGGCTGGGGAGTGGGGGGTGCAGGGGTTGGGGGGATGGTCCAGGTGGCAACGCGAGCAAGGGGAGCGGCAGATGAAGCCTCACTCTCCTGCCCTACAGAGCATGGGTGGGAGCAGGGTAGAAGAGATGAGGGTAGTGGGGAATGACATTCCTACATTCTTTTTATACAGTTTTGATTTTGGCAACAATTTCCATGTTTTCTATACTTAAGTACAGAAACCAATAAGGACAGAGGGAAAACTCTGCAGTGAAACACAATGGAAACAAATGAACCTAACTATGTATAATGAATAACAACTAGCAGAGCACTGAAGTGGGAAGAAGTCACCCAGGTAACTCTGGAACACAGCTGACTATATATACACTCTCATTCTAAAATAAAAATTGGAAACAAATAATGAACTCAAGTTACTAGGTTTGTTTTTTGCAGTGGTATGGGTTATCAATTCTGAAATTACCTTCTCTGCATAGCAGTCTCCTCTTACCAGCAGGGAATACATTCCAAAACCCCTAGTGGATGCCTGAAACTATGGATAGTACTGAGCCCCACATATAATGTCTTTTCCTATATATACATTACTATGATAAAGTTTAATTTACAAATTAGGCACCGTAAGAGATTAACCATGATAACTAATAATAAAAATGAACAATTACAATGATATACTGTAATAAAAGTTACGTGAATGTGGTTTCTCTCTCAAAATATCTTATTGTACAAATTTAATGCCTTCTCCATCTTAACTAAGCACTTATCACATACCGTGACTGTAACTTTTGCAGGTTGAGATGCAAAAGCAAAACTAGCACTAATTTCTTTTTCCATCTCAACAATTTTACAGAATCTTCTACTGTTCTTACTGTAGATCTTAACAACCTCAGCATACGATTTTTTTTTCTTTCCGTATAAGTCAAAAAATTTTACCTTTTCACTTCAAAAAAAGCATTTTACAGCTTTTCTTTGGCATACCCCAATTGCCACATCACTACTCTTATGCTTTGGGGCCATTATTAAGTAAAATAAGGGTTACTTGACTACAGGCACTGTGATACCTGGAAAGTTGATCTGATAACTGAGATGGCTACTAAGTGACTAACGGATGGCATACCCTGGACAAAGGGATGATTCACGTCCTGGGCAGGACGGAGTGGGACAACTCAAAATTTCATCACACTACTAAGAAAGGTATGCAATTTAAAACTTATTGTTTATTTCTGAAATTTCCCAGTTAATATTTTCAGACAGCGGTTGACTGTAGGTAACTGAAACCACGGAAAGCAAAACCAAAGTGAGGGGGACCCTACTATATCATAGAACTGAGCAAAGAAATATATTGAGGATACTAGGAGTCAAGTTTCTTTCTGTTAGAAAAGGGAACGACAAATACGGAAAGGAGGAAGACTAGAATGACACCGAGTTGTGGAGCTGAACTGAACTGGAACCAGGAAGACAGTGTGAGCTCATGGTTTCTGATATTGTAAATAATATAAAAATATATGTAGATGTGTGTATACAAATGTGTGCATGTGTGAGTATGTATATATTTATTTCCTAGCTCTGCTGAAATGGCATAGAAGCAATGCCAGCTCAGTACCAATGAGCACACCAGTACTCAAATCTTGATTTTTTAAACAAAATTCCTCACAGGTGCTCCTTGGGAAAAGGGCTGAAACTGAGGCTGAAGCATGGGAAGTACAAGATGAGGCTGAAACAGCTTAATGCATCAGAAAATATATGTTCAAAAACGGTAAGATAAGGTCACGTCAAAAAGAACCCACTGGTGGCGCAGTGGTTGAGAGTCTGCCTGCCGGTGCAGGGAACACGGGTTCGTGCCCCGGTCCGGGAAGATCCCACATGCCGCGGAGCGGCTGGGCCCGTGAGCCATGGCCGCTGAGCCTGCGCATCCGGAGCCTGTGCTCCGCAACAGGAGAGCCCACAACAGTGAGAGGCCCGTGTACCGCAAAAAAAAAAAAAAAAAAAAAAAAAAGAACCCACAGTTCCATCGGTAGCAGGAGCAGACCCCGGAGAGCCCCGAGCAGCCCCACTGCCACCGTCCCCACTCACCATCACCGCAACCATGAGCAGCGAGGCCGAGACCCAGCAGCCACCCGCCACCCAACCCCCCGCCCTCACTACTGCCGCCGCCAAGCCCAGTACAACGGGCATGGGCAGGACTGGCAGTGGCTCAGGCAGCGGTGGCCCCGGCAGCCTCACATCAGCGGCGCCTGCTGGTGGGGACAAAAAGATCATTACGGCGAAGGTTCTGGGAACAGTAAAATGGTTCAATGTAAGAAACAGATATGGTTTCATCAACAGGAATGACACCAAGGAACATGTATTCATACACCAGACTGCCATAAAGAAGAACCCCAGGTAGTACCTTCGCGGTGTAGCAGATGGAGAGACTGTGGAGTTCGATGTTGCTGAAGGAGGAAAGGGGGGTGTGCAGGCAGCAAATGTTACAGGCCCTGGTGCAGTTCCAGCGCAAGGCAGTAAACATGCAGCAGACCGTAACCATCATAGACACTATCCACGTCGTAGGGGTCCTCCACGCAATCACCCGCAGAATTACCAGAACAGTGAGAGTGGGGAAAAGAATGAGGGATTGGAGAGTGCCAGGCCCAACAGCGTTGGCCCTACCGCAGGCGAAGGTGCCCACCTTACTGCATGCAGAGACCCAGTGGGTGTCGACCACAGCACTCCAACCCTCCTGTGCAGAGAGAAGTGATGGAGGGTGCTGACAACCAGGGTGCAGGAGAACAAGGTAGAGGAGACAGAATACGCCTTCCTCGCCAAAGATGCCCAGAGAGGACGGCAATGAAGAAGATAAGGAAAATCAAGGAGATGAGACCCAACGTCAGCAGCCACCTCGACATCGGTACCGCGGCAACTTCAATTACCGACGCAGACGCCCAGAAAACCCTGAACCACAAGATGGCAAAGAGACAAAAGCAGCCAATCCACCAGCTGAGAATTCATCCGCACCCGAGGCTGAGCAGGGCGGGGCTGAGAAAATGCCGGCTTACCATCTCTACCATCACCCGGTTTAGTCATCCAACAAGAAACAAATATGAAATTCCAGCAATAAGAAATGAACAAGAGATTGGAGCTGAAGACCTTAAGTGCTTGCTTTTTGCCTGTTGACCACATAACTAGAACTATCTGCATTATCTAAGCAGCAAGGGGTTTTTATTATTTTTACCTAAAGACATCTCTTTCAGGTAATGACAAACGTGTTTAAAAAAAAAAAAGAAAAAGCCTGTTTTTTCTCAATACACCTTTAAAGGTTTTTAAATTGTTTCATATCTGGTCAAGTTGAGATTTTTTTAAGAACCTCATTTTTAATTTGCAATAAAAGTTTACTGCTTGATTTTTTCAAAAAAGTCAACAAACTGCAAGCACCAGTTTTAAGGTCTTAAATAATAATAATTTAAAAAAAAAGAAGAACCCAGAGCCTGCTTAAAGTGGCTCCCAGTAGCCAAATATGGGAAAATTTGAGCCTCAAAATAAATAACAGATTAACATCCACACTAACATAAACAAAAAGTACTTGAATGAATAAATAGGAGAGAAATCTTACAGTAGAATGCCAATGAATAAATGTAGAGGGAATGACTGAACAGAAAATCACCATCAGAGTAACAACTGAGTCTAACAAGAATCATCAATGAATGCTAAAATAAGTGGGTGAAAATTAAATGAAACTGAAATGATATGGTCTTGAAGTAGCTCCCTCTAAACTACCTGTTAACTACAAAGTGAAAAATAGTAACTTTACAGTAGAGAAACCTGGTAGACCTTAACCTGAGCAAAAGAATATATTGAGGATACTGGGAGTCAAGTTTCTTTCTGTTAGAAAAGGGGATTACAAGTACAGAAAGGAGGAAGACTAGAATGACACTGAGTTGTGGAGCTGAACTGAACTGGAACCAGGAAGACAGTGTGAGCTCATGGTTTCTGATATACCGACTTGTAAATAATATAAAGACTGATGTACGTGTGTACCACAAGTAACCAAGTGGTCAAAAAGAACTTCACCAGGAACGGGATACTGTACCTGCTGGTGTGATACACTGAGAAAGATACATCACTTTGTAGTTTCCTGCCCAAAATGTATAACCAGAATCTAATCACACGGAAACATCAGACAAACCTAAACTGAGAGACACCCTACAAAATAACTGGTTTCTACTCTTTAAGTGTCAAGGTTCTGCTCTGCCATGTGAGGACACAGCAAGAAGACAACCATCTGCAAACCAGGAAAAAGGCCCTCACTAGACACTGGCGTCTTAACCTTGGATTTCCCAGCTTCCATTACTGTGAGAAATGAATTTTTTGTTGTATAATCTGAAAGAACAGAAAAAATTGTCAAGGCCTCGAAGGACAACAAAGAGCTGGAGACTGCTCCAGGTTAACGCAACGAATGATCCTAAGGATCCTGGACCAAGAAAATGACTGCCAGAAAGAAGAGCAATGAGACAATTAGTGAAATTTAGTGTGGTCTGTGGTTAGTGTATTGTGTATTCACAGCAAATTTCCAAACTTTGTAGCTATACTCTGATTATATACGAGGTCTTTGTTCTTAGGAAATATGAATGCAACAAGTATTTAGGATATGACATACGTAACTTACTCTCAAGGGTTTCCAAAAAGTGTACGTATGTATAAAAATAAGCAAATGGAGCATAAGGGTTAACAACTTGTAAATTTGGGTAAAGGGAGAAAGGGAGTTCTTTATAATTTCAAACTTTCAGAAAAGCTGGAGGGTAATTATGTCAAAATAGACTCACCTTTCATCATTATTCAGTATACTTAGCACAGGATCCACAGATAGTATGCCATATAACTCAAGAACATCATTTACTTTAAAACAATCCCAGTCTTCATAGACCTAACAAGAGGCCACACAAAATCACATTGTTAGGACTAAATAACACCAAAAAAGCACACGATGTTAGTCTTAAAGTAATAATAATATCTTAGCATTTTAAATCAGAAAATGAACCTCAAAGCAACTCCTTTATTTGATAAATTGAGATCAAGAGAGGTAAAGCACTTACCTGAAGTCATTCTGCAACGAGCAAATACGTTAACAACTAAAACATGAGCCCTCCTGACTCCTGACCAATGTCTGTTTCCCCACTACATTCAGAGAAAAGGCTTTCCCCCAAGGATGATGGTCAACTAAAACTAGAAACATGCATTACCTCAAAATCTATTAACTACATCAAGAGAAGGGAAAACCCCACGATTATTAACTTTGGACTTATTCACAAGCTATGCAGTGTTAGGAGGACTAACACAAACTTAGAATGGCCATGAGGTTTCTCACAGTAAAGAGCCAAACTTTCAAAGTTGTCTATCAAGATGGATATTAGAAACTGTCAAAGCCTCCTACTGGTGAGACCTAAGAGAAGCATGGAAGGAAAAACGTGCTAATTCTTGCTCCTGTGCTACATAACTGAAGTGCCATTTAAGTTAAAACCACAACAACTAAGAACAGAAATTCTCAATGATCATTTCTGAAACTTGTATCACTTGTTCACCTCTCATGATTAAAAAACCAGAATAAGCAAAATAGGGGAACAAACTATTAACAGATTTTTTTCCTTCTACCTTATTTTAAATCTAAGTGAGAAATGGCTTTTGATAAGAAAAGGAAGAATGATGAAAATAAAGCAGATAGGGACTTCCCTGGTGGTCCAGTGGTTAAGAATCCGCCTTCCAATGCAGGGTACCCAGGTTCGATCCCTGGTGTGGGAACTAAGATCCCACATGTGGTGGGGCAACTACGCCCGCACTGCAACTACATAGCCTGCGCGTCTCAACTAGACAGCGGCCAGCGCACCGCGACAAAGATCCCGCACAACTAAGACCCGACGCGGCCAATAAATAAATATTAAAAAATAAAGCAGATATTAGTAAGTTAGAAATGATATAGAAAGGAAATAGATATTAATTTAAAAGTTGTTCCACATCTATCTGAAATATCCACTTTTTGTAAACAATGCTGTGGTAGACAAAATAATGTCCCCCCACCACTCCGACCAATATCCACTTCTTAATCACTGGAATCCTTGAGTATGTTGTTACCTTACATGTAAAAGGAACTTGTATAAATTAAGGACCCTAAGATGGGGAGATTATTCTGGATTGCATGGGTGGGCTCAATTTAACCATACATGTCCTGAAAATTGGAGAATCTCTCCTACCTAAGGACAGAGGGAGATGTGACTATGAAGAAATGGTCAGAGGGCTGCATTATTGCTGACTTCGAAGACGGAGGAAGGGGCCACAAGCCAAGGAATAATGGCAGCCTCCAAAAGCTGGAAAAGGCAAAAAAACAGACTCCCCCCTAAAGCCTCCAGAGAGGAACCAGTCCTGCTGTCACCTGAATTTTACCCCCAGTGAGATCCATGTTGGACTTCTGGCCTAAAGCCTGCAAAATGATAAATTTTGTTGTTTTAAGCCACTAAGTTTGTGGTGATTTGTTATAGCAGCAAGAGAAAACTTGCTAATACAAATGCCAAGAGATTTCTGTTTTAATTTCTGAGACACTTAACACATCTTTGTCAGCATCAGGTCTATGATATTACCTTCACGAGGCATGCAGGACCCTTCTCTCCTGGCAGTGGAAAATTCAGATCAAAAGGAGAAGAGAGGTTTAGCGAGTTCAGCTGTTGTCCAGAAGAAGCTTCAGTTTCTAAACGTTTTGGTTCTCCACACCACTGAAGACCACCAACACTCCCTAAATTCAAAGGGACAGCATTGCACATCATCATTGCTAAGGCTTCCTGGAGATAAAGAACATTCCTAAACAGCCTTTTGAATTTGATAGAAATGATGCTTCTGAGCTTACAAACTTCAAGTTGTTACAGTTTTTAAGGAAATAACACATACTAGAAGCCCTCTCACCTATCAAGAGAACAAAGATTATTATGAAGATCTGAAAGTGTAATCACTTTCCACCTGCAATAAAATGGCAACAAATTCCCCCCCCCCCATCAAATCTCATGTAAGTAACTTTAAAGTTAATATTTAACATCGTTACTTGACATCTTTGACCCAAGGAGTACACGGGTCTACTGACAACAAAAACACCTTTGTAGAACATACTTCTTTCTACTTATTAAGTAGAATAAAACCATATAACAATAAATTCATTTACCAAACATCTATTAATGTCCACTATGTACCAGGAATCAGACTAGTTGCTGGGGATACAAAAGATCATTTAAAGATAGCCTCGGGGGCTTCCCTGGTGGCACAGTGGTTGAGAGTCCGCCTGCCAATCCAGGGGACACAGGTTCGTGCCCCAGTCCAGGAAGATCCCACATGCCATGGAGCAGCTAGGCCTGTGAGCCATGGCCGCTGAGCCTGCGCGTCCGGAGCCTGTGCTCCGCAACGGGAGAGGCCACAACAGTGAGAGGCCCTCGTACGGCAAAAAAAAAAAAAAAAAAAAAAAAAAAGGTAGCCTCGGGCTTCCCTGGTGGCGCAGTGGTTGAGAGTCTGCCTGCCAATGCAGGGGACACGGGTTCGAGCCCTGGTCTGGGAGGATCCCACATGCCGTGGAGCAACTGGGCCCGTGAGCCACAACTACTGAGCCTGTGCATTTGGAGCCTGTGCTCCGCAACAAGAGAGGCCGCAACAGTGAGAAGCCTGTGTACCGCGATGAAGAGTGACCCCCACTTGCCACAACTAGAGAAAGCCCTCACACAGAAACAAAGACCCAACACAGCCAAAACTAAAATAAATAAATTAATTTTATAAAAATAAAGATAGCCTCTACCCCTAAAGTAGTCACAGTTTAGGGCTGATAACTAGTTAGAATTAAAATACAGCTTCCCATACCACACAATATTGCTCAGCAATAAAAAGGAATAAACTATTGATATAAGCAACAACTTGAATGGATCTCAAGGGAATTTTGCTGAATGAAAAAAAGCCAATCTACAAAGTCTATATACTACATGATTCCATTTATGTAACATTCTTAAAATGACAAAATTATAGGGATGAAGAACAAATTAGTGGTTGCCAGGAAGAGGTAGAGAGGCAGGAGAGGTGGGTATGATTATAAAAGGGCAACATGAGAGATCCGGGTAATGAACAGTTCTGTATCCTGACTGTGGTAGTGGTCACATGAATCTACACATGTGATGAAACTGCACAGAATTAAATACATACACATGCACAAAAATAACTGCATGTAAAGATGTGAATTCTGAATAAGGTCTATGGACTATATCAATATCCATTTCCTGGTTATGATATTCTACTATTAATTATGCAAGATGTTGACCCAGATGAAACTGGATCAAGTATATACAGGATCTGTCTTATGTTTTACAACTGCATGTGAATCTACACTTATCTCCAAAACAGCTTAAAATATATATACAGCCTGAAAGATTGCTTAGAAACCAACAAACAAGGTAAACTTTACATAAATAATGCACTCAAATGTATTCAAAAGCTCTGAAAAGTATGATATTCAAACAAAAGGGGCAAGAAATAGAAGCACCAATAGTTTAAATAATAAGAGAATTACCATGTGTTTTGGATTCTAATATGTTATTTATTGTTATGATACACCGTTAATTTTAATAAACATTTGGGGGGTGAGTGGAGAAAAAGAATACTATCACATTTGTATACATTTACTGTAAAACATTCCAATTTTAAAAACATTAAAATATGCCTTAGCATTAAAGAAATACGGTAATATGAACTTATAAAGTAGAATAATATATGATAAAATGAAATTCAGTAGTAAATCTTTGTTTACCACTGAGTGTTATATTTGCCCTCTCAACCCATCCTTCACATTCAAATTAACTAGACTAATTTGTTTTTACCTCCTCTGCCTTTAACTTGTCCTTGGATTAAAGATGCTAAGGAGAAATGACTGGACACAAAAGGAGAAATAAAGACAAACTTATCTACCTGCCATATGAAGGAATTCAGTGTTCATAATAACTGTGATTGGAGAAATCAATAATGATATATACCAATTTTGAAATTCTCTCATTCTCTTGGAAAATTTCAACTTTTGGTCTCCTTGTTTTAATCAGAATTGTGTTTTAATTAATTTTAAAGTTTAGGAGTAAGTAATCCAGTATACCACAATTTCACATTTTTCCTCCAATGTTTTCAGTCTTACTAATTAAAAGCATCACTATTCCAAAAAGAAAATAAGAAAGGATGTTTCAGATATAAATAAGTCACTTTTAGGGTAGAGTACTTCATATTACTTAAAAGCTGAGATAAATAAAATACGAAGAAAGATAAAAGACCTTTTCCAGCTACCCAAATTGAGACCCTTAACAACTGACAGTAGAGTAGCCACTTCTCACTAAGTGATGCCTAACTGCTCAATTATGAAGCACAGTGTGACCAAAGAGTAACTGTTCAAACTCTCAGAACCGTCTATAATTCTGATAAACCTCAAAGCAAAGTTGTCAAATTACTGCCAGCTCCTAAATCTAGAGCTACATTATACAACAATTAATTCTGAATATGAATCTACTGCAAGAGACCAGAAGTCTACCGAAAGCCCAATGGCACACACTACCTGCTTGCCTGGCACCCGCGTGCTGCTCTTTCTGTTTATTCGGCTGTAGGTCCATATCTTCATCATCTTCATAACTCCTCTTGTGACGACTGGGAGTGTAGGACGTTGAAGGGCTGACTCGAGCTTGGTTTGTATTAACATAGACGTTAAATGAAAGGTTAAGGAAAGATTTTCATGAACTGGGGAATATCGTAAGTTACCCTACCTAGGTGACTAATAAAAGACTATTACTTTGGAGGGAAGAGATATGGGAACATATATATATGTATAACTGATTCACTTTGTTATAAAGCAGAAACTAACACACCACTGTAAAGCAATTATACTCCAATAAAGATGTAAAAAAAAAAAAGACTATTACTTTGGCAGTTTGGTTAAAATAAAAATGTATTTTTAAAAGAAGGTTGATGTATACAATAAATAAGCTATACGGATATATTGTATAGCAGCAGTCCCCGACCTTTTTAGTACCAGGGACCAACTTCATGGAAGACAATTTTTCCCGGACGGGTGTGTGTGTGTATGGGGGGGATGGTTCAGGCGGTAATGAGAGCGGCAGGGAGCGGCAAAATGAAGCTTCCCTCACTCGGCCGCCGCTCACCTCCTGCTGTGCAGCCCAGTTCCTAACAGGCCACGGCCCAGGGGCTGGGGACCCCTGTTGTATAACACAGGGAATACAGCCAACATTTTATAATAAATATGGAGTATTATCTATCAAAATTTTGAATCATTATGTTGTACACCTGAAATTAAAACATTATTGTAAATCAACGACACCTCAATTTTTTAAAAAACCCAGAATAACAAAAATTTATTTTCAATAAAAGAAGGCTGAACTTCCAGTTTGGGTCATAAGAATTAACAGCTCAAACTTATGCCCCCTACCTTGCTGTAAAGAACTGTAAAACTGATCTCCCAAGGCAATAGAAATAAAAGCAAAAATAAACAAATGGGACCTAATCAAACTTATAAGCTTTCACACAGAAAAGGAACCATAAATAAAATGAAAAGACAACCTATAGACTGGGAGAAAATATTTGCAAAAGATGAGACCTACAAGGGCTTAATTTCCAAAATATACAAACAGCTCATATAACTCAATAAGAAAAAAACAAACAACCCAATCAAAAAATGGGCAGAAGATCTAAACAAACACTTCTCCAAAGACGGAATATAGAAGGCCAACAGGCACATGAAAGATGCTCAACACTGCTATTTATTAGAGAAATGCAAATCAAAACTACAATGGGGTATAATCACTTCACACTGGTGAGAATGGCCATCATCAAAAAGTCTACAAATAGTGCTTGCTTCGGCAGCACATATACTAAAAAAGTCTACGAATAATAAATGCTGGAGTGTGGAGAAAAGGGAACCCTCCTACACTCTTGGTGGGAATGTAAATTGGTGCAGCCCCTATGGAAAACAGAATGGAGGCTCCTTAAAAAACTAAAAATAGAGTTACCATTATGATCCAGCAATCTCACTCCTGGGCATATATATAGAAAAGACAAAAGCTCTAATTTGAAAAGGTACATGCATCCCAATGTTCAAAGCAGCACTAGTTACAATAGCCAAGACATGGAAGCAACCCAAATGTCCATCAACAGATGAATGGATAAAGATGTGGCGTGTATACACACACACACACACACACACGGATACTACTCAGCCATAAAAAAGAATGAAATAATGCCATCTGCAGCAACATGGATGGACCAAGAGATTATCATATTAAGTGAAGTAAGTCGGACAGAGAAAAACAAATATTATATGATATCATTTATATGTGAGATATAAAGAAATAGTACAAATGAACTTATTTATAAAATAGAAACAGACTCACAGACATAGAAAACAAACTCGTGGTTACCAAAGGCAAAGGGTAGGGGCTGGGCGGGGGAGGGATAAATTGGGAGTACGGGACTGACAGATGCACACTACCATATATAAAATAGATAAACGACAAGAATTTACTGCTTAGCACAGGGAAATATATTCAGTGTCTTGAAATAATCTATAATGGAAAACAAACTTTAAAAAAGAATACATATATATATATATGTATAACTGAATCACTTTGTTGTATACCTGAAACTAACACAATATTGTAAATCAACTATACTTCAATTAAAAAAACAAAAAACCTGTAAAGCTGAACAGAAGGCATGAAGCAACTGTTTTCAGTCTTTGGACAACAAAGAACATAAGGTTATGATCCTTGAATGAGAAGAAACACCACAGGTAAACTCCACATTCTCCCCAGCTCTCTCAGGGGCATTTTCCAAATTGCAGCAAAGGGAAGTGGAGGTTCTGCTCTTGCTGGTAGAGAAAACAGAGCACATAGCTCAAGGCTACTGAAGCAACTGGAATTTGCAGAACAGTTAGAGAGCAAAGAGCTTCAAATAGAGCCCTAGGAGAGAACAGCTGCTGCTTGGTTGGGAGCTTAGCAGAGCTTCTGGAAGTTACACAATACTAGAACTGGACCCTGCTGAGAATCACGAGCATTTAGGTGAGACCCGGAAATAGCACATCTCGCAAGTAAGGACTACATCCTACATTGTAAGTGCCACTCATACCTACCTTAACAAATCCCAAAACCAAGCCTTGGCAAGATCAAAGTGACCCACTTAAATTACCTGCCTGCCAGAACAAAATTCAACACTCGTGAAGACAAAACTGTCAACAGTGTTGTACATCAGCATAACTAATCATAACACATGATTAATTATGTGAAGAAGCAGGAAAGTATGGCCTATAAGCAGGATTAAAAACAGTATCAACAGAAAAAAAAAAAAAAAAACCAGAGACAACCTGGATATTGGAATTAGCAGACAAGGGCATTAAAAAGCAATTCCAAAATTTACAATTTTAAAAGAAAAGATGAGGACTATCATCAGAAAAATGGAAACAAAGAAAAAGAACCAAATGAAAAAATCTAGAACTAAAACATAAAATGGAAAAAAAAAACCCTCAATCACCTGAGAACAATAATAATTAGTCTACAATCATGTGATTTGAGCCCCAGAAAATGAGAAAAAGATGAGACTGGGACAGAAAAATATTTGAAGAAATAATGGCTGAAATCTTCTGAAAATATCAACCCACAGATCTAAAAGCTCAATAAAACCCAAGCAAGATAAACACAAAAAAACCAGACGTGGGCACATCATAGCCAAGCCGCTGAAAACCACAGAGAATATTAGAAGCAGCCAGAGGAAAACTAAAGACCCACTACATACACGTGACAATGATAAAAATGATAGCTATCCTTTTATAAAAAAACAATGGAGGCCAGAAGGCAATGGAACAATATCATTAAAGTGTTGAAGATGGGAGATACCTGTCAATCAAGCATTCTATAACCACTGGGAGAAAAAAAAGCATTCTACAACCTCCGAAAATATCCTTCAAAAACAAAGGTGAGGGACCTCCCTAGGGGTCCAGTGGTTAAGACTCCATGCTCCCAATGCAGGGGGGACATAGATCCCTGATCAGGGAACTAAGATCCGGCATGCTGCACAATGCAGCACCATGACACACACACACACACACCGGCATGCTGCACAATGCAGCACCATGACACACACACACACACACACACACACACACACACACACACACACACACACACACACACACACACACACACACACACACACACACACACACACACACACACACACACACACCGGCATGCTGCACAATGCAGCACCACGACACACACACTCCGGCATGCTGCACAATGCAGCACCACGACACACACACACACACACACACACACACACACGCACACACGCACACGCACACACACGCACACACACACACACCAAAGGGTGAAATAAAGACATTTTCAGTTAAAAAAAAAGCTGAGAAAATTTATTACCAACGGATTAGTACTTAAAAAAAAGGCTCAGTGAAATGATTCCAGACAAAGACAAAAGAGCTAGAAATGATCAATATTTATGCAACATAAAAGACGTAATTTTCCCCCCTTATTTCTAAATTTATGTAGGAGACAACTGTTTAAAAGATCAACAGAAGTATATTGTAGTGAGGCTCAAGGATCAAAGAAGAAATCACAAAGGAAATTAGAAAATATTTTGAACTGAATGAGAGTAAAAACAAGTCAAAATTTGTGGGATCCAACTAAAGCAGTGATTAGAGAGTATTTTATGGCCTTAAATGCTAATATTAGAAAAGGAAGATATGAAATGATCTGCACACTAACCTTAAGGTTTAAAAAAAAATTAAAACCATTACTAAAAACGAAGGAAATAAGAGCAAACATCAATGAAACAGAAAACAAAAAATTAAAGTAAAAAGTTGATTCTCTGAAAAAGGATAAAAGAGAAAAATAAATTAACATTTTGGAAATGAAAGGAGATCACTGTTAGATATGCCTTAGACATTAAAAGGAAAATAAGGAAATACTATGAAAGTTTTATGTCAATAAATTCAAGAACTGTGATTCAATGATTGTGAAACATTCCTTGAGAGATACACAACTTTATCACAACCGACACAAAGTATCTGTTAAAAAACTGATTTAGTAAGTTAAAATCTCACCAAAAAAATGCCTGGCCTCAAACTGGAAACAACCCAAATGTTCATCAATTGGATACTATATAAACAAATACCATCAGCAATAAAAAGGAATGAACTATGGATACACATGGATGAATCTCAAATGCATTATGCTGAATAAAAGATATCAGACACAAAAGACTATATGTTATATGATTCCATTTGTATGACATTCAACAATAGGTAAAATTAAGCTATAGTGAAAAAAATCAGAGCAGTCGTGGGGAGGAGGTGGTGACGGGAAAAAGGCACAAAATTCTTTACTTCCATGGGTGTGCAAATTACAGGTGTATGCAAACCACTTAAGTATACCTTTAAAATCTGTGCATTTCAGTATGTGAACAATGCCTAAAGAAATTAGTAACTAAAAAAAATAAAAATGAGAATGAGATGTCTCCACAATCTCTCAAAAGAACAAACATATTGTTTTCCCTTAATAAAATTAGAATGAGTTCTAATTTAAAACCAGTTTTTTTACTTAATGATTGTGCAACTCTCTTTTTCAGTCCCTTTAAATCCACCTCAATCCTTTAAACAGTTTTTCACTAGCAGAATGCACCTAATTTTATCATTTCTCAGTGATGAATACTGAAGGTTGTTTTATAGACTTTCCTGTTTAGGACAAAGGAAACACATTTTATAAAAATAAAGCCAAGCTCTATAAATGAAGAATAATTTTCTTTTCCAGCTACCTTCACTGAGGTAAAAAGACTAAGTTTAAAGAAAAAATCAAAATGTGAATTGTGCTCTCTTCAATTAAGAAAATAATCAGTAACCATTCAACACATAAGAAGGTTCAGATAAAGGATATTTCTTTTACCCACGTGGATTCTCCAGGCACTGGAACACAATAGAAAGTCTGTCTTTCCAAAGTGGTAGTTCGTGGAGAGTTTAAATCAACTTCTTGCTGAGGCTGTGATATATACAAAATTTTGTTTTATTTAAAAAAATTTATTACAAAAACTTTAAAAATTAGCAACCATATTTCCATGTTATTTATAAAATCACAGTAAATACTTTCATATTAAGAGTTAATTAACAAGCAACTACTAAATACACACTATCATTTTTGAAAAGAAAACAGACATAAAATCATTTCAAATGCAATAATCAATACAGTACCTTCCTTCAAATCCAAATATACAGCACCCTAGGTTAAAAAATTAAATCCCTTTGAATATTAATCAGAGTGAGGCCTCCCGGAGGTCCTCATTTCAGCACCAACACCAGCTCTATCCAACTGTCTGCAAACTCCAGTGCTGGACGTCTCAGGCCAAACAACCAGTAAGACAAGAATACAGCACCACCCATCAAAAGAGAAAAAGAAAAGAAAAGAAAAGAAACAACAAAAAACTATGTTACAGACGAAGGAGCAAGGTAAAAACCTAAAGACCAAATAAATGAAGACGAAATAGGCAACCTACCTGAAAAAGAATTCAGAGCTATGATAGTAAAGATTATCCAAAATCTCGGAAACAGAATGGAGAAAATACAAGAAACATTTAACAAGGATCTAGAAGAAATCAAGAGCAAACAAACAGTGATGAACAACATAATTACTGAAATTAAAAATACTCTAGAAGGAATCAATAGCACAATAACTGAGGCAGAAGAACAAATAAGTGAGCTGGAAGATAAAATGGTGGAAATAACTGCCAGGGAGCAGAATAAAGAAAAAAGAATGAAAAGAATTGAGGACAAGGGCTTCCCTGGTGGTGCAGTGGTTGAGAGTCCACCTGCCGATGCAGGGGACACAGGATGCAGGGGACACAGGTTCGTGCCCCGGTCTGGGAGGATACCGCATGCCACGGGGCGGCTGGACCCGTGAGCCATGGCCACTGGGCCTGCGCGTCCAGAGCCTGTGCTCCGCAACGGGAGGAGCCACAGCAGTGAGAGGCCCGCGTACCGCAAAAAAAAAAATAAAGCAAAAAAAAAAAAAAAAGAATTGAGGACAATCTCAGAGACCTCTGGGACAACATTAAACACACCAACATTCGAATTATAGGGGTCCCAGAAGAAGAGAAAAAGAAAGGGGCTGAGAAAATATTTGAAGAGATTACAGTCGAAAACTTCCCTAACATGGGAAAGGAAAGAGTCGATCAAGTTCAGGAAGCACAGAGAGTACCAAACAGGATAAACCCAAAGAGACACACCAAGACACATATTAATGAAACTATCAAAAATTAAATACAAAGAAAAAAAATTAAAATCAGCAAAGGAAAAGCAACAAATAACATACAAGGGAATCCCCATAAGGTTAACAGCTGGTTTTTCAGCAGAAACTCTGCAAACCAGAAAGGAGTGACAGGACATATTTAAAGTGATTAAAGGGAAAACCCTACAACCAAGATTACTCAACCCAGCAAGGATCTCATTCAGATTCGATGGAGAAATTAAAACGTTTACAGATAAGCAAACATTAAGAGAATTCAGTACCACCAAAGCAGCTTTACGACAAATGCTAAAGGAACCTCTCCAGGCAGGAAACACAAGAGAAGGAAAAGACATGCAAAAACAAACCAAGGAACAGGATAGAAAGCCCAGAGATAGATAAACGCGTACACATACTGTCATCTTATTTTTGATAAAGGAGGCAAGAATATACAATGGAGAAAAGACAACCTCTTCAATAAGTGGTGCTGGGAAAACTGAACAGCTACATGTAAAAGAATGAAATTAGGGGCTTCCCTGGTGGCGCAGTGGTTGAGAGTCTGCCTGCCGATGCAGAGGACACAGGTTCGTGCCCCGGTCCGGGAAGATCCCACATGCTGCAGAGTGGCTAGGCCCGTGAGCCATGGCTGCTGAGCCTGCGCGTCCGGAGCCTGTGCTCCGCAACGGGAGAGGCCACAACAGTGAGAGGCCCGTGTACACCCCCCCCCAAAAAAAGAAGAATGAAATCAGAACACTCCCTAACACCATACACAAAAATAAACTCAAAATGGATTAAAGACCTAAATGTAAGGCCAGACACTATCAAACTCTTAGAGGAAACCACAGGCAGAACATTCTATGACATAAATCACAGCAAGATCCTTTTTGACCCACCTCCTAGAAAAATGGAAATAAAACCAAAAATAAACAAATGGGACCTAATGAAACTTAAAAGCTTTTGCACAGCAAAGGAAACCATAAACAAGATGAAAAGACAACCCTCAGAATGGGAGAAAATATTTGCAAATGAAGCAACCGACAAAGGATTAATCTCCAAAATTTATAAGCAGCTCATACAGCTCAATATCAAAAAAACAAACAACCCAATCCAAAAATGAGAAGACCTAAATAGACATTTCTCCAAAGAAGACACACAGATTACCAACAAACACGTGAAAGGATGCTCAACGTCACTAATCATTAGAGATATGCAAATCAAAACTACAATGAGGTATCACCTCACATCCATCAGAATGGCCATCATCAAAAAATCTACAAACAATAAATGCTGGAGAGGGTGTGGAGAAAAGAGAATCCTCTTTGCACTGTTGGTGGGAATGTAAATTGATACAGCCATTATGGAGAACAGTATGGAGGTTCCTTAAAAAACTAAAAATAGAACTACCATACGACACAGCAATCCCACTACTGGGCATATACCCTGAGAAAACCATAATTCAAAAAGAGCCATGGACCACAATGTTCACTGCAGCACTATTTACAATAGCCAGGACATGGAAGCAACCTAAATGTCAATCGACAGATGAATGTATAAAGATGTGGCACATACATACAATGGAATATTACTCAGCCATAAAAAGAAACGAAACTGAGTTATTTGTAGTGAGGTGGATGGACCCAGAGTCTGTCATACTGAGTGAAGTAAGTCAGAAAGAGAAAGACAAATACCGTATGCTAACACATATATATGGAATCTAAAAAAAAGAAAAAAAGAAAAAACCCAAAATGGTCATGAAGAACCTAGGGACAGGATGGGAATAAAAACACAGACCTACTAGAAAATGTACTTGAGGATGTGGGGAGGGAGAAGGGTAAGATGGGACAAAGTGAGAGAGTGGCATGGACATATATACACTACCAAATATCAAACAGATAGCTAATGGGAAGCAGCCACATAGCACAGGGGAGATCAGCTTGGTGCTTTGTGACCACCTAGAGGGGTGGGATAGGGAGGGTGTGAGGGAGGGAGACGCAAGAGGGAAGAGATATGGGGATATATGCATAGCTGATTCACTTTGTTATAAAGCAGAAACTAACACACCTCTGTAAAGCCACTATATTCCAATAAAGATGTTTAAAAAACACCCAAAACAATTAAGAAAATGGTAATAGGACCATAAATATCAATAATTACCTTAAATGTAAATGGATTAAATGCTCCAACAAAAAGAAACAGACTGGCTGAATGGATACCAAAACAAGACCCGTACATATGCTGTCTACAACGGACCCACTTCAGACCTAGGGACACATACAGAATGAAAGTGAGGGGATGGAAAAAGATATTCCATGCAAATGGAAATCAAAAGAAAACTGGAGTAGCAATCCTCATATCAAACAAAATAGACTTTAAAACAAAGACTATTACAAGAGACAAAGAAGGACACTACATAATGATCAAGGGATCAATCCAAGATGATATAACGATTATAAATATATATGCACCCAACATAGGAGCACCTCAATACATAAGACAAATGCTAACAGCCATAAAAGGGGAAATCGACAGTAACACAAAAATAGTAGGGGGACTTTAACACCCCACTTTCACCAATGGACAGATCATCCAAAATGAAAATAAATTAAGGAAATGCAAGCTTTAAATGATACATTAAACAAGATGGACTTAATTGATATTTATAGGACAGTCCAGCCAAAAACAACAGAATACACTTTCTTCTCAAGTGCTCATGGAACATTCTCCAGGACAGACCATATTCTGGGTTACAAATCAAGCCTTAGTAAATTTAAGAAAATTGAAATCGTATTAAGTATCTTTTCTAACCACAACGCTATGAGACTAGATATTACAGGAAAAAAAAAACTGTAAAAAATACAAACATATGGAGGCTAAACAATATGCTACTAAATAACCAAGAGATCACTGAGGAAATCAAAGAGGAAATCAAAAACTACCTAGAAACAAATGACAATGAAAACACAACAACCCAAAAGCTATGGGATGCAGCAAAAGCAGTTCTACGAGGGAAGTTTATAGCAACACAATCCTAACTCAAGAAACAAGAAAAATCTCAAGTAAACAACCTAATCTTACACCTAAAACAATTAGAGAAAGAAGAACAAAAAAATCCCGAAGTTAGCAGAAGGAAAGAAATCATAAAGATCAGTTCAGAAATAAATGAAAAAGAAATGAAGGAAACAGTAGCAATGATCAATAAAACTAAAAGCTGGTTCTTTGAGAAGATAAACAAAATGGATAAACCATTAGCCAGACTCATCAAGAAAAAAAGGGAGAAGACTTAAATCAACAGAATTAGAAATGAAAAAGGAGAAGTAACAACTGACATTGCAGAAATATAAAGGATCATGAGAGATTACTACAAGCAACTATATGCCAATAAAATGGACAACCTGGAAGAAATGGACACATTCTTAGAAAAGCTCAACCTTCTGAGACTGAAGCAGGAAGAAATAGAAAATATAAACAGATTAATCACAAGCACTGAAATTGAGACTGTGATTAAAAATCTTCCAACAGGGCTTCCCTGGTGGCGCAGTGGTTGAGAGTACACCTGCCGATGCAGGGGACACGGGTTCGTGCCCCGGTCCGGGAAGATCCCACATGCCCCGGAGCGGCTAGACCCGTGAGCCATGGCCGCTGAGCCTGCACGTCCAGAGCCTGTGCTCCGCAACGGAAGAGGCCACAACAGTGAGAGGCCCGCATACCGCAAAAAAAAAAAAAAAAATCTTCCAAACTAAAGCCCAGGACCAGATGTCTTCACAGGCGAATTCTATCAAACTTTTAGAGAAAAGCTAACACCAATCCTTCTCAAACTCTTCCAAAATACAGCAATGGGAGGAACACTCCCAAACTCATTCTATGAGGCCACCATCACCCTGATACCAAAACCAGACAAAGACGTCACAGAAAAAGAAAACTACAGGCCAATATCTCTGATGAACATAGATGCAAAAATACTCAACAAAATACTAGCAAACAGAATTCGACAGCACATTAAGAGGATCATACACCATGATCAAGTGGGGTTTATCCCAGGAATGCAAGGATTCTTCAATATATGCAAATCAATCAATATGATACACCATATTAACAAACTGAAGGTTAAAAAACCATATGATAATCTCAATAGATGCAGAAAAGGCTTTTGACAAAATTCAACACCCATTTATGATAAAAACTCTCCAGAAAGTGGGCATAGAGGGAACCTACCTCAACATAATAAAGGTCATATATGACAAACCCACAGGCAACATCGTTCTCAATGGTGAAAAACTGAAACCATTTCCTCTAAGATCAGGAACAAGACAAGGTCGCCCACTCTCACCACTATTATTCAACACAGTTTTGAAAGTTTTAGCCACAGCAATCACAGAAGAAAAAGAAATAAAAGAAATCCAAATAGGAAAAGAAGAAGTAAAGCTGTCACTGTTTGCAGATAACATGATACTATACACAGAGAATCCTAAAGATGTTACCAGAAAAATACCAGAGCTAATCAAAAAATCAGGTAGAGTAGCAGGACACAAAATTAATGCACAGAAATCTCTTGCATTCTTATACACTAATGATGAAAAATCCAAAAGAGAAATTAAGGAAACAATCTCATTTACCACTGCAACAAAAAGAATAAAATACCTAGGAATAAACCTACCTAAGGCGACAAAAGACCTGTATGCAGAAAACTATAAGACACTGATGAAAGAAATTAAAGATGACACAAACAGATGGAGAGATATACCATGTTCTTGCATTGGAAGAATCAACATTGTGAAAATGACTATACTACACAAAGCAATCTACACATTCAATGCAATGCCTATCAAACTACCAATGGCATTTTTCACAGAACTTAGAACAAAAAATCGCACAATTTGTATGGCAACACAAAAGACCCCAAATAGCCAAAGCAATCTTGAGAAAAACGGAGCTGGAGAAATCAGGCTCCAGGACTTCAGACTATACTACAAAGCTACAGTAATCAAGGGTTTCCCTGGTGGTGCAGAGGTTAAGAATCCACCTGCCAATGCAGGGGATATGGGTTCGGGCCTTGGTCTGGGAAGATCCCACATGCCACGGAGCAACTAAGCCCGTGTGCCACAACTACCGAGCCTGCGCTCTAGAGCTCCTGAGACACAACTACTGAAGCCCGCATGCCTAGAGCCTGTGATCCACAACAAGAACCCCATGCACCACAACGAAGAGTAGCCCCCACTAGCTGCAACTAGAGAAAGCCCGCGCACAGCAGCGAAGACCCAACACAGCCAGAAATAAAATAAATAAAATAAATAGATTTAAGAAAAAAAAGCTAAAGTAATCAAGACAGTATGGTACTGGCACAAAAACAGAAATATAGTTCAATGGAACAGGATAGAAAGCCCAGAGATAAACTCATGCACACACAGTCACCTTATCTTTGATAAAGGAGGCAAGAGTATACAATGGAGGAAAGATTGCCTCTTCGATAAGTGGTGCTCGGAAAACTGGACAGCTACATGTAAAAGAATGGAATTAGAACACTTCCTAACACCATACATAAAAATAAACTCAAAATGAATTAAAGACCTAAATGTAAGGCCAAACACTATAAAACTCTTAGAGGAAAACATGGGCAGAACACAGACATAAATCACAGCAAGTTCCTTTTTGACCCACATTCTAGAGAAATGGAAATAAAAACAAAAATAAACAATTGGGACCTAATGAAACTTAAAAGCTTTTGCACAGTGAAGGAAACCATAAACAAGATGAAAAGACAACCCTCAGAATGGAAGCAAATGTCTGCAAACAAAGGAATGGGCAAAGGATTAAACTCCAAAATATACACAAGCAGCTCATGCAGCTCAATATGAAAAAAACAAACAACCCAATCCAAAAACAGGCAGAAGGCCTGAACAGACATTTCTCCAAAGAAGATATACAGATGGCCAGCAAACACATGAGACGATGCTCAACATCACTAATCATTAGAAAAATGCAAATCAAAACTACAATGAGGTATCATCTCACACCGGCTAGAATGGCCATCATCAAAAAATCTACAAACAATAAATGCTGGAGAGGGTGTGGAGAAAAGGGAACCCTCTTGCACTGTTGCTGGGAATGTAGATTGATACAGCCACTATGGAGAACAGTAGGGAGGTTCGTTAGGAAACTAAAAATAGAACTACCATATGACCTAGCAATCCTACTACTGGGCATATACCCTGAGAAAACCATAATTCAAAAAGAGTCATGTACCACAATGTTCATTGCAGCTCTATTTACAATAGCCAGGACATGGAAGCAACCTAAGTGTCCATCGACAGATGAATGGATAAAGAAGATGTGGCACATATATACAATGGAATATTACTCAGCCATAAAAAGAAACGAAATTGAGTTATTTGTAGTGAGGTGGATGGACCTACAGTCTGTCATACAGAGTGAAGTAAGTCAGAAAGAGAAAAACAAACAAATACCGTATGCTAACATATATATATGGAATCTAAAAAAACAAAAAAAAGTTTCTGATGAACCTAGGGGCAGGACAGGAATAAAGACACAGACGTAGAGAATGGACTTGAGGACACGGGGAGCGGGAAGGGTAAGCTGGGACAAAGTGAGAGTGTAACATTGACATATATACACTACCAAATGTAAAGTAGGTAGCTAGTGGGAAGCAGCTGCATAGCACAGGGCGATCAGCTTGGTGCTTTGCCACCACCTAGAGGGGTGGGATAAGGAGGGTGGGAGGGAGGCTCAAGAGGGAGGAGATATGGGGATATACGTATGCATATAGCCGATTCACTTTTTTATACAGCAGAAGCTAACATAACATTGTAAAGCAATTATACTCCAATAAAGATGTTAAAGGAAAAATGAAAAAAAAATTAACTCCCTTTAAATAAACATGTTATTTTATTAAATTTTTTCAAAGACAGTGCTCATGGTAATCCCACTGTCTCTCTCATAAAAAGCTATCAGAATTAGCCCATTAAATAGGAATTTAGTGAAATACTCATTACGAGGTAGCTCTGAGATGAGATTTAAAAGTCAGATATTATTCCTTAGAAAAGGCATATTCTCTATTTCAAATATACTTAGAGATAAGAGGCAGAGAGGACCCAAGATGTAATATTGAAAAAATTATTTCAACAAACACATATTACTTTTAGAGTACCAAAAAAAAACCCTTAAAAGTAAGTAAAATCTATATTCTGTTTAAGAGAAAAAGAAAGAAAGAAAGGAAACAAAGAAAGAATCCCAGAGATATCAATTGAGCCTGAGATAATATATATAAGCTAAGTTTTTTCTGTATTTCTTTCCAGGGCCAAAGTTCCCTTTTCCTGGTGTGGTGCTCTTACTTATGACTCTTTAGCAACGTAGTACAAAATAAAAACTCTTTGCCTTTGGGAGTGTCACAGATAGACAGTCTCACCTATTTCATTTTCCCATTTCCAGGGGCTGAGATTGTTGAGCTATAGAGACACTGCATTATTGTGTACTAGGAAAAAAAATGTGTATTAATTTATTAGCCTAATATGGCTTAGGGCCCCTCAAACAAGGGATGCAGGAAACCTCAAGTTGATTCATTAGACTTGCACAATGGTGCATGCTATGGGGCACCCTAAAGGAAAAAGACATGGGAGAGCTGGAGGCCATCATGTGTAAGATTAAACGAATCCATCATTCGTGAGTCCGTTACTCTAAATAAGTATAGGAAGTTATCATTTTTTCTTTATAGCAACCTTTCAAATTAGGGCTTTTCTTCCATACAGATCAGCCCGCTGGGCTAAAACATTTATTCAACAGAAACAATTTATACTGTGAATTAACAGGCTGGGATTAGGGTTTATATATTAACCTCTTGAGGTTTGGGTAAGCAGGAGACAGACTCCCAGAATGTAAAAAGCCCTAAATAACCCGATTAAACTAAGATTCTGGACTGCAAAGCAGAAATCTAATAGATCCAGAATGGAGGTAACTACTGAGGTTCACCTTTCTACTGGGGTCGTGCCTCAGCACCTGCCTGGTCAATCCCTACCTGTGATACTTGTTTTCTTTCTAACAATTGAAAATTACCACCTGTGTTTCAATAGTACCACATGAAAAACACACAAAAAGCAAAATATGAGATATTTTTAGTTAATATATTTTGACATGCTGATAATCTTCTTCTACTATTAAACCAGAAATAAGTTTTAAACTTTCCCCAGTCACAATGCCAGCCATGTTGAACAGGTGTCTGAATGAAATTAAGTTTAATTCTGCATGTTGTTCTTCTACTATCAGAAAAGCAATACCAAAGAAAATGCAGATATACTGTGGTTCCTCTAATTGCTTTTCTAGTAAGTTTCTATCTCAAAACTACCCCTTTTACAACTATAATTATATCCAGGATTCTGTCTTCTTCCCTTTCCCATTACTGATATGTAAGAGAGTTCCTATTACTTCCTTTTATCAAAGAAAGCTTAAGTTTACTTTTTTCCTCCCAGGAAAAGAGGGCAGGATTTAATCAAATTTAATTAAGCACGTGTAAAGCCCTAAATTAATCTTCTTTCATTTTTCTTCTACTTTTCATTTTAAAAGAACTTATCATAACCTGTAATTTTAAAAAGCAGGTATATAGGTATTAGGAAAAGAAAGGAATTTTTTCATTTACAATATTCCACCTTCTAAGAGATTTTTAGATCAAAAAAAAAATCATATCAGTGAATATATTTTAAGTATACATACCCCACACTCTGCTACATCTCTATATTTTCCAAAATGAAGAACCTATGACCCAAAGCAAAAAAATAACAGTATTATATCAATCTATCAGAATGAAAATTACCATAAACAACACAAGGACAAAATTAATACTACTAATTGTAAACAGTAAGTTTCATGAATAAAGCAATACATACACGTGCTTTTGTGTTTCGGTTAACGGTTTCATAAACTCCCATGTAAAATTCAGGGTCAAACATATCCTGAATCATGCAACGGAACTTGACAAAACTGTTAGGTTTCAAATAATGAAGGGGAACTTCATTCAATGATGGTACCTTTAACGAAAACGAACAATCAAGTCAAAATATTCTGTGTATAAAACATTAAGTACATATACATAGACATATATATCCAGACTCAAACCGCAATTCCCACACACACACACAAAATCAAGGGAGCCAAATGATCCCAATGGTTAATATAACACAATTGCTAAAAAAAAGTACTTCCTGTGTTCTCGCAAGTTTGTATGATGACATTTGACTATAATGTAAAAGGATGCTTTTCCTTCACAACACTTTCCAATTAGCAGAAAGGCATTTGCTTTGTTGAGTTCCTCTCTTAAAACTCGTACATGTCAACTCTTTTAAAATGAAGGTAATAAAACAAAAGATAATCGAATCTCTCACAACTACCCATTTTTTTCATGGTCAATTACTGCCACCTAGAGGCGCCAATATAGAAGCACTTATTTGCTTGAATTTAAGTTTAAGTTGCAAAAGAGACCAAAAACCTTTTAATACATATGCACTTAAAGCACAGGGCAGTGAACATTAATTTATATATATTTAAATTGTATGTGGATTACTGCTCTACTGTGAGAAACTGCAAGTCTGCCCAACCCTCGCCACCCCCCTCCCCCCCCCCAATAGCAATGAGCTCACCCATTTAGGAGCATTATTTTCCTTCAGCTTTTCCTTAAAATACTCAATTACTTTCTTCTCCCAGCCAGGATTAACTCCATTTTGAGCTGAAAGAAAAATATACTGTTCAAAGCTGAAAGTACAATCTATAATAATAGACAATGTTCACACATTAGTTTAGTGTGCACCTTATTGGAAGCACTGAACAAGACACCAGAAGCTGCCCTGTTGGGGGTTTGGGTATTACAATCAGGGCGAGGCTGACCCCCTGCAGGCTCTCAGGAGCTAACAATCTCCTGAGGACACCCACAGCATGAGATACGAGACTCCCCAGACAAAGCAGAACAGGAACCATCATTTGAAAAGCAGACTGATCTTTGAAAACATTTTTATATAGATTTAAAAAAATTTTTACAATTACCCTGAAATGAAGAGCAGAGAGTGGTGGTGGTTTTTTTTTTTTAAGTTTTTATTTGGGAATAATTTCAAACTTTCAAAAAGTCACAGTAAAAAATATGTCACAATGATAATTACAAAGAACACCTGTAACCTTGCCCCATTTACTTTATTTGCTTGCTCTCTCTCTCCCACATATTTTTCTGACTCACCTGAGATTACATTACACACATCATTTATTTTTACCTTTAAATAGTTCAATGTGTTTCCTAAGAATAAGGAGATTATCTTATATAACCACAGTACTTGTTATCAATCTCAGGAAATTCAAAATTGATACAATACATTTTATCTAATCTACCATCCATATTCCAACTTGTCATTTGACCCAACACTATCCTTTATTGCACTTTTTCCACTTCAGTACAGGACCCAGTCTAGAATCACATACTGCTTTTAGCTATCGTGTTTTTTTAATCTCCTTTATTCTGGAACAGTTCCTCAATCTTTATCTCTTATGACACTGACACTGCAGAATACAAACCCTTTATTAAAAAATAGAAATCTCCTCACTGGGTCTGTCTGACGTTTCCTTATGAGTAGATTGCAGTTACGTGTTACCAGTCAGAGTGCTACATAAGGATGCTGTGCCCTTGTAGGTACATCATTTAGAGACAAGATGTCCATCTTCCCCTCATCGATGACGTTAATTTTCATCACCCAAAGTGACAGCCAATTTCTCCACTGTAGTTACTTTCTTCCCCTTACAACTAATAAGCAATCTACAGGAGATACCTCAGACAATTATCATGAAACTTGCCCTGCTCCCAAGATTCAGCATCCATTTTATGCTTCTTGCAATGATGATTGCAAAATCAGAGAAAGGTGTTTTTTTTTTTTTTTTGCGGTACACAGGCCTCTCACTGTTGTGGCCTCTCCCATTGCAGAGCACAGGCTCCGGACGCGCAGGCTCAGCGGCCATGGCTCTCGGGACCAGCCGCTCAGCGGCATGTGGGATCTTCCCAGACCGGGGCACGAACCTGTGTCCCCTGCATCGGCAGGCGGACTCTTAACCACTGCGCCACCAGGGAAGCCCAGAAAGGTGTTTTTAATGTCATGTTAAAGAAAACCAGACTTTGAAAAATTATGGGAATTGGTCAAGACCAAAGAGTGAATCATCAACAGAATTAGGAATATATGTTTTCATGAACTAGAACTACCTAACCATAGCTGGTCAGTACTTCCACCATCACACAGGTACCATACTCATCACACAGGTGCTATGGAGATGTGGCGTAAAGGAATTTTGTCTATATTTGTTGTGGAGCTGATTCTGTTAGAAATACTCATAAAATCCTGCTAACACCATGCTGCAGCAGAGATTCCAAATGCTTTCACTTAACTGAGCAAAGGACAGTTCTTAAAAAGAACTCGTGGAGGTGAAAAACGAGGAAGTGATTCTGATGTGCAATGAGGGTTAAATCTACTACTAGTAAACCAGTCCTCAAAGCTTGGTCCCCAGACTAGCAGTATTAGCACCACCTGAGTGGTTGTTAGGCAAATTCTTCAGCCCATCCAAGACCTACTGAATCAGAAACTCTGGAGGTGAAGTCTAGCGATTCATGTTTTAAAATACCCTTGAGGTGATTCTGATGCACACTAACATTTGAGAACCACTACTCTACTAGACACATGCCAATAAATGATTACTGAATTGGACGGTGGGGGGAGGGGACCAGAATAGGTATTTTTGCGTCTAGTCCAAATGGATGTTTAAAGAAAAGACCTACATGCAGCCATGACTGTGAACACCACTATGCTGACTGCATTTGTGTAAGAAACTTGAATATACCACATCACAGGTGATGAGGCTACATCAAAGAGTGATTGGGAAGCAGTAAGTTACTTCTAAGTAACTTACATGCATACAAAATGTTCTTAAGTAAAGGCCAGCTTACTAATATCTGGTACTGCTGGACAATTAAAGGACTGCAATAGATAATTCCAAAATTATCAAGAGTACAATAACTGGGCTTCCCTGGTGGCACAGTGGTTGAGAATCTGCCTGCTAATGCAGGGGACACGGGTGCGAGCCCTGGTCTGGGAGGATCCCACATGCTGCGGAGCAACTAGGCCCATGAGCCACAACTACTGAGCCTGCGCATCTGGAGCCTGTGCTCCGCAACAAGAAAGGCCACAATCGTGACAGACCCACGCACCGCGATGAAGAGTGGCCCCCGCTTGCCACAACTAGAGAAAGCCCTCGCATAGAAACGAAGACTCAGCACAGTAAAAATAAATAAATTAATAAACTCCTACCCCCAACACCTTCTTTAAAAAAAAAGAATACAATAACTATCCATTATTTATTAAGCCTACTGTGTGCCCAGCACTCTGCCAGGTGCTATCAGGATATTTAAAATTGAAGGAACTTAAAGCTAAGATAAGCTATGGATAGAATAACAGGCAAAAGCAAAGAAGAGAAACTAACGTAGGTCAAAAAAATCTCAGTGAGGGCTTCTGAAAGAGGTGTTTGAGCCAGGCCTGGGAAGAAGGGTAGAACTGAAACATGTTGAGGTATGAGGGATGGGCATATTCCAGACGTAGAGCACTCTGGGGGAAGAAAGAGTAATGGTAAACCAAGGACAAGGATGGACACTACCAGAAATTCAAATACATGGAGCACAAAGTGCCTGGAAAAGAATAAAGCTACTGAACAAAAGGAAGAGGAGGCCAAACACATCACAGAGTTTTCAATGCCAGGCTACAGATCTGCTCTCTATTCACAAACAATTCACCTTTACATTTCCAGGGTCTAGCAAGGGCCTGGGACATAGCTATCGGAGTTAGAGAAATAAACATTAAATAAGTACAATGTAGAGAAAATAGGTTGTTTCGCAAGACTAGCATCCATTTCCCCTTTTTCTAGTGACAGTGCCTCTTTTTGAGGGAGGAACCACAGCACCGTTACTCCCAGCCCAAGGGTGGACCTGACCTAGACCTCACAGTGGTTCTGATGATCACTTTAGGGATGCACCAATCAAGGACAATCCTGGGAATAAGGCTTAGTAGCTGGGCTCAACATTATAGGTTATAATCCCGCAGCTGCATGTGGCCACAGTGACCAAGGTCTGTCTGAAAACTAAGCCATCCCAGAGGAAAGTGGAGTAAAAAGGCTGATTTCTGTAGACACAGGGTGAAGTATTTGGCTGTAATTGAGCCTGACGTTAACCCTCTCAGGAACCGTTACCTGAGACAACGTATTCATCTTCTCTGGTTTAAGCAGAATCGAGTTGGGCCATTTGCAACCAAGAGACCTGCTGAGCACACACATATCACTCTATTATATTTCCCATGAATTCCTGGCCATCTGAATGTGGGCACCACTGCACTCAATCCTGCCCTAGTTTAAGTGGTCAGGGGAACTGAGGAACAAAAAATATATACACTTTCACACTCTCACCAACAGCATATGAGGGTTCTATATAACCTCACCAACACTTGGTCTTGTCAATCTTTTTAATCCTAGTCATTGTGCTGGGTATGCAGTAATATTTCACTGGGGTTTGAATATGCATTTCCCTAAGGACTAGTGATGTACACCTTTTCATATGTTTATTGACCATTCCAATAAATCCTTTTGTGAGGTGCCTGCTTATTAATTTTGCCCATCTTTTAAAAAAATGATTTTGTTGGGAATTCCCTGGCAGTCCAGTGGTTGGGACCCCACGCTCTCACTGCCAATGGCCAGGGTTCACTCGCTGGTTGGGGAACTAAAATCCCACAATCCACGCAGTACGGCCCAAAAAAAAAAAAAGATTTTGTTGTGGCATCAATGATTTGTACAAATTTTGTGTATTCTGAATGCAAGTCTTTTGTCAGATATATGTAGGGCAAGTATTTTCTCCTAATCTGTAGCTTGCTTTTTGACATTCTTAATGGTGTCCTTTGATGGGAAGTTTTCAATTTTGACGAAGTCCAACTTTTCAATTTTTTCTTTTATGTTTACTGACCCCAAGGTCATAAAGATATTTTTCACTTTTCACATTTAAGTCTGTAACCCATATCAAATTAATGTTTTTGATTATAGTGTGACATAGACATCAAGGCTCATTTTTTTCCAAAAAGATATCCATTTGTACCAGCATTATTTAATTAAACAACTTTCTAGCAGTAAATTGCTTTGGCAAACAGAGTAACAATTAACTGTCACACATCTACCAAAGAGAAAATATGCAAAAAATAACCACTCACTGAACATATGCACTCACTAAACCCATGGTCAAAGACAGGAACTTCACTCATACACTGCCAATCTTTCCTGCTATAGAATTAGCAAACTATCATAGTTCCAAGTCCATCAGTGATGAGAAATAGATGTTGTGACTGGGGGAAAGTCTCCTGGTTGGTCCTCAGCAGCAATAAATGATAGATTTTTTTAAAATAAATAAATAAATTGCTTTGGCACTACTGTCAAACTCAACTCATTGTATTTACGTTAATGTATTTCTAGACTTTCTGTTATGTTACACTGATCTAGTTGTCTATCCTTATGCCAATACCATATTGTTTTAATCACTACAGCTTGATAGTTAGTCTTAAAATCAGGTAGTTATGTTCTTCATCTTTGTCTTCAAGTCTGTCTTGATTATTCTAGATCCTCAAGTTTTCTAAATAATTTTGAGGAACAACTTGTTCACTTTTATATAAAGTCTGCTGAAATTTTGATTAGGTTTATATTGCATAGTATAGATTTGAGGAGAACTGAAATCTTAACAATATCGAGTCTTCCAAGCTATGAACTCTCCCATGGGAGAGAGCATAAGGAAACCTATGTATAAATTCCAAGAGACTCCATCTGTCTTTTCCCCTTATGATCCGGCTGTGTATCCTTACCATGCTGCTTTAATAAATCTTAGCCAGGAGTACAACTACATACTGAGTCATATATGTCATTTTAGTGAATCTCCAAACATACGGTTGGTTTTGGAACCCCCAACACATAAGTGTATCAATAGTTCATTTCTTTTTTATTGCTGAGTAATATTCCACTGTTCAGCCGAACTACAATTTGTTTCTCCATTCACCTGTTGAAGGACATTTAGATGGTCTCCAACTTTTGATGACTATAAATAAAACCATTATAAACACTTTTTGTGTGAACATAAGCTTTCATTTCTCTAGGGGAAAAACCTAAGAATGCGACAGTTAGGTATATATATATATATATATATGTATGTGTGTATGTATATACACATACATATATATATGTATATATTATTACGACTAACATTTTAAGATTCTGCCTATTTCCCAGAGTGGCTGTACCATTTTGCATTCTCACCAGCAAGGTATAAGAGATTCAGCTGTTTGCATTCTTACCACTACCTGGTATTGTCAAAATTTTTTAAAAATTTTAGCTCTAGGGCTTCCCTGGTGGCACAGTGGTTGAGAGTCCGCCTGCCGATGCAGGGGACACGGGTTCATGCCCCGGTCCGGGAAGATCCCACATGCCACGAAGCGGCTGGGCCCGTGAGCCATGGCCGCTGAGCCTGCACGTCCGGAGCCTGTGCTCTGCGACGGGAGAGGCCACAACAGTGAGAGGCCCGTGTATCGCAAAAAAAAAAAAAAAAAAAAAATTTAGCTCTACCAGTAGTTGCGATATCCCATTATGCTTTAAATTTGCATTTCCCTAGTGACTAATGATACTAAATTCTTTTCATGTGGTTATTTGCCATCCTTATATCCTCTCTGGTGAAGTGTCCATTCAAATCTACTTAAATCTTTTGCCCCTTTTTAAACTGGCTTAATAATCATTACATTTTCCTTATATATTCTAGATATGTCCTTTATCTGATATATGATTTTCAGGTATATTCTCTCAGCCTTTCATTTGCCTAACAATGCTTTTGCAAAACAAAGTTTATAATTTTGATGAAGCCCAATTTATCAAATTTTTGTTTTTATGCATTGTGTCTTTGGAATTATGTCTAAGAACTCATAGCCAAACCCTGGGTCATGAAGATCTTCTCTTTATTTCTAAAAGTTTAACAGTTTAAACACTTAGATCTATGACCCATTTTGAGTTTGTTTTTCTATAAGGCATGAGATTTAGGTTGCAAGTAATATTTCTGCATTTAAATGTCTAATTGTTCCAATATCTTAGTTGAAAATAATCTTATTTTTCTATTGAATTGGCTTTTGTATATTTGTCAAAAGACAATTACGGCAACAAGAATGTGCCTTAAAAACATGCTAAGTGAAATAATACAGACAAAAAAGACAAATACTGTATCCACTTATATGAAGTACCTAGAATAAGCAAATGCATAGAGACAAAAAGTAAAACTGAGGTTCCAGGTGGGCAATGGAGGGAGAGTGGACCTGAGAGGAGGGAACTCCATTTTATCTTGAGTGAGTCTGGATAGTAGGTGGCCGTGGTAGACAGAATAATGCACACCCCCCCCCCCGCAAAGATGTCCACATTCTAATCCCCAGAACCTGTGAATATATTGTTACATGGCAAAAGGGAATTTAGGCAGAGCTGACCTTAAAACAGGGAGATTATCTGGGGGGATCCAAGGTAACTACAAGGGTCCTTAAAAGTGGTAGGAGGCAGAAGAGGAAGTCTGAGTAAGAAGATGTGAGAAAAACTTGACCAGCTGTTGCTGGCTTTGAAGATGGAGGGGGGCCACAACCCAAGAAATGTTGGCAAACTCTAGAAGCTGGAAAAAAGACAAGGAAGTAGATTCTCCCCTAGAGCCTCCAGAAAGGAATGCAGTCCTGCTGACAACTTGATCTTATCCCAGTGAGACCCAAATCAGACTTCTGACCTCCAGAAGTGTAAGATAATAAATTTATGTAACAAACGCTGGAGAGGGTGTGGAGAAAAGGGAACCCTCCCACACTGCTGGTGAGAATGAAAGTTGATGCAGCCACTATGGAAAACAGTATGGAGGTTCCTCAAAAAACTAAAAATAGAGTTACCATATGATCCAGCAACCCCGTCCTGGGCATACATATGGACAAAACTATAATTCAAAAAGATACATGAACCCCTATATTCACAGCAGCACTATTCACAATAGCCAAGAAATGGAATCAACCTAAAAGTCCATCGACAGATGAATGGATAAAGAAGATGTGGAACATATATACAATGAAAACTATTTGACTATAAAAAAGAATGAATGCCATTTGCAGCAACATGGATGGACCTAGAGATTATCATACTAAGTGAAGACAGAGAAAGACAACTACCATATGACATCACTTATATGTGGAATCTAAAATATGACACAAATGAACTTACCTACAAAACAGAAACAGACTCATAGAGAACAGACTTGTGGTTGCCAAGGTGGAGGCAGGTGGAGGAGGGATGGATTGGGAGTTTGGGATTAGCAGATGCGAAATAGTATACATAGAATGGATAAACAACAAGGTCCTACTGTATAGCACAGGGAACTATATTCAATATCTTGTGTAAACCATAATGGAAAAGAATATAAAAAAGAATGTGTGTGTGTGTGTGTGTGTGTGTGTGTGTGTGTGTGTGTGTATATATATCTGAATCACTTTGCTATACAGCAGAAATTAACACAACATTGTAAATCAACTCTACTGTAATAAAAAAATAAATTTATGTTGTCTTAAGCAACTAAATTTGTGGTAGTTTGTTACAAAAGAAATAGGAAATTAATAGGGTGTTTTTTAAGGAATTGGTCGATTTCATCCAAGTCGTTCAATTTATGCCCAGAGAGCTGTTTGTATTATTCTTTTCGTGTCTGTATTATTCTTTCACATGTCTCTACCAGTATCTCCCATTTCGTTCCTGATGTCAGTAATCTTTGTCTTCCTTTCTTTTTTCTTTGCCAGTCTGAAGATGCATATGAATTTTATTGATCTTTTTGGGTAAAAAAACAACAAAACACCCAACGAGCTTTGGGTTTCATTGATTTTCTTTTTCTTCTGTTTTCAACTTCATTCATTTCTGCTCTATATTATTTCCTTTGTTCTGTATGATTTGGGTCTATTTTGCTCTTTTTTTCTAGTTTCATAAAGTATAAGCTTAAATTATTGGTTTGAGACCTTTCTTCTCTTCTAATAAATGCCCTTGAAGTCTCTCAGTACATCTTTGGCTTATCTCACAAATTTTGATATGTTGTGTTGTCATTTTCCTTTAGTTTAAAATATTTTAAAATTTCCCTTGTGACTTCTTTTTGATCCACAAATTGTTCAGAATGTTATTTTCACAAGTCTGAATTTCTTGTTATCTGTTACTGATTTCTATTCTAATTACATTATGGTCAGAGAACATACTTTGATGATTCCAATTCTCTTAGGTTTGTTAAATATTTGTTTTATGACTTAGGATGTGGTTTACCTTGGTGAATGAATGTTCCATGTGCACTTGAAAAGAATGTGTATTCTGCTGTTGTTAAGTAGAGGGTTCTACAATAGTGAGATCTATTTGACTGATGGTGTTCTATATCCTTGCTGCTTTTCTCTCCACTAGTTCTGGTACAGTTCTGAGAAGAGTAGTAGCATGTCCGACTATAATTGCAGACTTGTCTATTTCTCCTTTTAGTTCTGTCAGTTTCTGCTTGTATTTTGAAACTCTTGCTAGGTGTATTTACATTTAGGTCCTCTTGGTGAATTGACTATTTTATCATTATGTAATGCGCCTCTTATTCTTCTTCTCACACAACCTTTCCTAAAAAGAATTTAAAATTTAAAAAGACTCCAATAAAGAGGTAGACACAGGATCCAAGAAACAACAGAATTCATGAACGCAATGGAAAAAAAAAAAATCCCAGTATGAAAACTAAGCAACAAACCTAAAAAGCAACTGACACAAATTAAAGGAGTGATTCAACAGGCTCATTAAAGAACATCCACGAAAAGATAACAGTCTGGAGTAAAAAAATGATGTGAATAAAATGCCAGGAGAACTTAGTGAAAATGATGTCAAAATTCTCTTCAATAGGGAGAAAATGCAATAATACAAACAAATATAAGTAAATTAAATTTTAACATAAGAAAATAAGATACATATATACCTGACATAGCCTCCAAAATACATAAAGCAACAACTTTCAAAACTAAAGAGAAAAAAAATAAAACAGCAATCACAATTAGACTTTTCCACAGCTCTCTCAAAACATAAATTAAGCACAAAACACAAAAACAAATAATATAGCAAAATGAATAAGATAATTAATAAATTCTCTAATAAATATATAACTATCCAAACAGGGAGTGCATTTTTTAAGTACACAGGACATTCACAAAAAGTTCTATGTACTAGCCACAAAGGAAACCTCAATAGATATGAAACATACAATGTTTTCTGACCAAAATGTGACAAGGTAAGAACTCAATAACAAAAGGAAAGCTTAAAACAACTGCATCCTCATGTCCTTGATGATTTAAGAAAAAACAAATAAACTTATACTATTAAAAAATCCTTAGTTTAGAAAGGAATATGGAGTGATAATTATCAAATACTCTTGGATGACAAAGAAACCTGTACAGGTTAATATCTGTGGGCTACTAAAGTGGCGTTTAGGAAGAAAGTTACAGATTTTAACACATTTATCAAATACCAAGAGAGATAAAAAAAAAAAAAATACCAAGAGAGAATGGAAATAGATGAGTTTATTAGCATTCAAGTTAAGAAGCTAAAAAAAGAGCAATAGGGACTTCCCTGGTGGCGCAGCGGTTAAGAATCCGCCTGCCAATTCAGAGGACACGGGTTTGAGCCCTGGTCCGGGAAGATCCAACATGCCGCGGAGCAACTAAGTCCGTGCGCCACAACTACTGAGTCTGCGCTCTAGAGCCCGTGAGCCACAACTACTGAGCCCACGTGCCACAACTACTGAAGCCCGCGCGCCTAGAGCCCGCGCTCCACGACAAGAGAAGCCACCGCAATGAGAAGCCTGTGCACCGCAACAAAGAACAGCCCCTGCTCGCCGCAACTAGAGAAAGCCCACACGCAGCAACAAAGACCCAATGCAGCCAAAAAATAAATTAATTTAAAAGAAAAAAAATTTTAATTAAAAAAGAAGAGCAATAAAACAAACCAAAGAGTAAGAAAGGAAATAAAGCTAAGGGCAGACATCAATGGAATGGAGAACAAAAACACCAATACAAATGATTAATATTAAGACAGACAAATTTTCTGGCACGCCTGTACAGGAGAAAAGATAAAAAGAAAGAAAGAATAAAATATACAAATAAATAAAAACAACAGGATACAAATAAGACACAGAACTATAAGGAAAAAGTAACAAAACTTTAAAAGGAGAAATGCTATAGATAAATACTAAAAACTATATATAATATCATGAAGTATGAACTAATAATTTTGAAAATTCAGATAAAATGGATGAATTTCTGAAAAAATATAAGTTGCCGAAATTGGCACAAGATTAGAAGACTGAGTTCTTATTTTTATCACAATTTGGTCAAAAAAAAATTGTAGGTCCAATATCAATGAGAGAAACAAAAGAAACAGTAGCTAATCCTTCCTCCCAATCCCATGAAGTCCCAAGTCCAGAAAATTCTGCAAAGTTTCAGGGCAACTTCACAAAAGATAAAGAAGCAAAACTCCTATATTAACTTCTGAATCCAATGGAATATATATTTAAAAAATCATGTTCAAGCAGTACTTTTATCCCAATAATGCACAAGTTTGTTATTAGAAAATCTATTAGTGTAATCTGCCACACTAAAAGATTAAAGAAAAAAAAAATGACCTTCTCGGGGGATACAGAACCAAGCATTTGATGAAGTCCAAGACCTATTTTATTATGAAAAACTGTAAATTATGGCTTGATATTAAACCTTGGGGTTTAAGAGAAATGATTTGACCTTGTTCTTAAAAGACTATTCTTAAACCAAAATAATTTAATGACAAGATTGTACTCCAGCTTACTTAGTTTATACATGGTAGTTTGCACCTCTTAATCTCCTACCCCTATCTTGCCACTCCTTCCTTCCTCTTCCCCACTGGTAACCACTAGTTTGCTCTCTATATCCATGTATTTCTTTTTGGTTATATTCAGTAGTTCATTTATTCTGATTTTTAACCTTTCTAACATGATCAGACAAAGCACAAATTATAGTCACAGATAGAATATAAATATTATAAACTTTGGTAATATACAATGACTGACACAAATTGGGTAGAAGCAATGGAGGGCAGTAAAGAGACACTAATTTCCTCAGTGAAAGCCTTGAATTAGTATCTAAAATTGTTGGAGGAAAAAAGAACATGCCTGTAAATCTAAAAGGAAAGCAACAGAAGAATTAAAAATAGTATAAGTGAGAAACCAGAAGCTTTTTCACTAAGAACGGGAACAAGGTAAGGATGCCCCCTCTCTCACCACTCCTTTTCAACATGGTACTGGAGTCCTAGCTAATGCAGTAAGACAAGGAAGGGAAATAAAGGTATATGGATAGGAAAAGAAAATAATAAAACTCTCTGTTTGCAGACGACATGATTTTCCACATAGAATACCCAAAAGAATCAACCAAAAAAACCCTCCTGGCACTAATAAGCTATTAAAACAAGGTTACAGAATGCAAGGCTAACATACAAAAGTCAATCACTTTTCCTATGTACTCCCAGTGAACAAGTAGAATTTGAAATTAAAAACATAGTATCATTTGTAGTAGCATTCCCCAAAATTAAGTTCTTGGGTATAAATCTAACAAAATATGTATAAGATCTAGAGGAGGAAAGCTACAAAACTCAAAAGAAATCAAAGAAGAACTCAATAAATGGAGAGATAGTCCATGTTCATGGAGAGGAAGACTCAATATTTTTAAGATGTTGGTTTTTCCCAACTTGACCTATACATTCAATGAAATTCCAATCAAATTCCAACAGGTTATTTTGTGCATACTGACAAACTGAATCTGAAGTTATAGAGAGGCAAGAGACCCAGAATGGCCAGCAATAGTGAAGAACAAAGAACAAAGCTGGAGGACAAAGAACCCTTAAAACTCAATAAGAAAATGAACAACCCAATTAAAAAATGCGTCAAAGACCTGAACAGACACCTCACAAAAGAATATATACATTGTGACCACCTAGAGGGGTGGAATAGGGAGGGTGGGAGGGAGACGCAAGAGGGAGGAGATATGTATAGGAGATATGTATAGCTGATTCACTCTGTTATAAAGCAGAAACTAACACACCATTGTCAAGCAATTATACGCCAATAAAGATATATTTTTAAAAAAGAATATATACAGGTGGCAAATAAGCAAAAGATGCACCACATTGTATATCATTAGGGTAATGCAAATTAAAGCAACAATGAGCTACCTCTACACTCCAAAATCCAGAATACTAACAAATGCTGGAGAGGATGTGGAACAAGAGGAACTCTCATTCATTGCTGGAGGGAATGCAAAATAGTACAGCAACTCTGGAAGACAGTTTGGCAGTTTCATATAAAACTAAACATACTCTACCCATACCAATGGCACTCCGTGGTACTTACCCAAAGGAGTTGAAAACTTATGTCCACGAAAACCCTATACACAAATGTTTATAGCAGTTTTTATTTGTAACTGCCAAAACTTAGAAGCAACTAAGATGTCCTCCACTAGGTGAATGGATAAGTAAATTGTGGTATACCCAGACAATGGAATGTAGTGCCAAAAAGAAATGCACTTATCAAGCTAGGAAAACACATGGAGGAAACTTAAATGCATATCACAAGTGAATGGAGCCGATCTGAAAAAGCTACATACTATATGATTCCAACTATATAACATTCTGGAAAAGGCAAAAAAAGCTATGGAGACAGTAAAAAACAGATCAGTGGTTGCCAGGGGTTAGAGGGGAGAGGAGAATTAACAGGCAGAGCGCAGAGGATTTTTAGGGCACAGAAACTATCCTGTATGCTGCTATGATGAATGTATGTATGTACATATTATTATACATTTGTCCAAAGCGACAGAATATACACCACCAAGAATGCACCATAATGTAAACTATGGACTTTGGGTGATAATGATGTGTCAGTGTAAGTTCACCAATTATAACAAATGCACCACCCTGGTAGTACATGTTGATAACAGAGGGGAGACTATGCATGTGTGGGGCAGGAGGTATTTGGGAAATCTCTATGTCTTCTGCTCAATTTTGTGGTGAACTTAAAACAGCTCTAAAGAAGTCTTCAAAAATGAGGATGGGGGGAAAAGTACACACTGAGACTCAAATGGAAGTAAAATATATATTGTTTAGAATAATGGTTGTAAATTATAAATTTTACCAAAGTATAGTAGCTAATGTTTAGTGAACACTTAAAAGACTGTGCCAGGCACTATTCTAAGCACTTTATATGCATTATCTCATTTAATCCTTTTAACAGGCTTAAAAACTGGATTCTCTTATTAGTCCCATTTTATAGATGATAAAATTGAGGTAAAGAAAGGTTAATTAATTTGACATGTTCACACTCAAAGTTAGGAAGTAAGAGGGGCCAAGCAGTGACCTACTACAGAAGTGGTAGGAGTAGTCTACCCTAAGTGCTAGCAATAAGAGATACATTTCCTGCAGAGAATTTAAAAATAATAAAACCAACTAAAATTCATTCTGCTTCTACCATCACTCTGAATTGGCAATTCTAAACCATGTCAGTGATAAAATATTCTTCCTTGGAAAATCTTTTGTTGGTATTAATCCCAAACAATTGTGGGAACTAAACTAAAACTACTGCTGAGTTTTAGTAATATATGTGGTAGTGTCAAATTAGCACATTTTTACTACTTAACCTTTAATGAATATTGCATTCTACATAGAAGGTAATTTGAAGAATCCTCAGTTACACACTTGGCTCCCAACAGACACAGCTACATGAATATGTCTGGATAGTAAATTTCTCAGTGGTACAGAACAGTCCAAATTTGGTTAGAGCAGTTAGTATCCCCCAAGCCCTGTGGTACTCTAGAGTCCTACATGTATACAAAAGATTTTAAATAAACAAACAATAACCCAGTGATTGTAAAGATGAAGAAGGAGAACTTGAGTTACTTCAATTCTATCTTCCATGGGACAACTTGTTGGAATTGTTATTTGTGTTTAATAAATCAGTGAAACAGTGAGAAGTGAGAGGTGCAGTAGGTGCAAATTTTACTCATACATGAAAATTTTACTGAATCTGAATCATATCTTAAAATTGAAATGTATTCTTCTTAAATGGCTATTTGTTTTAAAGCTAAAGAATGAATTACGAAAATACATTAGTAACATCAGTGGAAAGATTTGGTATCTCTCTAATTTGTGTCTTTTGCAGATGTTTCAGTTTTATCAAAATTCACTTATTAGTCATCAGACAATTCTTTATATAAAATATTATGATATCAAACTATAACTAAAAGACCAAAATTCAAACTATTAGGTAGGTATAAACACTACCAAGTAAACAGTTGAGTTTTGTCTGCTGAAACTTGCTAATACAAAGAATTCATTAATTATACAATTAATACAAACTTATTCAAATCTAAAGTGTGGTACCCATACCACATGAAACAACATCAACATAACAGAACTCAACAACAAAAAATTCTAAAATGGGCAGGGAGAAATTGATAGAAGCAATGTCTAGATCTATTTTGAAAATATGTAATTACCTTAAGCACTGCATCTAGCTTTATTTCATGATTATTACTGAAAATAATTCTGTAGTATAAAGAAGGGAGATATTAAAAAATGATTATAGACAAATATCCTGGGTATGGTCCTGTAGTTAAGAAGCAGTCTGGCTCTAGAATCTGTAATCTTTTTTGTTTTGTTTTGTTTTTTGTTTTAACATCTTTATTAGAGTATAATTGCTTTACAATGGTGTGTTAGTTTCTGCTTTATAACAAAGTGAATCAGCTATACATATACATATATCCCCATATCTCCTCCCTCTTGCATCTCCCTCCCACCCTCCCTATCCCATAGAATCTGTAATCTTTATTCTCCATTACCAAAAGAACTAAACACACTACACATTCAATGCAATCCCTATCAAAATGCCAAGTGCCTTTTTTTTGCAGCAATGACAGACTGATCCTAAATTCATATGGAAATACAAGGGATTCTGAAGAGCCAAAACGATCTTAAAAAAAAAAACAACAAATTTGGAGGACTCACATATCACTTCAAAACTTACTACAGGGCTTCCCTGGTGGCGCAGTGGTTGAGAATCTGCCTGCCAATGCAGGGGACACGGGTTCGAGCCCTGGTCTGGGAAGATCCCACATGCCGCGGAGCAACTAGGCCCGTGAGCCACAACTACTGAGCCTGCGCGTCTGGAGCCTGTGCTCCGCAACGAGAGGCCACGACAGTGAAGAGGCCGGCGCACCACGATGAAGAGTGGCCCCCGCTTGCCGCAACTGGAGAAAGCCCTTGCAAAGTAAACGAAGACCCAACACAGCCAAAAATTAAAATAAAGAATTATTCTGCAAAAAAAAAATAAAAACAACTTACTACAAACCTACAGTAATCAAGACAACATAGTACTGGCAGAAGGGTAAACATATAGATCAACGGAATGAAATTGAGAGTTCAGAAATAAAGCTATACATCTATGGTCAAATGATACACACACACACATTTTTTAAACAAAGTTGCCAAACCCATTCAGTGGGGGAAGAATAGTTTTTTCAACAAACAGTGCTGTGGGGCTTCCAGACTGGTGAACACAACCACATACTGAAAGGGTAGCACACCCAAGTTCCATGGAGACAGAAGCTCTTCCACAAGGGACCCTTCCACACCTTGCCCTATGTACCTCTTCATCTGCATCCTTTATGATATCCTTCAAAATAAACTGGTAAATGTTAAAACACAAACACACACACAACATGCTGGGACAACTAGATATCCACATGCTAGAGAATGAATTCGGATCCCTACCTCATACCATATACAAAAATTAATTCAAAATGGATCCAAGACCTCAATGTAAGGAGCTAAAACTTAAAAATTCTTAGAAAGAACATAGGTGTTAATCTTTGTGACCTTGCATAAGACAACGGTTTCCTAAATATGACAACAAAAGCATAAGCAACTAAAGGAAAAAGAGATAAACTGGACATCATCAAAATTAAAAATTTGCATCAGAAGACACTATCAAGAAAGTGAAAAGACAATTTATAGAATGGTAGAAAATATTTCCAAATCATATATCTGATAAGGGTCTAATATTCAGAATATATAAAGAACTCTTATAACTCAACAGTAAAAGACAAAACCCCAATTTAAAATCTGCAAAGGGGAATTCCCTGGCAGTCCAGTGGTTAGGACTCTGCGCTTTCACTGCAGAGGGCGCAGGCTCAATCCCTGGTCGGGAAACTAAGATCCTGCAAGCTGCGTGGCGTGGCCAAAAAAAATAAAAATATCAACAAAAACCTGCAAAGAACTCGAAGAGACATTTCTCCAAATGAGATATATAAATGGCCTATATGTATATGAAAAGACACTATTATACTATTATCATTACAGTAATACAAATCAAAATCACAATGAGATACCAGTTCACCCCCATTAGGATGGCTATTACTAATAAAACAATAGATCATAACAAGTGTTGAAGTGGACTGGAGAAATTGGGACCCTCACACATTGCTGGTGGAAGTGTACAATGGTGCACACACTTTGGGAAAAAGTTCCAGCATAAAATTACCAGATGGCTCAGCAACCCCACTCTGAGACATATTCCCAAGAGAACTGAAAACATATATTCACACAAAAACTTGTACATGAATGTTTACAGCAGCACTATTCACAATAGCCAAGTGTTCACCTATGGATAAATGAATAAACAAAATATGGTATATCCATACTATGGAACATTATCTTTGGTCATAAAAAGGAATACAGTACTGATACATGTATCAGTACTGTACAAATACAGTACTGATACATGCTACAACATAAATGAACCTCGATAACATTATGCTACGTTAAAGAAACCAGACACAAAAGGCCACAAGTTATATGTGCCCATTTATATGAAATGTCCAGATTAGGTAAACCATAGACAGAAGTAAATTAGTGGTTGCAAGAGGAGGGAGGAGGGGGCAGTTGGGAGTGGCTGCTAACAGATAATGGGGCTTCTTTCTGGGGTGATGGAAATAATGTGGTGATAATTGCACTCATAGTGAACATACTAAAACCCAATGAACTGTACATTTTAAAACAGTGAATTTTATGTTATATCTCAATGAAGAAAAAAGAACTATAATCGGAAACAGTTAAAACTGGTGACCTCAGTGGGAGAAGAGCAGCATACTTCTACTCTTCATTTAATACTATCATGCTGGCTTTTTTTAACCATAGGCAAGTTATTATTCAATAATTTTAAAATGCATATATGTACACGTATATATATCTACATATATGCACATGTATAGATATATGTATTTATGCTTCTGCCACAGCTGCCCAATCCATTCATCTTCTCTGAGAACTTCCCCCACTGCTGAGGTATGGGCCTCAATAGTTACGACTATCCTACATAACACTGCCCTGGCCATAGCTGACTAGTGGACCCCTGACTCCACGGTGGGCCAATCAGATTCTCTAACCCTGGAATCTGGGATTGAGATAAAGATGCTAGCTCAAGTGGGTTGGAACTGACAGGTGAAACTGGGAGCTGTGGAACAGAGAAAGATAAAGTTTGTGTGCAGAGATGAACATAGCCTAAGGGAGAAAAACTGAGAAGCACTGCTTGGTTGGATTCCTGCTAGTTTTCCAATTCCATTCAGCAGTCTCTTGGGATACCAAGCCACCCTCCCTGCCTTTGGGTTTTATAGCCTTATAACAAATCACTTTTTTTCAGTGGTCTAACAAGGGCCAGGTGGTAGGAGAGATCGAAGGTGGATACAGACAAAAGGGGGTGAACTGTCGGTACAGAATCATGGTGACAATAAAAAAGCAGACAGACTTTTAGATGATTTTATTATTGCTTTAAATTCTCTAAACTGCTAGTGATAAAATACTACTCCTTTCCCTCCTCCACACACCAACGTCCTTTTTTTCATGAGCTAGTCTAGTTCTAGTTCTGTTAGATATGACCAAAGTGCCTTGAATATAATCAGAACTAATAATCCTGACCCAACCAGCAAAGTGAAGAGAACGTACATAAAGAATCAGTTGATAAGCATTCCTACTTTTCTGAAATTAACAGCAGTTATTAATTCACAGGAAAAAAACTCCTTCTTTAAAATAAAAAATGATTAAAAGAAAAAGAAGCATACAAAATTTTTTCTCATCTAAGATTCCTGCTCTTGTTTAAGGGAAGCAATTAATATGGGTCAGTAAATGAACAAGCACTGTGGGGACTGAGCCATCAGCATTATGCACATAACAGAGCCCAATAAAGTATTCCTAAATCTTAAGCCTTTGGCCCTCAAGAGTCTACATATAAAATCTTTTAGAAACTGGTACAGAAACATAAAAGGCATTTTATGAAGGCTTATAGGAAAAAATTTACATACGAACAATTGGAATATGGCAGATACAAATTCAAAATATGGATTGGTTCACAAAGATGAATTATGATTCATACAGTTATGATTGGCCTCTAAGAGAATTTCAAAGTTTCTTATCCAAACTAAGAAAAAAGAATTAGGATTTGCATGTGAGAGTAACTCATACCTGGTACGATCACATCGCATTCTCTGAACCAATACAATGTCCACCAGGACTGTCCTTAGTTTAGATTTGTGGTCACAGTAACCACCACAATTTATACCATTTCTGATTGATTAATCAGTCTTTCCACTGCCTCTCCTCAGCAAATGTTCACGGAGCCCTTCTGATGTACAGGTATATTCTAGGTGAATAAAGCAGATACACGGCCTGAATTCCCAGGGTTAAAATACAGCCGAGGAACCCAAGAAACAAGTGATTTCAACAACATGCTTTACAAGCTAATTTCTAGGCCACACAGGATCCTATAATTACATGCAGCAGGAGGTACCTAACTGAGGTTCCCAAAGGAAGAGTAAGATTTAGCCAGGAAAGTGGCCCTGGGAGAGGAAGTGGGGACCAGGCAAAGGAAATAGCCTATGCAGAAAGCCTAGAGGCAAGGTTCAAAATCAAAGAACTGAAAAAAGGTTCAATATGAGGGGGAATATAGTGATGAGGTCTGAGAGCTGGGCAGGGGCGGGGCCCAGAAGCTTCATAAACCACAACAGACGGGCACTCCTTTTCTATCTGGGGGAAAGATGGATTCAAAACAATTTCCTACTAAACCAAAAAGAGTCTACAAGTTTAACACCTCACTTACTTCTCACCTGTAAATGCTGTTATGATAAAGTTATTCAATATATTCACAGTGATAGGAAAATATAGCAAAAATATATACTATACATCAGAACAGCTTCTACAAAAACATCATGACTGTAAGTATTAGTTGTTTTCTCTGTAAGACACACCTGTATGAGAACAAAACATTCTGGAGGGAAACACATCCACAAGGTCCAGGTTCCCACAACACTACACAAACTTTACAAAATACTGTGAAGCCAATATTTTATATCCAAATTACACCTTTTGTACTATAATGAGTCGTCTGCCTCTTAGGATCATACACGCAGGAGACAAAATCTGACACAAATACATTCAAATATATACCAAATATAAAATCATCTCATTGATCCAGCAAGACTAGGATAGGGGTATTTCTCATAAATAAATTTTCTAAACATCAATAACGGGAACTTCACCCTTTAAGCACCAAAACTTACTTTTGAAAGATTTTTCCTAAAAAGTACTTACGCCCCTGAACCCTCCTAAATCTACTGTGCAACTTAATCTTCACTCCACATTTTGGTGCCATCACTTTGGAAATCAATTATTAGTTCCAGTATTCATTACGAACATCAATCACTAGGATTCAGTGGAGAGGTATATGCCCCTTCCTCAAAAGCACCCTTGATGGATATACAGTGATTCAAAAAAAAAATTTTTTTAACAACATATGCATAGTTCTAAATTTCTTCTTTATCAGGTTGTCGGTGTTCACTGCCTACAGTCCGGTTGCCTATCCAGCCCTTCTCCTCATTTGCTGCTTCTAGTTTCAGCCTGGGAAACCAGCTAACTAAACTAGTTCAAATTATAAGGAAAATGAATGAAGATCTGTTGAGTGAGCCTTTCCTGCAAGAAGTACACACATCTTCTGCCATCGGTTTTGGCTGCTGGGGACTACTGAGCTTCTTAATAGGCGTTCTCACTAATATCGCACAACGTCTTAAGTGAGGAAGGCCACTCAACAAGTTTAAGTTACCTCCTGACACGTCAGGTGTTCTGATCTAACACACTGATTTCTGGTCGGGTTTGCGTCTACCACTCCTAAGCGCAAAACACATGGGGGTTGTGGCCAAAATGCCTAGTTAACTGCAAACAAACCTAAATTTTCCTTACCAGAAAAGTGGCATTAGCAATAATTGCAGCTAAAATTTACTAAGCTTGCCTGCCACATTCTAAGCTCTTTCTATGTAGGAGCGCGTTTGAGTAGTTCAACATTTCTTGCTACCTCTGGCACAAGAGGAGATGGAGACCCGACTGGTTTTAAAGGCACCCTTAAAGAAAAATTAAGCTGTTAACACTATATCTTATCTCGAAAAGAGAGGATGTGTGTAATACAGGAGTTAGAGCCAACTTCTGCTGCGAGGGAGCGAGTACTCTCCCGACACACCGGAAGTTTTGAAATATCCTCCAGGCTTCCCCCAGGCAAAGTGCTGTTCCTTCACCCCATCTCCGCCGGCCCTCGCGAAGGTTCAAGGGCCCCTCCGAGCTGTGCCGCACGCGGGGCTCGGGCCGCCAGCAGGGCCAAAAAGGGAAGCGAGGCCGTCAATCACGGCCGCCCGCCCGCCCGCTCCTCGCGGCGTAACCTCGGCCGCTTGCGAATCGCGAATCGGGCAGGTGGGAGGCACCTGCGGCCGGGCCCGGGAAGCCGCGGCCCGAAGTTCGCTGTGTGGAACGCCGGCCGGCGCAGGCCCGGCTGGCCGTCTCGGCCGCGCGAGCCCTCGAGGTAGCCCCGCGTGGGGCCGCGCGGCGGGGCCGGGCCCGGGGCTCCGTCAACTCGGCGGCCCCCCTAGCCCGCCCCCGGCGCCGCCACTCACCGAAGAAGCCCTGCACGATCCCCAGCGGGTGGCTGAGCCAATCCTCCCCACAGGGCATCTCGCAGACGGGCCGGAGCCGGCGCGGCCCGGCGTCCCGAGCCGCTGCTCCTCTTCGCTGGCTCGGCCGCTTCTCGCCCGCGCCCTCCCACGCAGGGTGAGCCTCGCGGCGCGGGCCGCCCGGCCTCCCCGCGCCTCAGAGAACGGCGGCTGTGGTTGCGGCAGCGAGGCGCTGCCGGAGACGGGCAGGCGGCGCGTGCGGGCCCCCAACCTCCACTTTGCACAATGGCGGGAAATAGGCGCCGCCGACCGCGCTGCCTGCGACCTGGGTGGAGCTCGCGCGGGGAGAGGCGGCGGGAGCGCGCTGCGCGGTCCCGCGGCGGGGAGGCGGGGCGGGCCTGCTGGGGGGAGGGGGCGGGCCGGGGAGGGGCGGGGCCGCGGCGGCAGAGCGGCCGCCATCTTAGAAACGGGCGAAAGGAAGGGCAGGCGCGGCCTCAGGATCTGGAGCCCGGCGTCGCAGGCCGAGGGAGGTGTTTTGCTGGGTGTCACTCCGCAGGACCGAAGGGGGAAACCCCCGGGGTCCGGTTTATACATTTATAGTGCGAGCCCTTGCACAGGCTTTGCAACAGCCCCAAAGCACAAACCCAAAGAGACCTTAAAGTTATCGCGGGGCAAAACTAGCGTGTAAAGCAGCCTTTGGTGTCCGCCCACCTCATGGCGTGCTCTTGGTGTTTTTTTGTTTGTTTTTGGCGATGGCAACTCTTTTTTCTGGTTCCCTGCCCGAAACCCTATGTAGTGACTTTCCTTCAGCTGGATCAAGTTTTACCCCACTGAGGAAGGTGTACATTTAGATAAGGGGGACTTTGAAAAACCCCAAGCTCTCTTTCTGTTATCTCAGGCACTGCGGAGGGACTAGTTCCTGATTGAGAGGCAAGTTCATAACTGTGAAAACATACCCTGGCCTGTGTCTGCCTAGAAGCTGGAAACAGCCGAGGAACTTTGGCGAGGTTCCTACAGGACGTGTGTGTCAGGACACGCTCAAAATGAAGACGGTGGCATCACCACACACAAAAGATCAAGTCAACAGTAACTTTTGAATGAGGAAATTTGGGAAATATGCAAGTTCTGTAATGAAACAGCCCCTAGGCCTGGAATATATCTGAGAAATCCCAGTCTTATCAGCTGAAATACGGCGTATTAACGGAAGGATCTGAATGGAGTCTAGAAAGTGGGGAGCTGGAGAACCTGAACTCAGGTCTCAAGCCCTCCTTAGGGCAAAAGGCGTTATTTTGTATTTGTCACCGTGAACTGATTACATTCTGCACCCGGTATCCAGGGGTCAAGGTTGTTTGAATCCACAGATGTAGAAACTGCAGTTATAGAGGGCCGGTCACCCAGGGCCACTGTTCTATGCCATTTTATATAAGGGACTTGAGCATCCGCAGGTATCCGTGGGGTCCTGGAACCAACTCCTTGCAACTAATACCCAGGGATAACTATGACTGGCGTACTATATCGTACATCTGGCTCTGATGAGTTTGGGGGAGCTGTTTCAAATTTTTGGCATTACCACCACTTTGTTCATTCATTCATTGAACAGAGGGGGTTGCCAAGTCCCTGGTATTGAACGGAGAAACCCCCTCTTTAGCTTTGTGGCCAGTAATACACAAATTAAATATATGTCATGAACATCTGCTTTTATTTATTTATTAATTTATTTAACTTTTTGGCTGCACGGCAGGGCGTGTGGGACCTTAGATCCCCCACCAGGGATCGAACCCCTGCCCCCTGCATGGGAAGCACAGACTTTTAACCACTAGACCACCAGGGAACATCCCGAACATCTGCTTTTAAATTGTGATAATTTCAGATTTACTTTATATGAAATTTCAGCTGGATAGCAATTCAGCAGTGGCTAGTAACACTTAAGCTTTTGGTTTCTACCTCTGTATTCAGTGATTTGTAAGCAAACAATTGCTCAGATTTTACTTAAAGAGACACTGTGATTCTACTGAAATGTAATTACTTTATAATGTTAATAATTTCACCCTCTAATTTTCCTGGGGCAAGATGTTTTGACACTACTAATAAGTAGTTATGAAAATTTAAAAGGCCAAGGGAAGGTCCATGAGAGTACTTCTCTATGGCAAGTTTTCTCTTCCCACCACTGGTAATCACACTTCTGCCCCCACCCCAAGTCCGTATTTTTAAGGAGGATGTTACGTAACACTGTCTACAAGTAATTACCAAAGGCATTGGAAATACTGGGGTGAAAAAGGGAGATACCATCCCTGCCTTCATGGTATGTATGGTTCAGTGAGAGACTTATTACTAAATAACTATTCGTTTACAACTATGATAGGTGCCAGGCAAGAAAAAGTGAAGTTCTATAAGAGGAATGAACAGCACTATCTATTCTAGTGAGGGAGTCTTGTGGGGAAAGAATCCTTCAGGGATTTCTTGAAAATGTAACATTTACACTAGGACTTGAAAGATAAATAAGAGTTAGCTAGGTGAAAAGTGTGAGGGAAAAGTGTTCCAAGCCTTAAAGGTAGGAAAACAAAAACTTGAATAGAAAATTAAAAGAATCACAATTTATTGCATGATATGGCTATCAATAGTGTTTAAATAGCATAATAATGTTACAATATCAATATTAATCTAACCAACATTATAATTTTTTTTGTGTGTGTGGTACGCAGGCCTCTCACTGCTGTGGCCTCTCCCGTTGCGGAGCACAGGCTCCGGACGCGCAGGCTCAGCGGCCATGGCTCACGGGCCTAGCCGCTCCACGGCATGTGGGCTCCTCCCGGACCGGGGCACAAACCCATGTCCCCTGCATCGGCAGGCGGACTCCCAACCACTGCGCCACCAGGGAAGCCCCTAACCAACATTATAATTTTTTAAAATATTTTTTAATTTATTTATTTGGTTGTGCCGGGTCTTAGTTGTGGTAGGCAGGCTTCTTAGTTGTGGCATGCGAACCCTTAGTTGTGGCATGCATCTGGGATCTAGTTCCCTCACCAGGGATCAAACCCGGGCCCCCGGCATTGGGAGCATGGAGTCTTCTTATCCACTGCACCACCAGGGCAGTCTGTATAACTTAACTTTAGGAGGCTAGGGGGATGAGGATATATAGGATTCATATATGTGATAAGGACAAAGAAGACCAAAAAGAGCAAAATCCTCATCTTTCATCTGGGAAGTCCACACATAATGCAAAGGAGAAAAAAAGGAACAGAAGTGACATGTAATCATGTTAATTTAAAAATATAGAAACACAGAAAGAATTGAATGTAGTTGCCTCAGGATGGGGTAAAAGTTTTTTAAACATTTGCTTGTTTTCTATATACTTATCACAAATTCAGCCTCAGCTGCACTAAAATTTCCACCAGATCCTTAAAGCAATGATTTTGGTATTTGTATGCTGCCTTGTTCCCCGGCACCTAGAACAGTGTCTGACATCATAGATGCTCAATAAATATTTGCTGAATGGGTAATGCACACTTTCCATCAATTGCCCAAATCTCCTCTCTAGATATTTAGAGACATCAGCTATTTTATATACTTTATTTTCTTGGACGTCTTTCCCAAAGCCCTTTTTCCTATCCCACTCTGGCCTTTGTTGCCTTCTACTTCTTAGGATCTTCTACCACCATTATCCTAACTCTTCTTTAGGATTCATCTGTTCATTGAGACTTTGATAAAAAGTCTGTTCTTTCCTTCCAGGGCTATATAAAGTTTTCCCAGGGAAGAACTGCATTTCCTAGCTACAGAAGTGTAGCTGAGGTTGGTTGCCTGGCTAGGGACTACATTTCCCAGCCTTCTTTGATGCTAGGTAGGGCTGTGTGATTAGGTTTACCAAAGAAACATGAGGGAATGTGACATCTGGAACTTCCACTTCAATTTCTTAAACATTTGGCCCTGGATATGTTCTTTGCTCCTTCCTGATGGATGGGATGGTGATGACTACAATGACCTTGTGCTAAAGTCAGCCTGGATTTTTATAGGAACATTGCATTCCGAGATCTCTTTCTTAACAGCTGCTAGCATTACTCTAAATAATACAAAAAGTATTATCAGAAGTGGTGTGCTGTCGTAACAAATAGAAAATAACGTGGCTCTAGTTTAGTGGTTGGATAGTGGATGACAATAGGTGAAAGACAAAATGCCTCAGACAATGAAGGAGGTGATTTTATTCAGCCTGTTGCAATAGGGAGAACACGCATTCAGGACATTTTTAAAGAAGAGGGGTAAAATTTGAGATTTTATAAAACAAGGGAGTCATTGAGGATGGGTAGGGGTGAGTCTTATTTTGGAATGTGCAAGAGCAAGGTGGTCCTTTACAGTTAACCCTTTCTTAGAATACAAAAGGGAGCAGGAATTTTTTGTTTGTTTGTTTGGTTTGTTTTTTGCCTTGCCCCCATGACTTGCAGGATCTTAGTTCCCAGACCAGGGATCGAACCTGGGTCCCTGCAGTGAAAGCGCCGAGTCCTAACCACTGAACCGCCAGGGAATTCCCAAGGAGGAATTTCTTAACCATTCCTGTTTTCTGGGGAGTGAAGGAAACAAATAGGAAAGTTGGCACTCATCAACCAAGTCCTGACCTTTGTGAACCAATTGCTCTACTGACAGAGGATACAGGTTCTATTGTTAAATATGGTCTGGCCATTGTTTGTGTATTCAGTCTCTCAGATATACCTTGCAAGCCACATATGTAATTTAAAAGTTAAATTAAAAAATGTAAAAAACAGGTAACACTAATTTTAATAAAATATTTAACCCAACATATAAAAATATTATAATTTGAACAAATAATCCATATGAAGACTATTGATCTCTTTTTAAAATTAATTCTTCAAAATCCGGAGTGTATTTTACACTTATAGCACATCTCAATTCAGACAGCCACATTTCTAATGATCAATAGCCACAGGTGGCTATTGCCACCAGATTAGGCAGCAGAGGAGAAATTGGGGCCTTCCAGGACTGGAAAAACCAATCAATTCGGTGTTCAAACTCAAAGGTATTTTCAAGGGTCCTTGAAGACTTCTCAGGTAAACTAGAGAATCTAGCCCTGTGGCAAAGATCAGATCAAGGTTGTAGCCTGGTTTCAGATGACCTCAAGTTAACCAACATTAGGCTGAGAGAAAAAAGAGCTCAGGTCAGACATGGAAGTTATTGGAAAAAAAAAAAACCAGGAGAGGGGCTTCCCTGGTGGCACAGTGGTTGAGAGTCCACCTGCCGGTGCAGGGGACACGGGTTCGTGCCCCGGTCCGGGAAGATCCCACATGTCGCGGAGCGGCTGGGCCCGTGAGCCATGGCCGCTGAGCCTGCGCGTCCGGAGCCTGTGCTCCGCAACAGGAAAAGCCACAAAAGCAAGAGGCCCGCGTACCGCAAAACAGAAAACAAACAAACAAAAAAACCAGAAGCCTGGCCTGAAAAAGTCTGCAACTGTTCAAGCTTGAAAGCAAGTCTCAGGCCCCAAACTCATACCAGCAGGAAGTAAATTGCCAAAGCTGTACAGCCCCCAAAGAGGGCATGCTTCCCAGCGCTACTTCACATATGGCCTTGGATGACCATGGTCAAGGAGAAACCCCCAGAGGGCAAAGCCAGGGCCAGGAAGAACTGCGCACTGGGGAGTTATTTACAGAGGACCAAACCAAAGACAGTCAGGACTAACCACAAACATTCTCCACTGTCAGGGCAAGGAGTATTTTCAATTTATGCCTAGCAGGATTCAGTCATTTCTATGGAACCGTGATTACTGTGTTTTCCATTCCTCTTTTTTTCCCAGTGGGAGTCTCCATTGCAGTTACCCTGTTTTTGCTCCACAACTGTCTATTGGGTGTCTTTTAGTCGTAGCTCCTGAGGAACCACATCCAGATGCATTGGAAAGGGCTGAGCTGCCTAGAGATCCTGGACTTTTAAGCTGGATGCAGCTGGTTACGCCTTGGGGCATGACTATGTTCTATTTGGGAATAAGGGTGGGTACATTATGGCCAGAGGGACAGACTGCCATGGCAACTGCCATTTGCCCACCAAAATCTTCTTCCTCGATAGTTACAGAATTGTAGTTACGATGTGGGTACCCAGGCGGGGAGTGTATTTTCCAGCTCTTCTTGCACCCCAAAGGAGTGCATTTTGTCGAAGTTCACACTAGTGGAATGTGAACAAAAGTGATGTGTGCAACTTCTGTCTCACTTGTTAAGATGGGACATTTGTCCCTGAACTGCCTGACCCCTTCCAACTTCCTTGGGTGGCAACAACTTGAGCAGCCTCAGAAGCCCCATGTTGAAGACAAAAGCTGGTCACCAACATGTACTTTTGTGTGAGTGAGACACGAACATTTGTTTGAGTCCTTGCATTTTGGGGTCTGTTTGGGAATTTGCTTGAATTCCCCTGTACACCTGTGTTGGCTATCATGTTACCTGCATCCCCCCATAGGAAGACTTTCTTAGCCTTATTCTTTTTCTTTTGGTGGAGCAAGTCCTTCATATTTTCTTAGAAAGTGTGCTTGAGAGGTAAATATTTTGGGAGCTGAATTTCTTTGCATTTGACCTGTTTTTATCCTTCTGGAACCTTTAGAGATCTTTGTCTCTAATGCTCCAGTATGTATGTTTTCAACCATTGTGCTGGGTACCAATGAGAAACTTGTATACTTCATTTCTGGGAATTAAAAAAATTTTTTTTTCCCTTGATGATTCCCTCCCCTGTACTTTCTGTCTCTCTTAGCAGAGCTTTTAAAATTCAGATATTGGATTTTCTTGCATGGCAATCTAATTTTCTTAGGTTTCTCTCCTAGCTTCCATCTGTCTTTTTGCTTTACTTTTTGAGAAATTTCCTCATACTTTTTTTCCTTCTACTGACTTTCTTTTTTGTTCCCTAAATATTTCTTGTCTTTTCTTTCTTAAACATCACCTGATCTTGCTTCTTGGTTGCAGATCCCTCTGAAGATATTATTGATAGATTTTTGAAAGTTCTTGCCTTCTTGTGTCGGTAATTTCTTCTAAATTGCCATTTTTTGTTCCTTTTGTGGGTCTTGTTTGAATCACTATCTTCCAGGTTAAAGAATCTTCTCGAGTATGTGGTAATCGTATTTAAAGTGTGGGGACTACCTCCCACCTGTGCTTTTTCTGATCACATCTGTCAACCTGACTTGGTGCCCAGCACATCACCTTATACAGAAAGCAACACAAACCTTCCTCCAAAAGAATGGCCATTTCTGACAGTGACAGAACACGAGGCTCTTTTCCCACAATTTCTGAATCACCTACATGTGAGCTGATGCCTCCTACATCTCATTTTAAGCCTGGACTTCTTTCTTCAGTTTCAGAGCCATATATCTAATGGCCAGGCATCTCCATTTTTAGGTTCCAGTTTGTCCTCCTGTTCCACTGTGTTCCCTGAATCAGAAATTAGCACACTTTCCCTTCAGTCACCTGTGTCTCATCCTCCCAGTTCACCTGCCTTGCCAGGTGGAGGTGAGTATGGAAGCAAGAGAGGGTGGCTGTCCCCTAGAGTGTGAACTGTCACGGCTCTGCCCATTTGTCCACTCTTGTATCCCCCGTGTCTGGCATAGGAGCAGGTTCACATAATAATATTTGCTGAATGAATATCTGAACAAAACAAAAAGCATGGGGACTAAAAAGGTGATTGGGAGCTCAGAGCATATACATGGGTCTTGTTGGTTTTTTGTCTAGATAAGTTTATTTTCTTACAAGTATTTCATGGAAATAGGAATGTAGCAAGCCGGTCAGGGTAGTAGGAAACAAATTTTAAGGGCAGGTTCACGCATGTTGTTCTATTTACACCTGGGAGCAGGCTTTCGCAACCTCGGGCGCGGCAGCTGCCCTCGTCCGAGGCCCCTTTGCAGACGCAGCCCTGGGCACACTTGGCACAGCTCACGGGGCAGCAGCTCTTGCAGGAGGTGCATTTGCAGGAGCTACAATAGGCGCAGGAGCCACCAGTGGCTCAGGGGCACTTAGGGTCCATTGTGAGCCGAGCTGACACCAGAGGTGCAAATCAGTGACCAAGAAGAGGCTCTTGGGTTAGTGGAGGGTGTGTTCCTGGGGCTTGTTGATTGTGAGCTTAATTAGGGGGTGATTCTGCTCTGGGCTGTCTCATTGCGAAACCCAGATTTAATTCTCTCTAGATCTTTTGTTCCGTGACCCCAACAAGATGCTTCTAATCTCCTGCCTAGAGGTTGAAGACCCAGCAGCTAGTGTTTTTGGAGCTGAGTGAAGAAATTGGGCTGGGTTTGTGGAACAGGGTGTTTTATTACTCAGTATGTACGTATTTGCTTAATCTTCCTTCTGTTTTACCCTCTCCAGAAGGGAAAACTCAGCTCTTTTCCTTTTTTTTTTTTGCGGTACACGGGCCTCGCCCTGCTGTGGGCTCTCCCGCTGCGGAGCACAGGCTCCAGACGTGCAGGCTCAGCGGCTATGGCTCACGGACCCAGCCGCTCCGCGGCATGTGGGATCTTCCCGGACCGGGGCACGAACCTGTGTCCCCTGCATCGGCAGGCGGACTCTCAACCACTGCGCCACCAGGGAAGCCCCAGCTTTTTTCCTTTAAGGAGGATGGTCAATAGTCCAGTTACTGAGAGTGGGGGAGGGGGTCTGTTTCTTAAACAGTTTTAACCAATCCTCCTAATTATAGGACCTCTCTCTTCCACTGGACTGCCACTTCCAGAGGTGCCTGAGGTCATCAGGTCCTAAATCTTTTGGTGATCCTGTGGTGCAAATAATGTTGCCTTTGAGTGTTCCCCACTACTGGTTTGCTAAATCATCTACTACTTGCCTACTTTTTGGTGCCTTCCAAAATCTGTTGCTGCCAAATCTTCTCCCATTTTCCTCATCCTTATGGGTTTATGCCTAAAAAAACAAGCAAATCCATCTGTGTTTTCAACAGAGCTTCAGGAAGAAGAAAATGAAGATACAGCTGTTCAATCTGACATCTTTCCCCAGAAATTACTCCTGTTTCTGTTCATTCCTACTCCAATCGCTCTAATTTGAGCCACCATCATTGCTCAGCTGGTCCGCTGCATCAGTCGGCCAACTGTTCTTTCTGCTCCCGAAGCTTGCTCTTTCCTTATCTATTTTATTACACTGAAGACAGAGTGAACTTTCTACAGAGCAAATGTTATTTCTCCACCTTCCTTTAAATCCTTCTTTCAGTCCCTTTTGCTCTTAACTTGTAAGGACCCTGTATCATCTGGCCTTGGTCTACTTTTCATTCTTATCTCCCAGCTTTCTCCCAGTTGCTCACTAGGCTCCAGCCATGGGGTAACCCATGTTTCTTTTAACATTAAAATATGGCATCTTGGGCTTCTCTGGTGGCGCAGTGGTTGAGAGTCTGCCTGCTGATGCAGGGGACACGGGTTCGTGTCCCGGTCCGGGAAGCTCCCACATGCCGCGGAGCGGCTGGGCCCGTGAGCCATGGCTGCTGAGCTTGCGCGTCCGGAGCCTATGCTCCGCAACGGGAGAGGCCACAACAGTGAGAGGCCCGTATACCGCAAAAAAAAAAATATGGCATCTTAAGGTAACCCTACATACTGTAACTTTATCTGTAATTGTCTCTCACCACTTCTTCCGGTCCCTCTCCTCCAAGCTTTTCCGGTTAACTTCTACTCATTGGCTTTCAGGTGTCAACTTTAATATTTCTTCTTCAGGAAAGACTTTCATGTCACTCCAGATGAGGTAGGTCCTTTGTTGATGGTCTGATTGTTCTAAATAGTTGCTATCCCTCCCCTAAAAGGGTTACACCTCCCTCTCCTGATGGTGTCAGTATTCCACACAACACACTTTGAGAAATTGTACATTATTTTCATCACACTTCAGTTTATTGTTATTATGTGTTTAGTTGTCTGTCTTCCTTACCAGACTGTAAGCTCCAAGAAGGAAAGGTCCTGTGTCTATCTTGTATACCATGGTACCCCAATGTTTAGTATACTGCTTCGACCACCCATAGTAATGACAAAGACCCCCTTGACCAAACTCTAGAATGGCTACCAACAGCTTAAGGCTATGTCCCCAGGATGAACCCTGTTCCCCTTAAAATGCCTGCCTGAGAAAGCTCAACACTGCCAGGAGAATTTACTGTTTCTTCCAACCCAAACCAGGTGATAGGCATATAGGCCCTGAACCTCCCTTAAAGCAGTTACTTTAGAAAGCTTGCGATTATAAAACCTTTCTCCACCCCTTTCGGATATAAATCTTTTGTCACCCAGAACTGCCTTCTCAAGGACCTGAGAGCTGTCTCCTCCCAGCCTGGTGGGTACCTTGCTCTAACTTGTACCACTGCATGTCATAAAGATATGAGAAGTTAATTTCTGCTCCATATAAGTGCCAATTAACAAGCCCAGTCACATGGACCAACACCCCTTGGCACCCTTCGATGCCTTTGCCTTAGCACACGCCAGTCTTTAAAGTCTCCAGCCTTTTGTTTTTGGGAAGTTCAGTTCACGATGAACCCACTTCCTTAATGCAATAAAAATCTATCCTTATTGCTTTAAACTAGTATCTGGCTTTGTTTTTGTTTTGTTTTGACAGTAAGCATACTAGTTGTTGAATTAATAAATAAACAGATACTATATAGGTGTGAACAGCTGGGGGAGAGGGTAGTTTCATTATTTGAAAGCTTCTTTTGGGTTTCTTCTATCCCTCTCCCACCCTCCAAGAAGTTGATTATCTGTTATTTTTTCTTTCATAATCTCTAACTATGTGAAAGATGACAATTATATCCAAATTATCCATAGTGCATTTTAGGATTAAACTAGTCAGATTATTTTAGACAGGTGTAGAAAACTATTTAAAAAGTCACACGCCTATTTTAAATGTCAATTCCCTGGTTTCACTTTTAAACTTTTTTTTCTTCTCTTTGGCTTAAAAACTTCAAAAGTTCTACCATTTCTATTTCTGGGCGAATGACAAACAAGAGTTCAATTCAGTTCAAAACAACGTGGGCGGGTTAGATGCGGGTGTTTGGTTACAATTGGTGAGTTTGGCTAGACTTTAGCTGCAAATGGCCCCCACACCTTTTCCTCCCTCTGTCAGCAGCTAGCACTCTGCTACCTGCGCCTGCGTGCTTTCGCTGTTCCTCCAAAATTTTATCTAGTTAGACGCTTCTGTGGGTACTTTTAGGAAGCCTAGAGAGCCCCCCGCAAGCCGAGATTTTCAGTGCCGATTAGTACTTTGATTCACAACCAGATGCATTCCCTCTCCCACGCTCCAACCTCAGTCGCGGCCTCCACCTCTGCCTCCCTTCCGGCCCCGGCAGCGGCCGAGGGTGTCACGTGCTAGGACCCGGGCGTGAAGCCTGCGCCGCCATGTTGGTTCCTGGCGGCATCGTAGGAGAAGGCAGAGGGAGGCTGACCAGCCGTCCGGAGTTCCGGCCCTTGTGCGCAAGTGCGGAAGTTTGTTGGCCCCGACAGTGACCGGTTTCCGGCTGGTGGTTCCGCACCGGCCCCCAGTAGACGTGTAACGGAAGGTGGGCCGCAGCCATGGCTGAGAGGAAACCTAACGGTGGCGGAGGCGCAGCTTCCAACTCCTCGTCGGGCACGAACTTACTTTTCTCCTCCTCGGCCACGGAGTTCAGCTTCAACGTGCCCTTTATCCCAGTTACCCAGGCTGCCGCTGCCTCGGCCTCCCTGCTCTTGCCCGGAGGTAATAAGGAGATGAGGATCCGGTGGGGCAAGTGTGTGCGGGGAGGTGGGCGGGCGGCGGGCGGTGGCGAGGGTCGGAGGGGAGGTTTTCCTTGTGCCTGGACCCGACCCTCTGGTACCTTGCCAGGGCCATCAGTGGCCAGGTTTGAGTGTCCTGAGGACTTTGGGATGTTGGGGGCGGGGGCCAAGCTCTTCGTGGAAGGAACTGTTCCCAGTGCTGGACACTCCTGAACTGGCATTCCACAGATTTTTGTTGAACACCTCCTGTTGGACACTCAGGTGCTTGCAGGGAATGCAAAAAAATTAGTGCCTCCTCCTCTCCTAGGATACTGTAGGATATCTCTTAGGATAGACACGTAGTATTTGCAAAGTAGAGGTACAGAACGCAGTCATCTTTCAAGGCGATGCATCATTTTCTCTAAGGAGCCCTTGCTTGTTCTCAAGTCCCTACTCCTGTGTGCATCTTAGCACTTTGTACATATCTTTATTATTGTCTAGGGAGATTGCTTTTTAACGATTACGTGGCATAACCCAGACCTGGTGTTGGGGAGCACAGACTGTATTCCAGCCCTAGCCCTGCCAATTACTTGCTGTGTGACCTCAGGCATATTACTTTACCTCTCTGTTCTTCATTTTCCATATGGGCTGTGATGAGAAGTGAACTGATTTTTGTCAGGCACGGAATATAGTGCTTGGCACATAGTGTTATATAAATGTTTGAGAAATAAACATGTCTGCCTCTCTATTTGGACTGTGGGCTTCTTGAAGTTTGCAGCTATAACTTATTTACCTTTTTATTTCTAGGATCTTGTTTAGTGCCTAGCACATAGATCCTCAGTAAATGTTGAATATTTTCCTGTTGAATAATTTATTCTTGTTTGGAAGACTGAGGAAAGTTTCATGGAGAAGTGAAGAAGGGCAAATCAGAGACAATACATGATGGTTCCTCTTCCCTTGTGTTATGTTTCTTCTTGGTACTTATCACCACCTGATGTGTACAAATATTTGTTTATCCTTTTAAAATTTTTAAATTTATTTTACTTTTTATTTCTGGCTGCGTTGGGTCTTCGTTGCTGCACGCGGGCTTTCTCTAGTTATGGTGAGTGGGGGCTACTCTTCGTTGTGGTACGCGGGCTTCACATTGTTGTGGCTTCTCGTTGCGGAGCATGGGCTCTAGGCGCACAGGCTTCAGTAGTTGTGGCACATGGGCTTAGTTGCTCTGTGGCACGTGAGATCTTCCCAGACCAGGGATCGAACCCTTGTCCCCTGCATTGGCAAGTGGATTCTTAACCACTGCACCACCAGGGAAGTCCCATATTTGTTTATCTTATCCCACTAACATGTAAGCTCTATGAGAGCAGGAACTTATGCCTAGAACAGTGTCTGGTATGCTGTAGACCGATTTTTCAATAGAAACTTATTGAATAAATGAAAGGGTGGCAGTCAGGAATATGTATGTCTTGTTTTGATAGTGTGGCTGAAAGGTTCATCATTGCCATTTTTGGTGGAGGACTAGCATGGCTGGAGCAGAATGCTTTGGGAGGTTGCAGGAATAAATAAGGCTGTACATGGGGTTTTCATGACATCCTCTGCTTCACAGATGTTTGATTCATGCCCCATCTTCCTTGCTATATAATTTGTTTGTGTCTGTTACTGTCCGTAAATGCTAAACATCTTCATTGCTAAGTAACAGGATAACTTACCTGTCTTGAAAACTATTGTTTCTTGGAGATGATTTATTTTTTTATTATTTTTGTTTTTTTTGCGGTATGCGGGCCTCTCACTGTTGTGGCCTCTCCCGTTGCGGAGCACAGGCTCCGGACGCGCAGGCTCAGCGGCCATGGCTCACGGGCCCAGCCGCGCCGCGGCATGTGGGATCTTCCTGGACCGGGGCACGAACCCGTGTCCCTTGCATCGGCAGGCAGACTCTCAACCACTGCGCCACCAGGGAAGCCTGGTTTATTTTTTTAATAGGAAAATTAATACTTTTTAGAACTAAAATTCTGTAACAAATATTTTTCTACCTTTAAAAAAGATTTGATCATTAGAAACCCATTCAGATAATTTCCAGAGACAAAAGGAGAACCTGTCACATTGGAAGCAACAGTTAATCATGTCAGTGAAAGAGACACATAGGAAGCAATTCCATTTCACAAACCTGGATTGAGCAGCTTCCGTTTGCCAGGCCCTGTTCCCGGTGTCCGGGAGACACAGAGGAGCAGACAGCATTGCCCTCACGACTGCACAGTATATACAGACGCAGTGTACCCAGCTGTGTAAGTAATTGTGATACAGGTTTATGACGGCTGGAAAGAGGGATTGATAGGCTGCTCTGAGAGCTGTGGCTGTCAGGCTGGCTGACCAGGGAGAGGATATCCCTCGGGCCTTCAGGACCTCACAGCGGAGGCAGTTCTTGAGCTGAATATTGAAGGATACATAGAAATTAGGGAGTCTGGGGAGACAGAGATGTGAGAGTCTGGAGGTGTGAGAGAAACCTGCTGATTTGGTGGGATTTGGTGGTAGGTGCTCACATTCTCTTTCCATCCCGTGCTTTTTCCCTCTCGCCCCGTCCCTCCCCCGCTGCACCCCTCCATGTGACTAGAGTGAATGCAGGGGAGTGCTTCAAGTGGTCAGCGGGGCCCAGATCACGAAGGGCCTCAGACACCACACTGAGGAGTTTGTAGTTTACCCTGTGGGGTGTGGAGGGTGCCCTTGAAGGGTTCTGAACAAGGCAGTGGGATTAGAGGTGTGTTTCAGAAAGACTGGAGTTTCCTGAGATTGCAGAGATTGCACCAGAGTGAAGCTGACCGTAGCAAGAGCGGCCGATCTGGAAGCCACTGCGAGTCAGGCAGGAGCCTGTGGCACTCTAGCCCTGGTCAGCCACACTGGGTGTGAAGAGCAGGGAACAGATATGAGAGATTTCTACACAGTCGAATTGATGGTATTTAGTGACTCACGGGGGTCCAGGCTGTGCAGTGCAGAGTCCCCTTCTCTTTGTTCAGTTTCAGCCCCAAGACATAGCACCACCTGGCATGTAATGGATACTGTGTACATATTTCTTTAATGAGGATCTGAATGATTAAATGAAGGGTGTGAGGGGGAGGGAGCAGTCTGAGAGAGGAGATTTCTGGTTTGAGTGTCTGGATGGATGTTGGCAGACATCTGTTGAGGTTAGTGATATGTGTAAAAGGGGGGACATGAAGGGGGACAGTTAAGATGACAAATTCAGTTCAGGCTTACTAAGTCTGAGGTATATGTGGCTGAACCTGTCAAAAAGTATTGAGGAGGCAGTTGGAAGATAGGTTCTGGGACACATAAGATCAGTCTCAGTTTGAGACAGAGTTGGGAGTGTCCCAAGTATACAGGTGCTTATTAAAGTTATGGTTCTTGATGCCAGATGTGTCCACATGTAATTAGAAAGTGCCCCTGAGGTGAGGCTGGCAGCTTGTTGAGATCAGTATTTTGTTTGTAATTAATGCTAATCAGAAAAAAGTCTCTTGGATCAGGTTGATCCCAAGTTGTCTTAAAGGATGAAAGACACCACAGAGGTTTTCTCCTCTGCTTTTAGATGTTAAGACATCAACTAAGAAATCTGAGTCCAAGTGAGGTTCATGTGACTGAAAAGAGAGGGTAGGAATCGGAAATGTATCAGAAAAGTAGAACGATATAAGCAGACAGTGCCTGGGGTGCCGGGGGGCGGGGGGGGGGGGGCCCTTGTGCAGGAAGATATTTTTAGTTACAAAGAAACAACTCAGAGGAGTATTTTGAATAGTGGAGTATCTCAGTTAAATTGATGTGTGTGAAATATAATGAGAGCAGTCTAAGAGCTGAAGGCCTCATTCAGTAAAGGTCAAGAAGGAGCTCAGAGCTTGAAAGGCCACCCTTTGGCAGGTCTCAAGGGCAGGGACTAGTGTGCCTGTGTGCTGGGAGAGGGTCCACCCTCCTGATCTGCTCTATGCCTCCAGCAGTGGGAGATAAGAGGGAATTGGAAATGAGAGGGAATGAGATGGGAGAAGGAAAAGATTAGGAAGAGGAAGACAACGTTAGAAGCTAAGGCCTCCTAAAAGTTTCCTGAGGAAAGGTAGACTGGGCTTTTTTATTTCTGTTTATTTATGTATGTATGTATGTGTGTATGTATGTATGGCTGAGTCAGGTCTTTGTTGTTGCGCGCGGGCTTTCTCTAGTTGGGGTGAGTGCGGGCTACTTGTTGCAGTGCACGGGCTTCTCATTGCGGTGGCTCTCTTGTTGCGGAGCACGGACTCTAGGCGTGCAGGCTTCAGTAGTTGTGGCATGCAACCTTCAGTAGTTGGGGCTCGTGGGCTCTAGAGCGCAGGCTCAGTAGTTGTGGCGTACGGGCTTAGTTGCTCCGCGGCATGTGGGATCTTCCCGGACTAGGGCTTGAACCCATGTCCCCTGCATTGGCAGACGGATTCTTAACCACTGCACCACCAGGGAAGCCCAGACTGGACTTTTGAGGCCATGTAGAAGGAAAATATTTTTATCACTATTTTAGGACTTGGTAGCAGAAGAGAGGATAAATAGTTTGATGCTAATAATACCCACAGTGAAGATCAAGTTGGGCAAAGGGAAGTGAGGAGAACTTCCCTTAGTTAGAAAATGACTTTTCCAGTGACTTGGCATTCTCTAATGACTATCTGGTTGTGATACTGTGTGGTTTTAGGGATGGCAATTAACGGTTGACCTACTTTGCCTCAGGAATACAAATACCACATGTTCACTTATATAATGAGTGCTTTGTAGGTAAGAGCCCTGACACACCCCTTGTTGTCAACAGAGTTAATACCTGTACTTTAGTTTCTTGTCCTTACTGTAGAAATAAAGTTTTGTGTGTTTGGGTAGCAGAACAGTATTTGAATTGTTTCTTACCAGGAAAAAACAGTATTCAAAATAACATGTAAAACTAGGAGTATAGATTTTGTTTCCATTTTTAAAACCTTCTCCTATATACATATATGTCTACATAATTTATACATGTCTACAAAATAAATAGTATATAACTATATTTATTTTAAAAGTGTGGAAAGGTATGTATCAAAATATTAACCGTGTTAACAGTGATTGTCTCTGGGAGGTGAGCTTACGAATGAGTTAGTATTTTTCCCTCTTGTTTCTTATTCATGTTTTCTAGTTATTTATTTCAAAGAAAAAAAAGTTTTTCATTATTGTCTTTAATGCAGAAATGTAAGTTTGAACAACAAAATAAGAGGTATAATTGCTAGATCTGCGAGTGATGGCATACCTTTAAACCATGTACCCTTCTGTTCCCTTTCAGAGGATTCCACAGATGTGGGTGAGGAGGACAGCTTCCTTGGTCAGACTTCTGCTCACACGTCTACCCCACAGACATTTAGTTACTTCTCTCAGGTATCAAGCAGTAGTGATCCTTTTGGGAATATTGGACAGTCACCGTTAACAACTGCAGCAACATCGGCTGGACAGTCAGCATTCTCCAAGCCCCCAACTGCTCTCCCTTTTACCACCGGATCCCAAGATATGTCGAATGCATTTTCACCATCCATTTCGAAGGCTCACTATGGTGCTCCACCTGCTTCACAAACGGGAATAAATACTTATCTGCCTTCTCAGCCTAGTAGTCTCCCTCCTTCAAATTTTGGGAGCCCACCCCAAGGAACGCCCCAACAAGGATACAATCCATATCGCCACACAGCTGTAAGCAGCAGGGCTAATCCTTATATTGCACCGCCACAGCTGCAGCAGGGCCAAACACCGGCCCATCCTACCCATCCCCCGCCCTCTGGACCCCCTGTTCAGATGTACCAGATGCCTCCAGGATCTCTGCCATCGGTATGGAAACATGTTTTTTATATCCTAATTATTCACTGTAATTTTTAATCGCTCTCATCTTAACCTGTGTTTTTGAAAACACTGTGCTTTTTTTTTTTTTTTTTTTTTTTGCCGTACGCGGGCCTCTCACTGTTGTGGCCTCTCCTGTTGCGGAGCACAGGCTCCGGACGCGCAGGCTCAGCGACCATGGCTCACAGGCCCAGCCACTCCACGACGTGTGGGATCTTCCCGGACCGGGGCACGAACCCGTGTCCCCTGCATCGGCAGGTGGACTCTCAACCACTGCACCACCAGGGAAGCCCAACACTGTGCTTTTAATAATCAATATGATGACAAATTATTTTCAGAGGGTATTTTTTTTAAGCTACATGCTTTGAAGTAAACAATCTTTTAAAGATAGCTCATTGAATGGTTCATATTTCAGTTTATATTATCTATTTATGGAAGTAGTAATTGATTTTAATGAGTTAACCATATGCCAATATTTCCAGATTTAATGTAACATACCAATAACAAATGTCATCTAGGGACATGTGAAAGTCGGAGCAATTATTAGCAGACTGCCAGCTTCTCATTTTTTAATTATACTACTCAATCAAAACACTCAATTGGTGGGACTAAAATTGATTACTCCAATAATTTCTTTTATTTACATTTATGGAGTTTGGATCTAGACAGTCAAACTCTGTCTCAGGGGAGGAATGGAATAACTTTTGCATTGGGTAAATTTTATGAAATTCCTTTATGCCTTTTTTCCCCACTAATTATTCAACTGATTTCCAAAGGGAAGTGAACTGAATCAAAAAAAAGGGAAATGACTGAAAGGAAGAATTAAGAACCCAGCCCAGTGTGGCAGAGATAATAGTATTTCGATCAGAGTGTAACCTGACTTCTCTCTTGGGGATGAAGAATGGGTTCCATTTTACCATCTAATTTAAATCTTACCAATACACAAACTCTTGGTAATGTTGGATTTCAGCATATCAGAAAGTAACCAGATTTGTAGCATGTAATATAAGTTAGTATACTTTGTTTGCTGATGAAATTTTGTAAAGATTCCTAATTAAGAATTTTTAAAATGACAATTTTAAATATAAAAAAAGGTTGCAGGGCTTCCCTGGTGGCGCAGTGGTTGAGAGTCTGCCTGCCGATGCAGGGGACACGGGTTCGTGCCCCGGTCTGGGAAGATCCCGCATGCCCCGGAGCGGCTGGGCCCGTGAGCCATGGCCGCTGAGCCTGCGCGTCTGGAGCCTGTGCTCCGCGGCGGGAGGGGCCGCGGCAGTGAGAGGCCCGCGTACAGCAAAAAAAAAAAAAGGTTGCAAAAATAAAAATAGGACAGAGAACACCCCAGTACCCTAATCCAGATTTACCTGTCATGAACATTTGTTCTATCATTTGTGAACGTGCACGCTGACACGTGTTGGAGTATCCTTTTCTCCCCTCCCTCCCTCCCTTCCTTTCTCACTCTGTATATGTGCAATCTTGGGGGGAAACATTTGAAGATCAGTTAAATACATTATGATTCTTTACTCCTAGATTCTTCAGTGTGTATTTCCTGAGAATAAGGGTATTTTTTACATAACCACAGTACAGTTATCAACCTCAGTACATTTGCATTGATAGAATATTCTAAAATGATTTTTAATAAAAATTTAAAAAAATAATTGTATTCTGATTTTAAAAGTATTTTCAGTACAGAAAATTTGAAAAATGCCGAATAGCCAACTGAATAGAAATTGCCGCTAGAAAACCCTGTTTTTATTTTGTTTTATGTCTTTCTTATCCTTTTTTCAAGATAAAAGCATAGTGTTTTGTTTTTTTTTTCTTTTTTAATTAATTAATTAATTTATTTTCGACTGCGTTGGGTCTCTGTTGCTGTGCATGAGCTTTCTCTAGTTGTGCCTGAGTGGGGGCTACTCTTCGTTGTGGTGCCCGCGCTTCTCATTGCGGTGGCTTCTCTTGTTTCAGAGCATGGACTCTAGGTGCGCAGGCTTCAGTAGTTGTGGTGCACGAGCTTAGTTGCTCCAGGGCATGTGGGATCTTCCTGGACCAGGGCTCGAACCCGTATCCCTTGCACTGGCAGGCGGATGCCTAACCACTGTGCCCCCAGGGAAGTCCCAACACAAGCATTATGTATGTTTTTTATGAACAAGCAAGCAAGCATTATGTATGTTTTTTGTGAACATATTTTAGGTGTTATTAAGATTTTTTCTATAACGTTTTTAATGGTTCTAGAGAATTCCCCATATGAGTAAAAGATGATTTATTTAATCAGGTTTCTATTAGACATTTAGATTGTATCCACTGATTGTCTATTATAAATAACTTTTTGATATACATTCTTATGGGTAAATTTTTACAATTATATCTTTAGGATAAGTTCTTAGAAATGGAATGTCTAGGTCAAGGAATATGCACATTTTATTTTTATTTATATTTATTTATTTATTTTTGTCCATGGCGCTTGTGGGATCTTAGTTCCCTGATCAGGGATTGAACCTGGGCCACAGCAGCGAAAGCGCCAAGTCCTAACCACTGGACCAACAGGGAATTCCCAAGAAATATGTATATTTTAAAGATTAAATAAATCACAAGAGACATACTGCTAGGTTGATTTCTGTAAAGGTATTAGTTTACTTTGCCACCAGTGTGAGAAAGTCCTGTTCACTTTGCAACTGATTTTGGGGTTTGTTAGATTTTTAAAAGTTTTACTTGCTTTGGAGCCTGGTTATTAAATAGTTGTCTAGAGAAATATTTAGGATAATCATTACTATGTTAGTTTGTGTGTGAAACATATACAGAATTGTTCCTTTGGACAGACATGATGGTCCTAACTTTTGTCCCCCCCAGATTCCTCCTTCAGTGCAGCCAGGGCTGTCCCCTCCAACCCAGCAGCAGGCACCTGCTAGACCTGCGGGTCCCTCTGTGCAAGCGTCGTCTCTTTTTCTACTTCAAAACCAATATGAACCTGTCCAACCCCACTGGTTTTACTGCAAGGAGATAGAATACAGGCAACTGTGGATGCCTTTCAGTGTGTTTGACTCTTTGAATCTTGAAGAAATCTATAACTCAGGTAAGCACAAATCCTGCATCATTTGTATCTGATTTTAGGAAGAGAGAAATGAAGAGTATTCATCCATGGCCTACTTTTTATGAATGTCAAATTCTTTAATCCTTGTAGAGCCTGCCAGTCTCTGTACCTTAAGATGATAATATTAATGTAAGTTCTGAGTTATTTGAGCAAGGTATTTGAAGAAATGTTTTAGTAATTTTCCTTTTTGTTTAAAGGTAGTTTAAATCCAAGAAATAGAGTCGTTCATATAACCCAGGTGTCAGTTTTCTTATTTCCCTTATTTGTTTGTAGCTATAGGGCGTTTATAAAGCATTTTCTATGGAACTCTTGTTACTGAAGATGCTGTGAAAAAAGTGTTCCATGGTCAGATGAGTTTTGGAAGTGCTGTAACTACATCCATCTCTTGAGATAGTGCATAAGAGTGTGTTAAGACTCTGAGAAGTCTTCACTATAGAAGTAGGTTTCTTTGTTTATCCTGATGATAGTTCATCTTGGGACTTAAAAATCACCTATTCTTTAGAAGTATGCTTCATGGAGCATTGCTGCTTTGATTAAAAAAAACAAAAAACTACCAATTATTTGAATTATTTCATGATCATGCTTTTATATTTTACCCTCGTTATTTCTTCTCCACTTAAAAGAATCATCATTTTGAGCAGCACAGATTAATCTTAAACTTCTGTTTTTTTAAAAAAATGAGCTTAGTTCTTTGTCTTTAAGGATAGACAAGTCACCATATTCATTATTTATTACTTTTAAATGTACCTTGTAACTGTAGAGTTAAAATGTGGTCTTTGTGCTCCAGTCCAGCCAGACCCTGAGAGTGTGGTTCTAGGCACTGATGGAGGGCGCTACGACGTTTACCTCTATGACCGGATGAGGAAAGCCGTGTACTGGGAAGAGGAGCCAGCTGAAGTGAGACGCTGTACTTGGTTTTACAAAGGGGACACAGACAGCAGATTTATTCCCTATACAGAGGAGTTCAGTGAAAAACTGGAGGTACGTGGGCTTTATTCCTTTATGCTTTTCTTTAAAACATATAGACTCTGTATACGTTGGAGCCTCATGTAACACCACTCACAGTGGAGCAGACTTTATTTACAAGACAGCCTATCTTGATCCTGTGTGCAAAGAAGATTGCCTTTTAATTGGTGTCATCTTTCATGAGGTACTAATTGTGGCCTGGTGTCTAAAGATAGAATGTTTTTCAGGGGAACATCACAGATCTAATATAATAAGGTACTTATATCAAATCTTCAGAAGAGCTTAGGCTGCTGTGATATGCTGCTGACAACACATGCCAAGGAGATGGATGCTTTTCAAATTAATATTCAGTAAAAGGCTTGAAATTCACCTCTGGTTTATGAAAACAAATATAAGAATAGGAACAAATATTGTGAGACTTTTTAGCCATCTTAAAATTGGTGGTTAATGTTGTTTTACATAATTGTGTTAATTTCTTGTTATAATTCTGCTTAATAATTGAGTAATTAAATATTTGAAATAAGTTAAATGAATTCATCTGCATACATGGGAAATGGAGTATGGAACATTTTAGTTACTATTTTTTAATGTATTAACTAAAACTTATGTAACCAACACTAACATTAAACATTAAAACAATACTAATATTGACATTAAAAGGGACCTCTAAAATGTTAATCTTCCCTAGATTCATATTTTGAAAGCTTCAAGCAAGGACTGGGCTTTATGTTCTCTTTAGGAGCTGACAGTCAAGTTTAGCAACTGACTGTTAATTACTAAATTTTTTTGTCCTTGAAGAACATCATAATATAATTAATAGAAATAAGAAAAAAATTAAATCACAATCTTGTCATCCTTTCAAATAAAATGTTACATTTTAAAAATATTTTTTTAAACTGTTCTTTATTCATATACGTGTTTTTCTTTTTTTGTGTGTGTGTGTGTGTTTTTCTTATAGCTATAATAGTACAGATTTTTTGTGGAGTATTTTGCTTTTTCAAAAGAAAATTTGTAAATGTAATCCTTAGTCATAGTCATTATCAATTGTGCCTGCCCTAGAAATATTAATCTCAATCTCTATAATAGTGACTATGAAATATTGTTCTATAACCAAAACAGTACAAAAAGGTGAATATTGGCCTGAAGTTAAGACAGATGTTAGTTGGGGTTAAGTAAATTGGAAAAGAAGCTTGTTGAGAACAGAGGCCTCAAATGTTTTTCATTTCAACGTGTAGTAAGAATACATTTTAGATTGGATTTAGTACACACATTTTACACACACACACACACACACACACACACACACACATACACATCCATGAGTATGTGTGTTTATTTATCAGAGGCAGTGGTGTTTGGTAAACTGGCTCTCCAGGGAAAAAAACCCTGATTTATAGTGTTTGCTGATTTCCATGGTGTAAATACTCCCACCATGGCCAATAGTAAGCTAGCAACATGATGTAACTAGACACAGAGTTGGGAAGCAGTATGTGTGATCAGCTCTTGTGAGCTGGTATGAGTGAGCTCTAACGCACCATTAGAAACAAAGAAAGGTACATAGAACAACACTTACCTCACTAGGTGTCATTCAGTTAGATATTTTCTATGTCATTGAAAATATTAATTTTACAATTTGTTGCTGGTCATGACCCACAGTTTGAAAAACACTGATTTAGAGCTGAGTCAGAACCCAGGTAAGGGCAAAGACTGAAAAGAAGGCATAAAATTAATTTTGTTCCTGGAAATACCAAATATCAGGAGGCACCAGTCTACTAAAACATAATTTTAATCATTTGAATAAGGAATAAAATATGTAAAGGAATGCTGATATCTTTGGCTTAATTTTAGACCTAAATAAATAAACAAACAAATGTGTACTATAATTTTTGGTACCCTTGACAAGACCCTACTGAAGGTATAGCATCCCAAGGTTGAATGTTTAGTCCTATTATTTTGAAGCTAAAGTATATGTTTTCAAGTCTAAGCAGTATTTGAAAGTGTATACTATATTTGATTATAAATGGGTGACACAGGCTTCGAGGATGGAATTCATGTATTGACCGTCTCAATAGCACATAGCTGTTCTTAACTTTAGGAGACCTTAGTTCCTGTTCAGCCTCTACCCAGGAAACTCAAGCCAGATCAGGGAAGAGGCAGAGGAGTTTAGGAAATGAAAAAGCCAGTGAGAAAATGAGAATCAAGTGATACATATTGCTAGTGTTGTAGATGATCCTAGCCTATCAGAGCACTAAAACAAAACAATAGAAGAGTTGGAAACAAAAAACACCTTAATTTGATAATTACATCAATGTCTGCATAGAAAACTAGGAGAACCTCTAGAAATTCCATTAGTACCAGTGTAAGAGTTCAGCAAGTCTGTGGATATAAAATCAGCGTATAAAAATTAATAACATTCCTACGCAATAGAAATAACCAATTAGAAACCATAATAATAAAAGAAGACTATAACACTAACAAAACTACAGGCTAAGTAGAAAAATCGTCCAACAAAAGGTATATATGAACTTTATGGAGAATAAACTATGAAGCAGAATTGAAGGATGTAAAAGATGACCTTAAAGAAATAGACCAAAATATTACATTCATAGATGCACAGTCTCAACATAATAAAGATGTCAGTTCTTCCCAAATTGTTTTATAAATTGTATGTAATCCCAATCAAAGTCACATCAGGGTTTTTTAAGTAAAATTTGCAGACTGCTCCTAAATTTTATATGGAAGATCAAAGTATCAAGAATAATCAAGACCATTTTGAAGAATGAAAAGTAGAAACATACTCTACCAGACAAGATTTATTATAAAGCTGTGGATTGAAAGGGAATATGAAGAAATGAAAATAATTCTTAAGATGGTGAATCTTTAAACATTTTTGTTTGTGATCTTGCTTTTAAAAAATGTCAACAAATATATTAAAATTTTTTTAAAAAGTAGTGAGGAAGAGGGTCAGCTGGATAGAGGCTGATGGAGAGGAATTGTTACTGAATGACTGCCCAGGAGACAAAAAGAAACACTTCTACTTTGACATGATTGTCAAATAATCACTGTTACTCATTTTAAAAAATATTTATTTATTTGGTTGCACTGGCTCCTTAGTTGCAGCAGTGGGCTCCTTAGTTGTGGCATGAGAACTCTTAGTTGTGGCATGCATGTGGGATCTAGTTCCCTGACCAGGGATTGAACCCGGGCCCCCTGCATTGGGAACGCAGAGTCTTCACCACTGCGCCACCAAGGAAGTCCCACTGTTACTCAGTGGGTGTACCAGAGGTTCCCCCTTACCTGGTCTTGAATCTTTCTCCAAGAGACCCTCAGACTTTTGCCTTACAGAGAGCAGAATAGTGTCTCTGGAAGGTGAGTAAGAAAGTGGTGGGACAGTCAAGTCTTTGGAGTCAGAAGGTCGTGGGTGGGAGTGAACCACAGTTCTGCTTTTGCTCCTTACCTCTGTGATCACTGTATGGTCTTGTGCAACTGTGAACTAAAACTGCCTGCTAGCATTAGAATTGTGTCTGCCCCCCACCACCAAAAAAAAAAAAAAAAAGATAGGTTGAGGTCTTAACTTCTAGTACTTCAGAATGTGACTTTATTTGGAAATAGAGTTGTTGCAGATATAATTAAGAAGAGATCATACTGGAGTAGGATGGGCCCCTAATTCAATATGATTGGCATCCTTATAAGAAGACAGTCATGTTAAGACAAACATAGAGGGAGAAGGCCATGTGAAAGTAGAGGATTGGAGTGATGCGTCTGTAAGCCAAGGAATACTACAGATTGCTGACAGACCACCAGGAGCTAGGAAGAGGCGAGGAAGGAATTCCCTATGAGTTTCAGAGGGAATGTGGCCCTGCTGACACCTTGGTTTCAGACTTCTAGCCTCTAGAACTGTGAGGCAATAAGTTTCTGTTTTTATAAGCCACTCAGTTTGTGGTACTTTGTTATGGCAGCCCTAGGAAATTAATAGACTGTTTAAACCTTGGTTTTCACCTGTAGGTAATGGGGACAATATTATTTAGGGCTGATTGAGAGCAGTTATGTGAGGTACTGTATGTAAAATGATATTAAGTATGGTAGCCAGTTAGTACAGGAGAGCTGCTATTACTATTATTTTTATTACTATCATAGTTATAATTTTCTTCCACACTTTCTCTTAATAGATTTGTCTTACTGGATCATATGTTGTTTCCCTTGTAGGCTGAATATAAAAAAGCTGTAACCACGAATCAGTGGCACCGCAGATTAGAGTTTCCGAGTGGGGAGACAATTGTTATGCACAATCCAAAGGTAGTGATGTTGTTTAAGATATTAAAGTGTTTAGGTTTTTAAAAGTAATTATTTTACTGAATGTTTGATAAATGTTCATTTTTACTCTGCAGTAGGGATATATTTATAACTAGTGTATTGCTTTTAAGTTTACTACAGGTCATATCAATGATAGAAACTAAAATGAAATTTAAATTTGTCTCATGAAGTTTCTGTTTATGGTAACACAGTAGCTGAAGCTTAGTATGCATCGTTGAAGTTAAGCTTGATAATTTTTTGTACTTGATCCAGGCTCAGCAGACTTTTCTGTGAAGGGCCAGAGAGTAAATATTGAAGGCTTTGTAGGCCGTGTAGTCTCTGAAAGCAGCTACAGGCAGTATGTAAGCCAATGGACCTGGCTATTTTCAATAAAATGTTATTTATAAAAACAAGTGGTGGGCCAGGTTTGACCTGCAGGCAATAGTTTGCCTACCTTGCCCTTGATGATGGTTTGTTTCAACCTTTAAAGTAAAAATAAGTTCTTCCTCTTTATTTGTATCATCTCTGGAAACCTTTCTTGTTTTTTTAAAGATATTGGGTGTGGTGTTTAGAGTCTTCCATTTACCATCCTTAATCTCTCTAAGCTCCAGGTTCCTCACTCGCAATAAATAAGATTTACCTCCCAGGGTCATATTTTTGATGAAGTGAGGTAATTTATGCAAAAGCATTTAGCATAATGCTAGTAATATGGTAGTTTCTCAGAACATAGGCTATTTATTACAGAAAAGTGTAAAAGAAAAACAAAAACCTATATTCTAACCACCTCTATAGTCCTTACTGATGTTAAAATAAGTAAAAATAAAAACATTCATATGCCATCAAAGTTTAAACAGTATAAAAGGGTATCAAATGAAAAACAAAAGCCTCTTACCTCTGCATTCCCCTAGTTTTGCCTCTTAATGGTAACCACACTTACCCTTTTGTTTTTTAATTTTTTTTTTTAACTTTTGTTTTTTATATAAGCACACAATTTTACATATCATCTTGCATGCATTCGTTTTTTTGGGGGGGGGTGGAAGGTTAATGTTAAACTATTAATTTTATTTTTTAATTGAAGTATAGTTGACTTATTATATTTGTTTCAGGTGTACAGCATTGCGATTCAGTAGTTTTACAGATTATACTCCATTAAAAGTTATTACAAAATAATGGCTATAATTCTCTGTGCTGTACAATATATCCTTGTTGCTAACCTATTTTATACGTAGTAGTTTGTGTCTCTTAATTCCATACCCCTATCTTGCCCTACCCCTTTCCCTGTCCCTACTGGAACCACTACTTTGGTTTTTTTTTTTAATCTGTGAGTCTGTTTCTGTTTTGGTATCTATTGATACATCCGTTTTATTTTTTAGATTCCACAAATAAAGTGATATACAGTATTTGCCTTTCTCTGACTTATTTCACTACACACATTTTCTAGGTCCATCCATGTTGCTGCAGATTGCAGAATTTCATGCTTTTTTATGGCTGAGTAATATTCCATCGTGTGTGTGTGTGTGTGTGTGTGTGTGTGTGTGTGTGTGTGTGTGTGTATGTGTACCACATCTTCTTTATCCATTTGTCTGTTGATGGACACTTGGGTTGCTTCCATATCTTGGCTGCTGTAAACTGTGCTGCTATGAACATTGGGGTTTATTCCCGGGTATTTTATTCTTCTTTTTTTTTTTGGCCGTGTTGCACAGCTTGTGGGATCTTAGTTCCCCAACCAGGGATCGAACCTGGGCCCCTGGCAGTGCAAGCCCAGAATCCTAACCACTGGACCACCAGGGAATTCCCCCTAGGTATTTTATTCTTCATGATGAGATTTTAAGCAGGATTGTCTTTTTTTGCTTTCTCTTTCTGATAGTTCATTTTTAGTGTGTAGAAAAGCAACAGATTTCTGTATACTAATCTTATATCCTGCAACTTTACTGAATTCATTTATCAGTTCTAATAGTTTTTTGGTGGAGACTTTAAGGTTTTCTATATATAGTGTCATGTCATCTGCAAATAGTGACAGTTTTACTTCTTCCCTTCCAGTTTGGATACCTTTTATTTCTTTTTCTCTGACTGCTGTGGCTAGGACTTCCAATACTATGTTAAATAGAGGTGGCAGGAGTGGGCATCCTTGTCTTGTTTCTGAATTTGGAGGAAATATGATCAGCTTTTCATCACTGAGTGTGCTGTTAGCTGTGGGTTTTTTCATAAATGGCCTTTACTATGTTGAGATATGTTCCCTCTGTACCAACTTTGATGAGAGTTTTTTTTTTTTACCATGAATAGATGTTGAATTTTGTCAAATGCTTTTCTGAATCTGTTGAGATAATCGTGATTTTTAATCCTTCCTTTTGTTAATGTGTGTATCACATTAATTGATTTGCAAATGTTGAACCATCCTTGCATCTTTGGAATAAATCCCACTTGATCATGGTGTATGATCCTTTTTATATGTTGTTGGATTCGGTTTGCTAATATTTTGTTGACAGTTTTTACATATACATTAAAGATATTGGCCTGTAATTTTCTTTTTTTTGTAGTGTGTTTGGTTTTGGTATCAGGGTAATGGTGGCCTCATAGAATGAATTTGGGAGTGTTCCCTCCTCTTCAATTTTTGGAATAGTTTGAGAAGGGTAGGTATCAGCTTCTCCGCTCTTCTTTATATGTTTGATAGAATTCCCATGGGAAGCTCTCTGGTCCTGGACTTTAGTTTGCTGGGAGTTCTTTTTATTAGAAATTCAGTTTCACTACTAGTGATTGGTCTGTTCAAATTGTCTGTTTCTTCTTGATTCAGTCTTGGCAGGTTGTATGGTTCTAGAAATTTGTTTCTTCTAATATGTCCGATTTGTTGGCATATAACTGTTCATAGTATTCTCTTATGGTTTTTTTTGTGTCTCTGTGGTATCAGTTGCTATTTCTCCTCTTTCATTTCTTATTTTGTTTATTTGGGTCCTCTCTCTTTTCTCCTTGGTAAGCCTGGCTAAAGGTTTATCAATATTGTTAATTTTTTTCAAAAAACCAGCTCTTGGTTTCATTGATCTTTCCTGTTGTATTTTTTTTTTGGTCTCAATTTTATTTATTTGCTCTCTGATCTTTATTAGTTCCTTCCTTGTGCTGACTTTGGGCTTTGTTTGCTCTTCTTTTCCTGATTCCTTTAGATGGTAGGTTAGGTTGTTTATTTGAGATTTTTCCATGTAACACTGGACTAAATTTAATACAGTTGATTTAACAGAATAGTATATGTCTTCCTGAAAAGTGGTAGGTAAATCCGTTTTGGACATTGAAATTGAATTTGCACGTTGTTATTTAGAGGATTTTGCCTTATATGTATTTATAAAACAAGGATTCCTCTACTTCTTTTATTTCTTATGTGTAAACCTGAATTTTTTTTTTTTTTTTTTTTTGCGGTACGCGGGCCTCTCACTGTTGTGGCCTCTCCCGTTGCGGAGCACAGGCTCCGGATGCGCAGGCTCAGCGGCCATGGCTCACGGGCCCAGCCGCTCCACGGCATGTGGGATCTTCCCGGACCGGGGCATGAACCTGTGTCCCCTGCATCGGCAGGCGGACTCTCAACCACTGCGCCACCAGGGAAGCCCTGTTTGTTATATTTTTAAATCAAGGCATACTACCTCTGATTTAGTTGTATTATTTTCCAACATAAGCATTGGAAATAATGATATTGATTTACTTAGTTTTAATGGTTACTGAACGCTAGCAGGACTGTTACAAAATTGATTTTGGAGGAACAGTACAAGTATCTGATTATAAACTATACTATGAAGTAGTTTATTATGTATTTAGCTTATAGTGGGAATGAATTTGATAGTGAGCTCTGTCATAATCCTTCTCTTGTATCTTGAAGGTTATTGTTCAGTTCCAGCCCTCATCAGTGCCAGATGAATGGGGGACCACACAAGATGGACAGACAAGGCCCAGGGTTGTAAAGCGTGGAGTTGATGATAACCTTGATGAAATTCCTGATGGTTCGTACAGTTTGTTTAGGACTAAGGTCATTTTTAGACTTCTCTATTTTAGAATGATGAAAAAAGGAAATAGTTATTAGGATTACCTGCCATAACATGCAGAAATCAGCTAGGTTGGCACAGATCTTTCCTTTTTATTACTTTTATATCTGTTTGTTCTTTAATTTAGAATTCTGTTGAAGGTGCACAAACCATGTAATATAGATTCTAAAATATATATTGTTGTGAAGAAGCACTTTGCTTGTTGAAACTAGGCTTTGGGCAATATTTTTGGGCTTGTTTTGTCATGCCTCAACTAGTTTGTATTACTTTAGTGCAGGAGTGGTGAATTTTTTCTGCAAAGGGCGAAGTAGTAAATATTTCAGGCTTTGCAAGCCATGCAGACTCTGCTGTATCTCTGCTCAACTCTGCCATTGTAGTGTGAAAGCATTTGTATGCAAACAAATGGGCCTAGCTGTGTTGCAATAAAACTTTATTTATAAAAACAGGCAGTGAGCAGGATTTGGAAATAAATGTACTCATTATGAATCTGTATGAAATAACCAGAGTAAAATAGTAGATTTAACTTGGAAATGTTCATGTGTAGTATGTGTGAATCTAACACAGAGAAGGATTTTGGGAAAAGATTTTGAAGTTTTATATTGACAAGTGGAATCTCCATGTGGGGCTTAGTGCCCTGGGGAGTTCTGAAGAAATTACAAGGTTATGGAGCCTCTATAGGTACAAAACTGATGATCGTCATTGGCTCATAGCTTCTGGGATCAGAAATGGCCTGCTTCCTCCACTCCTTGGTCTAGTTCACTGTTATTTGCCAAAAGGTGGACTTTGAGCTGCGTTCATCTGATTTTGGCAAGTTTATGATGACAAAAGGGGTATTGAATATTGCTATTCAATTAAGAAAACCTAAACAGTCCCCAGCTTGTGTGTGTGTGTGTGTGTGTATGTATATATGCATGGATGAATGTCTTTCTTTCTTTCTTTTGCAGGGGAAATGCCTCCGGTTGACCATTTGGTGTTCATGGTGCATGGCATTGGACCTGTGTGTGACTTGCGCTTTAGAAGCATTATTGAATGTGGTAAGCGTTAGTCACTTCATTTCATGAAATGATTGGAGAACTACTAGAACTTTTAAACCTTCATTTTTAAGATGGTTTCCAGCTGTATACTGTTGGCTGAGGGACTGTAAGAGGAGATTTAAATGATCATGGGCAATACTACTTTGTACTTCATTTGCTCTTATGACATTTATAACTCATAAAATCCTAGATTGTGAAGAATTAGAAGGGATCTTGGAAATAATTTAGGCTTTTTGACAACCTCTGCCTGAGCACTTCCAGCCACTAGGAACACCTGTGCATTGAACTGATTTATGGTGAATTAGTTGTGAGAAGTTGTTTAAAGGAACTGTGAATCTGCCTGGTTTACTTAAATTTTGGAAGTTTTATTTTTATGTTTGTAGTAATAGTTCATATTTATTGAATACTTGGTATGTCCCAAGCATGTTGCATGAGTTGTATCATTTAACCCTCACAATAACTCTTTGGGGTGTAGGTGCTGTTACTGTTATCTTTACTATTAGGTGAGGAACTGAGGCCCAGAGGATGAGTTAACCTCTCCCATGTCACGGTCTGTAGGTTCTGGAGCAGGTAATTTGATTCCAGAGTCTACCCACAGTGCATTTCTGCCTCCCAGTAATGGTAGTTGAGCTAATGTTTTTCAGTCATTTATATATTTCTGTAAAATAATGAAACATTAACAAGAACTTCCGAAAGGTTGTTTTTTTTTCTTTTCTGGACTGATTTTGTCATCTTTTTTTTTTTTCTTGAAAAGTTTGTGTTATAAAAAATACTGGCATAAAAGAGGTAATTGCTAACTACTTAATCAAGCTAGGAAAATTTAATCAAGTTAATTTGTCTTCCCTGATTTTTTTTTTTTACATCTTTATTGGAGTATAATTGCTTTACAATGGTGTGTTAGTTTCTGCTTTATAACAAAGTGAATCAATTATACATATACATATGTTCCCATATCTCTTCCCTCTTGCGTCTCCCTCCCTCCCACCCTCCCTATCCCACCCCTCTAGGCGGTCACAAAGCACCGAGCTGATCTCCCTGTGCTATGCGGCCGCTTCCCACTAGCTATCTACCTTACGTATGGTAGTGTATATATGTCCATGCCTCTCTCCCGCTTTGTCACAGCTTACCCTTCCCCCTCCCCATATCCTCAAGTCCATTCTCTAGTAGGTCTGTGTCTTTATTCCTGTCTTACCCCTAGGTTCTTCATGACATTTTTTTTTTCTTAAATTCCATATGTATGTGTTAGCATACGGTATTCGTCTTTCTCTTTCTGACGTACTTCACTCTGTATGACAGACTCTAGGTCTATCCACCTCATTACAAATAGCTCAATTTCGTTTCTTTTTATGGCTGAGTAATATTCCATTGTATATATGTGCCACATCTTCTTTATCCATTCATCTGATTATGGACACTTAGGTTGTTTCCATCTCTGGGCTATTGTAAATAGAGCTGCAATGAACATTTTGGTACATGACTCTTTTTGAATTATGGTTTTCTCAGGGTATATGCCCAGTAGTGGGATTGCTGGGTCATATGGTAGTTCTATTTGTAGTTTTTTAAGGAACCTCCATACTGTTCTCCACAGTGGCTGTATCAATTTACATTCCCACCAACAGTGCAAGAGGGTTGACTTTTCTCCACACCCTCTCCAGCATTTATTGTTTCTAGATTTTTTGATAATGGCCATTCTGACTGGTGTGAGATGATATCTCATTGTAGTTTTGATTTGCATTTCTCTAAAATTTTTTTTTTTTTTTTTAAGTGGATGATTTTAGGGTGGTTTCTCTCAAATTGCTGCAGACACATTTCAAGAAATCTTTAGATGATCGGAAAGTAAGCAGAGTGGAATTCCTTCCGGTTCATTGGCATAGTTCCTTGGGTGGGGATGCCACCGGTGTTGACAGGTTTGTGGATTTTGATAGCTTGGTTTTCAGATTAGTCAAACTTAGATTCAAATTTTAAACTATAGTATAAAGTAATTTATTATGACTTCAACAGATACACTTAAAAACTTTATATACTTGCTCTGACATATGATTAAACACTTAAGTTTATGTGCTACTTTGTGTGTGTGTGCACATGCACGTATATACGTACATACGTATGTGTGTGTTCCTATTGTAAATATTTAAGAGAATCTAAGAAACTTAAGCTGGTTTTAGAATACTGATCTATAGTGGTTCACACATGGGGCTGTCCTGTACACTATAGGATGTTTAGCAGCATCCTAGGCTTCTACCCTCTAGATAAGAGTAGCACGACCTTACCCTTAATTTAACAACCAAAAATGTCTCTAGTCATTGCCAGATGTCCCCTGGGGATAAAATCACCCCTGGTTGAGAACCACTGATTATTGTTTCTCAGTGCAGACTCTTCTGGCAGGACAGTTCTGTGTCATGTAAGACTGTTCTGTGTATTGTAGGCCATTTAATATCCTTAGTCTAAATGCCAGCAGCACTTACCAGGCACTGTGACAACTAAAAATGCCTCCACTCAATTTGGAATGCTTCCAGTTGGGAAGCACAGATTTAGAAAATATTTATGCTGGGGACACAGGGCTAATGACATACTTGGATTTTAGTGAACATCATGATGTTTCAGGGCACATGCTTTAATAAAACTAACGCTACAAACATTCTGTTCTCTCCATGTGAAGCCCTGTTATGGGGGTGATTTCTCTCTCTTTGGGTATTCCTGAAGTATGGCCATTCTCAAATCAGGAGAGATTCTCATTCCATTAAGCTCCTTTTTTACTTCTTGCTACATTCTCTATTGTCCTGGCCACCCACAATTTTTGTCAGGTATCCTGATTTCCAGTAAACTGGAAGAAAAATGGAAGAGTAGGCTTTCCTCTTTAAAAATAAATTAAAAATCTTCGCTTTGGCCTTATTTTGTATGATAACTTCAGAGAATCCCCAAGTTCATAGTATAGTTATAGGCACAAATGACAACTTTTTTGGTTTATCTTGATTTGTTTACAGTAACTGTCTATAAAATCAACTCATAATTAGTCCGTGGGATCTTTTTTTACTTAGTGTATTTTCAGGATTCAAAATTGAAACTTTTAGAAACCGATAAATTTAAGGTGCTTACTGACTAAACATACTTCTTTTTCTTTCTGAACAGGAATATTAAGAAAATCACTTTACCAAGTATTGGTCGGTTTCGTCACTTTACTAATGAAACCTTGCTAGACATTTTATTTTACAACAGCCCCATCTACTGTCAGAGGATTGTGGAGAAAGTGGGATTGGAGATAAACCGTCTGTATGCACTCTTCATGAGTCGGAACCCAGACTTCAAAGGAGGGGTCTCTGTTGCTGGTCACAGTTTAGGTAAAACTTCCAAATATCCACATTTTAAATACAATTTTTGTTGAGTCATCCCTGCTTTCAATGTGGGTGACATTGTTAGTTCAAGACTTAGAATTATAGATTTTAAGTTTTATAAAGGGTAGAAATGAATGCTTTGAGTTTACATTCTGCCTTATTTGCCTTTCATGTTACCTAGGAATGCTTTATATTTTAATTTATTCTACTACTTGGTAAAACAAGAATATTTATTATCAGATCTTGATTAACATCTAACTTTATGTGACTTCTGCTTGGGACTTTGAACAAAAAAAAGGAGGAGAATTTATTTAGTGTTATAAAAGCACCTAGTACATTATAAAGCAAAATGCTTCTTTTTTTTTTTTTTAAGGTTCTTTAATATTGTTTGACATCCTGTCTAATCAAAAAGATTTGAATTTATCAAAGTCTCCTGAGCCTTTAGCTGTTGCTAATGGAGTTGTGAAGCAGCCACATTTCCAGGAAAAGCAGGTATGGCCCAATTGACCTCTAGATTCAGAGTTGGAGCTGAAGAGTTTTCCACAATCTGAACTGATTCTATGTAACAAAATACCCTGAGCTTTAGGAGTGCAGTGGAATCATAGAGCTCATTATTTGAGTTTCTCACTCGTCTTCCTTATGTATTATAAATTTAAATGTGAGAGACAGTTTATGGTTTCTTTAAAAAATGTGAAGTAAATTATTGTAGGAAATGGGAGCATGCGTGATTTACTAAATTTATATACTTTTTCAGAATATTCAAACTTTGGATAGCAAACTGCCAAAAATTATGATTTATGTATAGGACAGAATTAAGATTTTTCCATAGATCAGAAGACATTTTATGGGAACTTTGTAACGTTCTCCCAACTTTTTTTTTAAAAGATACCTGAAGAGCCAAAGCTGACGTTGGATGAGTCTTGTGACCTTGATGTTGAAAATGAAGAAGTCCTGACTTTGCAAGAAACTCTGGAAGCACTTAGCCTCTCTGAATACGTTAGCACTTTTGAAAAGGAAAAGATTGATATGGAATCTCTGGTACTGATCATAGTTTGATTCATTTTTGTCTAAAATTGTTTTTCCTTTGTATGAGATTGAAAATTAATAAGATTTAAACACTTTTATATCACAGTGCATTCAGATAAGGCAGAGACTTAAACGTTTAAAAAAAATTGGAAAAAACAGGAGAACTTTTTTTAATAATCTGGGAAGGCTTTTCTAAGTATGACATAAAACCCAGAAGCCATAATGGAAAAAAAATTGCATAGCAGGGGATGGCATAAACAACACCTAAAGGCCAACAAAAGGTTAAGAAGACTGTTTGCAACACACATTATAAACAAAGGGTTTATTTTCTTATTATTCAAAGTTTCTATAAGTTAGTTACACAAAGACCATCAACACAATAGGAAAATAGGCAAAGAATATGAACAGATGATATTCAGAAAAGAAAATAACAAATGACTTCTTATCATATGAAAACTCTTAAGAGAAATATAAATTAAAAGTGCAGTGAGGGACTTCCCTGGTGGCGCAGTGGTTAAGAATCAGCCTGCCAATGCAGGGGACACGGGTTCGAGCCCTAGTCTGGGAGGATCCTGCATGCCTCATAGCGGCTGGGCCCATGCGCCACAACTGCTGAGCCTGCACTCTGGAGCCCGTGAGCCACAAGTGCTGGGCCCGTGCGCCGTGGCTACTGAGGCCCTCGTACCTAGAGCCCGTGCTCCGCAGTGAGAGGAGCCACCACAATGAAAAGCCCGCGCACTGCAATGAAAAGCCCGCGCACCACATGAAGAGTAGCCCCCGCTCGCCGCAACTAGAGAAAGCCTGCTCGCAGCAACAAAGACCCAACGCAGCCAAAAATAAATAAATAAGTAAATTTATTTTAAAAAAAAGTGCAGTGAGGTTTTTTTAACCTATTAGTTTGGCAAGAATATTAAGGGTTTGATATTAATATACTATGTGGCCAGGATGAGGGGAAATAGGAACTGATGATAGTTTGATTCATTTTTGTCTAAAATTGTTTTTCCTGTGTATGAGGAAAGAATTCTGTACAACATGCATGTATTTTCTGTTAAAAATTAAAAGAATGGGGCTTCCCTGGTGGCGCAGTGGTTGGGAGTCCGCCTGCCGATGCAGGGGACACGGGTTCGTGCCCCGGTCCGGGAAGATCCCACGTGCCGCGGAGCGGCTGGGCCCGTGAGCCATGGCCGCTGAGCCTGCGTGTCTGGAGCCTGTGTTCCACAACAGGAGAGGCCACAACAGTGAGAGGCCCACGTACCGCAAAAAAAAATTAAAAGAATGACTTAGATGTGGAGGCCTAAAATTTTACAACCTAAATTAATTCATGATTTAAAAAAAATTACCTGAGGCTGGGGACAGAAAAGAAATTAACTTTAAACAAATTGGATATTCAGTTGCCTTAGATGATACGGTTTCTTTTCATAATTTCCTTTTTTAAATTTCACTTCGTATATCATTAGATTGACTAATTAATGTGCTTGTTTGTTTTCTTTTAAAGCTTATGTGTACAGTGGATGACCTGAAGGAAATGGGGATACCACTTGGACCCAGGAAGAAGATAGCTAACTTTGTAAAACATAAAGCAGCCAAACTGGTAAAGTTCATCTCTGCACCTAAAAGAAAAAACTCATCTGTGACTAGCTTGTTTATATTTTGGAAGTTTTTGTTAATACCATCATGGTTAGGTCAGCTACTGTGCTCCCTGCCCAAGGGCACAGTAATGGAGTTGATGGAAGGCCTGACTTGGGAGTCAGCCAGAAATGGATTCAAATTCCAATTAAATGCCAATTCCTGGTTTTCCTGGGGCTGAGCAAATTCCGGGATGAAGGACTTTCAGCCTTAGAATTGGTATTTGAGAATTTCCCAGTGCAACAACTGGGTAAGTCCTGGACAAAAAGATGACTTGGTCACCCTGATTCCCAGTTCAACCACTTATTAATTACATATTCACGAGCAATTTGCTAAACTTTTCTGGTCTGTGGTTTCCTTCATTTATAAAACGGGAGTGATAATGCCTTCCTGATAGGATTGCAGTGAGGATGAAGTAATGCATGTGTAGCTTATCATCCAGTAAATGTTAGCGCATTTTCTCTTCTCCCAGTCCTTCTCACCATCTAAAGAGATAAGAAGGGACACGGATACATTTCATTAATTAATAACCAAAACCAAAAAGTTGTCAACAATCCAAATCAGAGCAATAACAGCAACAACTAGAAAACATTTCAAAAGAATAAAACTATTGGGAATAACTCGTTTAATTTTCATTAAGTTAACTTTACAGAGATTTTCTGTATACTTAGAAAAATTAGGTAGCACTTACGGTGGCTATTTTATTTTTATTATATTAACATGGTCTTCGTTGATCCTTCCATCTTTTGAACTTCTGTGGTTCTTTAATTTGTGTTACTTCTTTGGAACTTAACATGCGCCACTTCTTTATATGTAATATGACTGTAAAGTCATAGGACTGATTTGTTATGATTAGCTTAAGCAATTGAGTTGTTCTGTATTTTATGAGTATATGTTTTAGATCAGGCATGTGCTGAGTTCTTGGGATTTGGAGATGAACTGAGGGTATGCTGTCTAGTTAGGGGGAGAGATTTGACCACAGATGATGCATCGGTGCTGCTTGTGCTGTCAGAGCCAGGTGAGGCCTGCCCGGGAGAGAAGGGGCTGGGGCTGGTGAGAGAAGACTTCTCCAAGGTGTTGGTACTTGAGCTTGAAGGAAGGGTAGGGCCAGGGGAAATGGCCTTCCGGTAGTGGGCAAGTGTTTTTCTGCAGCGGAAACAGCAGTCGAGCTGAGAATAAGGTAGAGCACAGGGTTCCGAGGGCCCGAATGGCAGATGTGGCAGATTTCAGTTACGAGGGAGTGGTCCGCAAACATGTTCTTATGGCTGTAAAAGTCATGGTGCTTTTAAACTAACATCATGAAATGCTTACTTACTTATTAATTTTTATCACAAATTATGATTTAGCACCAAATCATCTGTTTAGTCTAAAGTTTAATTTTTACTTCAGAAATGTTAAAATTGAAAACTATGTGCTGTAAGTCACATAAAATTTCAACCATGAGCAAATGTGCTTATAATAAGTGAGTTTTTAGACATATTGATTCCTTCCTGGTTTTTCCATTAATATTTGCTGTCTTTTGCTGTTGGCTAGGGCCTACTGGCTGATAAGGAGTACTAAAGGAAAAAACAATTGGAACAAATCTTAAAGTTGAGACAATTCTGTTATCAACTTGAATTTTACGTTAATTTTGTGTGTGTGTGTGTGTGTGTGTGTGTGTGTGAGTGAGAGAGAACTGGGCCACATTTTTAGCAGCAGTGTAAACCACTGGTTCAGTTCTAAGGGGACATGGTGTGAGAACCACTGCTGTAGGTCAGTGGAGCAATGAGGGCAGTTCCATGACTGGGCCGGTGTTTTAGGGAGTTCACTTGGTTACAGTGCGGGGATGGAGTTGGAAGGGGATGAAGCTAGAGGCTGTTAGGAATCTCCGGGCATAGTCACTGTAATTATGCAGTGACTGATTGAGAGATGATAGGGGTGTAATAGGAAATGGAAAAGAAAGGTACAACTCAAAACACATTTTAGACACAGAAATAGTGTTTTTGATGGTTGATTGAAGGCAACAGTGAAGATTGAGTTGAAAGGCAACATCTCTGGTGAGCACAGTGGTCACACCAAAACCATGATGAAAGCGTGCCAATGTTGTTCCTTTCCGCCAGGCTGTGTTCTCCAAGTGTGAGCATGTTCATCTCCATGTGCACATCAGTGAAGCACAGGCCTGTAAAAACACAAAAAGAACAAATGAGAAGCTATGTTTCCAGGTCCTACATCTGTCCCTGATTTTATTTTGTAAATAAAAGGAAAAAAGTAGAAAAGTATTCTATAGTTCTTGAAGAATCTCTAGAAGGAGCCTGTTTTGGCTCCTGTAGTAGCTTGGATATATAAGTAATGGCATTATAAGAATGTTTTGAAAGGAGTAAAACTATAAAGTCATCTTATTTTTTAAACTCAAAAGTAATTGCCTCTGGATGAACCATGAAACTTTCTCAGCCGTGTTGCCATTGATTGCTCTGTTATTCCTAGTTAACAAGGTGCTGCCAGTTCAATAATAAGATAAAATGGTGTGTCCTATTGATTTAGTGTAACCAAAATAATGGAACCAAAGTTAGTTAGCTTGTTATTTTAATAAAGAGGTCAAATGTTTGTGGCCTGAGCTTTTCTTTCCCCTTTGTAAGCCATCTTATTCATTTTCCTTTGAAAAGGAATAATTTTTGGTGCTGGGAATATTGATACTCAAGTATGTGTATTTTGGCTCACTTTGTTTTAAAGTTATAGCATGTGTCTAGGAGGGGAAACAGAACAGCAGTTCGCAGTAGGACAGTTGAGGATCTGTTTAGACAGCCCTCGTAACAATTTAGATTGTTAAGTTCTATGAGTATAATGGGAGGTACTTGCAAGTGAGAAAGCAAATTTAAACTGAAGAACCTTGAACATGTTCTTCATTTTGGGTTTTAGGTTTAATCTTGTGGTTCCTCCAAAGGGCAGAGATAACGAAGCCTTCCAAGACTTTAATGGTGGAATCAGTTCCCAGCTGGCTGGTGGAGAGTTTTCTTTATTCTGTATTGCCTTTGAATTAACCAATTGGACTTATTTCCAGGTTTTCTAGTATTTGGAATTTATTGATAGACAAGACCAATTTGGCCAGCTGTTTTGTTTAGGCACTGTCAGTAGCTCTTCTTTTTTTAAAAATTAATTATTTAATTTTTGGCTGCGCCATGAGGCTTGTGGGATCTTAGTTCCCCAACCAGGGATTGAACTCAGGACCACGACAGTGAAAGCGCCGAGCCCTAACCACTGGACCACCAGGGAATTTCCTGTCAATAGCTATTTAAACAGAGACTTAACACAGTCATTCACAGCTTGGGGAATGAGGGCCAGTGAATGAATCCACCATGATGGTTGTTCACATTCCCCTGACATTGTTGCTGCTGTATCAGGGTGTGATCACAAACCCACACGAGCAGATTTTATCTCATTACTACAGAGGTACGCCTGATCTAGAGACGCTCCCAAGAATTTTCTTTGCTTATTTATGAAATGCATAGATCTTGATTTTCACTACAGTAAGTTTTGACAATTTTTGCGGCTGTGTAATCACCAGCTAAAACAAGAACTAGAACATTTCTGTCACTCAGATAGTTCTCTCATGCTTCTTTCTGGTCCACTCCCCCTCCCATACAACTACTATTCTGAATTTGATCGCTATAGGATAGTTTTGCCTGTTCTAGAAGTTTATATAAATGGAACCAACACTGTACACTCTTTTGTACCTAGCTTCTTTTACTCAAAATAGTGTTTTTGAAATTCATATAATTGTTGTTTTATTTGCAGTTTACTCCTTTTTATTTCTAAATAGTTATTCCATTGTATGAATGTACCACAGTGTGTTTATCTGTTCTTCCCAGAATGCTTTTGAGGAAAATTTGTCAGTGGCTCTGTGTAGACATAATGGTGTAAAGATGTTGAATGAATAAATTTCTCTTAAGTTACACGTCTTTATAGGAAGTATATATTTTACAGTTATATAAAGTACTTCTAAATTATCTGGCTAAAGTTGAGATCACAAAGGAAGAAGTTGGCATTTTTAAAAACTTTAGTAAAATTTTAAATTACATAGAAAAGTGGAGAGCAAAGAATATACTAATAGCAAATATTTAGATTTAACCGTAGCTGTTTTGCCACATTTTGCTTTTGTTCTTAATTTTCTTTTTCTTAAGAATTTTAAAGTAGATTATAGACATCATGGTATTTTTTTCCTTAAATATTTGGTATGTATATCTAAAAGGACATTTCCCTAATAATCACAATACCATTATTATGCCTAAGAAATTACTAATCATTCCTTAATATTGATATAGGTATTTCATAGTGATAGCTGATAACTTTTTTCCCCCCAGTTCTATTATGAAAATTTGGTATTTCACAGGAACAGAAAAAAGCATCAGAAAAGAAGGCAGTGATGGCTGCTTCGACAAAAGGACAAGAGGAAAATGCTCAGAAAGCTAAAGAAATGGCTTCTCCGCCCTCAGAATCTAATGAGTCCAAGAGGAAACTCCCACTCGGAGTTTGCGTTTCTTCTGTGCACGTTGATTATGAGTCTTTTGAAGTTGGCACTGGACAGGTAAGTTAACCTATTGACTTGGGCCATGTATTTTATGTTGGAATCACATATCTGTATTATTTGGGTTAGCTTTAGATTCTTTAAATATTTATTCAACAGGTTTTTTTGGTCGGGGGGAGAAAACTGAATTTCTCTTAATAAAAATTGTATGCTTCTTTCACAATGTTCGAAATGAGGGACTGAATGTGTACTGAACATATCACCTAGCTTTTGAAATTGTCCTTATTCAATTTTTTTCACCCCTCATAATTTTATAGCATTAGTGTCTTAGCCACTAGCAATGGAAGTGGTGATAGTTAGAAAATTATTTTCAGGATATAGTTAAATTTCTGTGAGAGATGCTTGCTGCATTCCCTCAACTTACGTTTTTTATTACTCATAATTCTTCCCTGGGGGAAATATTCCTGTAAAAACCTACCAAGTAGTTGATAATGCTGCATTTAATGATACATTGTTTCTCAATGGCTTAAAAGTATTAAAATCTTTTTAGACAATATTACTGTCAGTATATTTATAGTTGTTTATATGGTTCCATTCTCTTAAGTGAGTTCATGACTGATTTAAAGAAGGCAGGAAATGTTATTGGATGTTTGCTGTAGCCTGTTAAAGCTTTTAAGCCTAACTCATCCATAAAATTTGCATTTTATTTATTTATCTATCTATCTATCTATCTGTTTATTTAGGCTGTGTTGGGTCTTCGTTGCTACGCGTGGGTTTTCTCTAGTTGTGACGAGTGGGAGCTACTCTTTGTTGTGGTGTGCAGGTTTCTCATTGTGGTGGCTTCCGTTGTTGCGGAGCACGGGCTCTAGGCACACAGGCCCTCGAGCACAGACTCAGTAGTTGTGGCGCACAGGCTTAGTCGCTCCATGGCACGTGGGATCTTCCCGGACCAGGGCTCGAACCCGTGTCCCCTGTATTGGCAGGCGGATTCTTAACCACTGCACCACTAGGGAAGCCCCAAAATTTGCATTTTAAAAATGTCTTTTTTTTAAACATGAGCAAACTTGAACAGATTCTAGCAAATTAAAGGCAGGTATTTCTTCACCTACCTGTGAAGGTTGGAATGTCAGAGTTGTGGAACCAGGGGCTCCGCGCCATCAGGACACTCTCACCCGCCTGCCTCTCCCTGGGAGTTGGCCTTCTCTTCCAGTGAACCTGGAATGGTGGGTGTCAGTGGGCTCTGGGCTCATCTCCTTATAGCTTTATTACCATAAGAGGTAAAGGAATGTACCCCGATAGGTCCAATTAGGAAACTTTTAAGGAGGGATTTTATTTGACCTCGTTTGAGTCTCAAGTCCATTCTGGACCAATTCTTGTTGCCTGGGGAATGGGGCATGGTTTGATTGACCCAGCCCAGGTCACATGCCATCTCCTTTGTTACCCAAAGTGTTGTGGTAATCCACAGTGTACATCGTTCATTGCCAGAAAGCCAAGAAATACTGATTTAAACAAAAGAAGAGGGGGAAAAAAAATCTCTTAACCAGGACTAATCACCATTAGCAGTTTGAACAAGGCCTTATACACTTTTATTTGAGCATATATTTACATATATATTTTAACAAAAATGGAAAATACTAGAATATCATACATATCTTCCTTGACTTACGATGGGGTTATGTCCTGATAACCTATTGTAAATTGAAAATATCCAAAGTGAAAAATGCATTTAATATACCTAACCTACCCAACATCATAGCTTAACCTCACCTACCTTAAACGTGCTCAGAACACTTAAGATTAGTCTATAGCTGGGCAAAATCATCTAATACAAAGCCTATTTTATAATAGGCTGCCATATAACAAAGTATCACAAACTGGGTGGTCTTAAGCGCCAGAAACTTACTGTCTCACAGTTCCGCGACTGAGGTGTCAGCAGGGCCTTCTTCCTCTGAAACCTGTAGAGGCATCCTTCCTTGCCTCTTTCTAGCTTCTGTTGGTTTGCCGGCAGTTGTTAGCATCCTTTGGCTTCTGTGTGCATCACTCCAATCCTCCATCTTCACATGGCAGACTCCCTTTGCCTTCACATCATCTTTCCTGTGCATGCCTGTCTCTGTGTCCAGATTTCTCCTTTTTATAATAACATCAGTCATATTGGATTTAGGGCCCACTGTAATGCTGTAAAGACCCTATTTCCAAGTAAGGTCTGAGGTAGTGGTACATTTCTCTTTTGGAGGGAACACATTCAACCCATAATGTTGGACATGTAGGCAATTTTTCATTCTTTTAAGCAATCCAGTGATAAACAGTTTTAAACCAATTTTCCGTGTACATTTTTTATCTTTCTTTCAGTTAAATAACTGGAAGTATTTATAGCTGGACCAAAGGACGTGCACATGAGAATGTTAATAGTTATTGCTGCTTGCCCCTGGAAAGGTTGTGCCGGTTTGTACTCCAACTGGCAGTTTATAAGATTGATTGCCTCTCTCTCCTCTCCCTCACTAGTACTGATATTATCATTCTCCTTTAAAAATATATAGTATTCTTACTTGTGTAACTTCTTCTAAAGAAATAATTTTTTACATGAAAATAGATTTTAATTTTTTTTTAGTATTTCATTTATATCTTTGATAACTGTACCTCACTGTATTTCTTTGAGCACTAGAGAGGTTAGATGTTTTATCACCTAGTTTTTAGGGGTTTTTTTGTGTGTGTGTGAGGTGCTGGTTTACCTATTTTTCTATTGGGTTGCTTTTCTCTTACTGATAGTTAAGAATTTATATATTAAGGATATTGGCCCCTTGATGTAAATATTTTTTCCAGTTTATAATTTTTTTTAACTTTGTTTTTTCTTCTCTCTTTTTTTTTTTTCTGGAACTGGGGGAAGATACATAATCTTGAGAGTATTTTGTGGCCCTCATCAGTAGCAGAAACTATTGAATTTGCAAATATACGGGCAAACAAAGGGATGTGAAGTCTAGACTTTGTTAGAAGGGCAGCCTAGTTAGTAGAAAGAGCATTGGTTTGGGAGTTAGAAATCCTCATTCTGCCACTCACTGTGTGCTCCTGGGTAAGTGACATCACCTATTTGGGCTTCACTGTCTTCGTCTGATAAGCGGGAACAAGGGTTCCTGCCATGCCCTTCGCTCTCAGTGGACCTCTGTCATGCACTTGGATTATGCCATTCATTGTTCTTCATTCTCAGGATACTAAAATGATGAAGACTCATATTCTGTCACTGACCAACAAACAAAAGAGCTTTGTAACTTATAGAGTGCTGTCCGAATGTGGGTGCTTTCTCTCACTCTAGGCAGTTCTCAGTGAACTGAGACGTTTCCCTCAAACGAGCTCTTTTGGGATAAATCACATTTCTTTTTTTTTTTTTAAACATCTTTATTGGAGTATAATTGCTTTACAATGGTGTGTTAGTTTCTGCTTTATAACAAAGTGAATCAGTTATATATATACATATGTTCCCACATCTCTTCCCTCTCGCGTCTCCCTCCCTCCCACCCTCCCTATCCCACCCCTCTAGGCGGTCACAAACCACCGAGCTGATCTCCCTGTGCTATGCGGCTGCTTCCCACTAGCTATCTATTTTACGTTTGGTAGTGTATATACGTCCGTGCCACTCTCTCGCTTTGCCACAGCTTACGCTCACATTTCTAATGGAAAGAAACAAGCCTAATGAATGAGGATGGTAGTTATAATAGAAATAACAGTCATTGGATGCTTAAAATATGCTAAGCACTTTATGTGGATTAGGTTATTTATTTTTCAACCACATCATGAGTTTGGCATTGTTATGATCCCCAGTTTACAGATGAGGAAACTGAGGTGGAGGCAAGAGAGGTTAAGAAACTTGCCCAAGGTCAGTCACACAGTGGGGAATGGAGTCAGGATTCAAACCCAGGCAGTTTGATTCTAGAGTCTGTAGTTTTGACCACATTTATAACTAAAATGAATATAATGCTTCCATACACTATATTTTATGGTTTTTACTTACTTCTTACTTACTTCTTTACACAGTAAGTAAAAGTGTAGTCACAGGATGTATTAGTATGTAAAGATTTCAAAAGGAAATGTTTTGGTCCTTTTCAGCTGGCAGCAGCTGTCTGTGACTGGTTATCAGCACTGAAGCCACACCTGGAGGGGCATCAGCTATATTGGGATGCTTTTAATTAAGTGCAGTTCCAGTTTGAACTTTTGAATTTTGTATTACATGACATTGGAATGACCATCTTTCATTGTTTTCTGATCCTTTCTAGGTTTCTGTTGTTTACAACTCCTTAGACTTTGAACCAGAGATTTTCTTTGCCTTGGGATCTCCAATTGGTATGTTTCTCACTATTCGAGGAGTGGATAGTATAGATGAGAACTACAGGCTTCCTACCTGCAAAGGGTTCTTCAATATTTATCATCCAGTGAGTGAACTGCATTTACTTCTATTTTGAAGAAGACGAAGCGCCAGTCCTCTTTATCCTAATAGATTCTCAGATTCTTATTTCTTAGGAATTAATACTGATTTTGATTTTGTACAACTCAGCTCTCTGACCTAAAAAATACAGTCTGATACTTTCCGATAAACTTTTCTACCAAAAAGACTTTGTTCAAGGAAATAATTTTCTTGCTTTGCTTGCCAAGTAATTTTACCCGCAAACTTGGAAGTCTTCTTATAATTACCAGTATTTGAATAAGGTGTGAAAAGAAAATCAAAATCTCTGGTTTGCCAGATACCTGTTTTCTCACTCAACTAAGATATATAACTCAAAACAGCTTTTCATAGATTTCTGATTCTTCTATTTGTAGCTTGATCCAGTGGCATATAGATTAGAACCTATGATTGTACCAGATTTGGACCTAAAAGCAGTTCTCATTCCGCATCACAAAGGCAGAAAAAGACTTCATTTAGGTAAAAAACAAATACTATAAAAACTTGTTTCCTTCCTGTCATTTTGTAATCTGTCATTTGTAATGAATTGTGTCCTTCCTGTCATTTGTAATGAGTTACGAAAATTTTAACACTAAGTTCTTATTTATTTAAATGCCTACATTGTTCAGAACATGTTTACTAATTATTTGCAGGAGCTGTAAAGTTATGAATGAGTTCCTTCTCCTTAATGATTTCTCCTTGATAACATTCTAATTGTTGACATAATAAGGAATGGAGAAAGTTGGTAATAAAGTGATGAGGTGCATAGAATTTGGTTATAGTTTTTGGAATTGGGAAGCAAAGTAACTTTTGAACTAATGACCAAACCATCAAGAAATAAAAATTTGATGATGAGTCAAGCAAGCTGTTTTTTCCTTGCTAACTAAACAAACTTTTCCTATTAAAAAAATTCATTAAACAAAATGGATTGATAATAATTCCAAGTAGGGTTTAGGTTTCTTTTATGCCTACTAATGGTGTATAGTACTTCTTATCCATAGGTTTAAAACAAGGAACAGTGATCATGCCCTCTTATTTAAAATATCTTTCTTTTTTTTTCTAACGTTGCACCATGCTTTATAAACACAATTAACTCTTTTGAGTTAAATGAGAAATTTGATATGCTAAGACTATGAATTCATGTATTTTTTATTAGACAAAAGCAGAAAAGGTGAAGGGGCAGGAGTTCCTTCATTTTTAAATTAGAAGTTTAAATTGTGGTTATATCAGAATCTCAAATTCTCAAAACCATTTCACCAATACGTATTAGAAAAACAATCATCTTTTTAATATTGTGGGCCCATTTTTTAACTTACAGTAAAAATAAAGCACATAAATGTGCTTATTACATTTTTATGGTATTTGAACTCCTTTTTTTTTGGTGAGAGGAAATGTATAGGTTTAGGCTGGATCAAGTTTAGTTGTTAAAAAAAAATGACAATAAGACTCCTCAAAACATTTTAATACATTGGAAGTTCTTGGCTGAGAAACTCCATATATTTGACATTTAAGAGAAGAGTAGGAAGAGATATGGGAATATATGTATATGTATGACTGATTCACTTTGTTAAAAGCAGAAACTGACACACCATTTTAAAGCAATTATACTCTAATAAAGATGTCAAAAAAATTAAATAAAAAATAAAATAATAATTTAAAAAAGAAAGAGAAGAGTAAGAGGTCTTATCCTGTCTGAGAACAGTATAACTTTTAATTTTTGTGGTGCAGAATTTAACCCAGTAACTAATAACTTGATATGTCATCTTAATCTCTTTAGAGTTGAAAGAAAGTCTCTCTCGTATGGGATCTGATTTGAAGCAGGGTTTCATTAGCTCTCTGAAAAGTGCTTGGCAGACATTAAATGAGTTTGCCCGTGCTCATACCTCTTCAACTCAGCTGCAAGAAGAATTGGAGAAGGTAGCCAATCAAATCAAAGAAGAAGAAGAAAAGCAAGTAGTTGAAGGTAAATTTGACATTTGAGTCATTTTCCAGTACAAATATTATTTGTGAACATAGCACACATAAATTATTTGATGATGGTTTTCCATTGTAGTCTTTTTTGTTGAAGTGTAGAGGCTCTTCCTATAAAGGAAAATCAGGATAAACTGTACTTCAGAATGCATGTCATCCTTTTTTTTTTTTTTTTATAGGTTTTGGGCTCATAGTTGCTGAACTTTTTACCCTGCAGGCTTAAAATTTTGTTGAGATTCATAAGGCCAGAGTGGAATGTTAGAGTTGAGAACTAAGTTAGTATTCAGGCATCTGAATGACCCCCTGTGAGAAATGTTCTCCTGGTACTGTGTCTGACTGTACTGTGTCGTTGTAGACTGTACACGTAATGTCAGGTCGTTGTGCCGTGATGTTTTTGATTCTTTCAGATTCTAATTCTATTTCCTTTCTTTCTACAACGCTCTCTCACCCCTTTTCTTCAAAACTTCTGTCGGCTCGTTGGCTCTTTCTCCTCTGTCTCGGGGAACCAGCCCCTCTTCCCCTGGCTCTTTGGAGGAATGGGAAGTGAGCCTGGTAGTTCCCCAGGTTGCTACGTGTGTCAAGCAATATTCTCTTGAGCCCAGAAGGTCAGCTAAAGTCAAAGGATAATGATTAAGTGATTGACTTTGATATTGAAATGGTTTAAATTCTAGCAGAAAAGACTGCTGAAAGCCCAGATTTTTCCAAGGATGAGGACTACTTAGGAAAGGTTGGAATGTTAAACGGAGGCCGCCGAATTGACTATGTTCTTCAAGAAAAGCCAATAGAGAGTTTTAATGAATATCTTTTCGCTCTTCAGAGTCACTTATGCTATTGGTAAGTATTTTCATCTTTGATAACATTCATGTGGCCTTTACGTTGCAGCACATACAGCAGTTTTAGTGAGGTTCTTGCTGATTTACCATTTGCAATTTGAATGCCCATATATTCAAAATCAGTATTTTCCCCCTTTAGTTTAGTTATCCACAAGATGGCAGCATGTCATCTGCCTTTGACCAAAGGCCTTTGGTACTTGCACACCGTTTTTGCAGGGATGCCTTTCACAGAATGGGAATGGTAGGGACTTTGAAAGCCATCCTTTTGTGTATCCTCCGTCACCAAGGAGAACTGCAGCACAGCTATTTTGGAGCTGATTGGTATTCATCCAGTTTTTAAGGACAACTCTGAGATTACACTACTTTATTTTCATTTGCCCTTCTTAGGTAGAATTGAATAAAACCAAAGCTGCATTCTCCATCTTTATGCATAGAGGTTAATTTCTTTCTTTTTTTAAAAAAAATTAATTAATTTATTTTTGGCTGCATCTTCATTGCTGCGTGTGGGCTTTCTTTGTTGGGGTGCGTGGGCTTCTCATTGTGGTGGCTTCTCTTGTTGCGGAGCACAGGCTCTAGGCACACGGGCTTCAGTAATTGTAGCACGCAGGCCCAGTAGTTGTGGCTCACGGGCTCTAGAGCGCAGGCTCAGTAGTTGTGGTGCACGGGCTGAGTTGCTCCACAGCATGTGGGATCTTCCCGGACCAGGGCTCGAACCCTTGTCCCCTGAATTGGCAGGCGGATTCTTAACAACTGTGCCGACAGGGAAGTCCTAGAGGTTAATTTCTAATTATCTCTTAAGTAAATGTGCTTTTCTTTGTAATAGGGAATCTGAAGATACTGCCCTGTTATTACTTAAAGAAATTTATCGAACAATGAGCATTAGTCCAGAGCAGCCCCAGCATTGATTGGACTTCGGCTTCACTGTGTGAGTTTATCTTTATTGTGTGTATAAATTCTGAATGTTTCATTCTGAAGCCTCTTTTATGGAGTTGATGTTGACTATAATTTTTTCTTTTTTCTGTTTCCTCTGAGTGTTTTTCTTTCTTTCTTTCTTTCTTTTTTTTAAAATTCAGAGTAGAGACATTAAGGAACTGAACTCACAATACCTTAAAAAAATAGAGGTTTATTTTTCTTACATAACAGGAAGGGTTCGTCTGTTGAATGATGTCACTAGATCGTTTGCATCTTTTCACCTGCCTGTTGGCTCTTGTTGCCTCGTAGTTATTAGATAGCTCCCATAGTTCTAGATATCACATCTGTGTTCGGGGCATGAAGAAGGTGAGAAAGGGTAGTATGGGTTATATCTATCTATCTTAATTAGGAAAACAGAAGCATCTCCGAAAATTTACTCATGCCTGTTGACTAAGCCTGTGTCACATATCCCATGTCCCCCCTCAACCCCAAACTGCTTGAAAGATTGTAAAGGTTTTATTTTAAGCATTCCCAGTCATTATCAAGGGAAGGAATAGAGAAGGGGTTAAACCTATAATGCATAAACCAACCTGCAAGTTGGCCACACTCTGTAACCTGACTGTGCTCCTGAGACAGCTGATGCCAGGTTTTCCTCACTAGATTATACGTCATTTTAAAAAACAGGTAATGTGTTTTTTAAAAAGAACTTTTATAGCCTTTGATAGAGTGAAATGCAAAGTGGTGAGCTCTAGATTGCTGAAATCAAAAGTGGTTCCTGGCACTTTTTGGTTTTTTAATCATAAATGATAAGTTCAGTCTTCACCTTCTTATTTTGGAGAGGTAACCACGTTTAGTAGGATTTTCTTAAGAGAAATTTTCCTGTGCATGTCCAATCAAATATGTGTTCATGTCAGAACAAAGGGAGCTCATTGACTGTATTGTTCTGCAGCTTGACGTTGTTGATCAGCCGTACAGCTTGCATAGTAGCTTGTGTAGATCTTTTTCATTCTCTTTAATGGCTACATAGGAGTCCATTGTATGGCTGTGCCCCATCATATTTAGCCAGCTTCCTGTTCATGGATATTTAGGTCATTTCCTAATGTGTATTAGAAAACCTTAACAGAGTAGGTAAGAGGTATAAAAGGCCATTTTGTAATCAGGCTTTTGATACAGTTTTATCAGTTCTCAGCATTTCTGATATTATAATATTAAAATAAACTAAATGTAATGTCAGGAGTTACCTCAGTCCAGATTTTCAGTTATGAAATAGTCATTCAGTTGGTTGACAGATATTTATTCAGCACTGACTATGTGCCAGACGCCAGTTTTCATCCTGGGGATAAGTGGTAAATGAGGTTGCATTCTCACCTTTAAGGAAATTGCCTTCTGCTGGGAGGAGATTACAGTAAGCCTGTACTCTAATTCAAAAGTAAATGTCAGCTATTGATAGGTTCTGTGGAAAAGACAAAATAGGAAGAGGTTGAGAGTGACTGGTGGTGCTTCCAGGAAAGGCCTTGCCAAGCTGATGATATGTGAGTTGAAATTTGAATGATGAGAAGGAGGTGGACACCTGGAGATATGGGGAGAAAAATCCAGGCAGAAAGAAGAGCAGTTGCCAGGGCCATGAGATGGGAGCCGATGTGTTGTGTTTGAGGGACAGAGAGCAGACCCGTGTAGCCAGAGGGGAGAAGAGGAGAGAGGTAGGTGGGCCTGACTACGAGGGATCTGGTAGGACGTTTACATTTTATTCTAAGAGTAATGGAAACACCGGGCGTTTTTAAGAAGAGGAGTGACATAATTTGGTTTATACTTTAGAAAGATTGCTTTGGGTGCTGGGTGGAGGGTGGACTGCTGGGCAGGGATGGAGGGACAACAGGTAAGAGGCTGGTGGTGACTCCGACTAGGGTTGTAGTGATAGGGATGGTGAAAGATGATTGAACTCAGGTCTAGTGCGGGGGTAGCGATGTCCAGGACTTACAGATGAGTTCAGTGTGGGGAGTGCGGGAAAGAAGAGTTAAGGATGGCCCTTAGGATTTTGATGCGAGCAACTGAGTGGTTGCTGGTACCTTTTCTTGGGAAGGCTTGTTGGGGGAGCAGGGTTTCGGGGGTTGTGGGGATGGAGAGTTGGTAGTGGATGATGTTAGTCTGAAGATAATAATAACCTTAGAATCATCAGCACGTACTTGCCACCTGAAACCAGAAACTGGATGAGGTCACTTAGGAGTGTGTCAGTGGAGAAGAGAGAAGTCTGTGAAGTGAAAGAAAATCCAGGGGCTCGTGGTCTCAGGGAAGCTGAGAGATTGTTTCAAGGAGAGAGCAGTCAGCCATGTGAAATGCCACTGAGAGGTCAAGTAAGAGGAGGACCAAGAATGGGCCACTGGCTTGAAGAGGACATAGGACATCATTGGTGACCTTGAGCAAAGCTGTTTTAATACAGCAGAGGCTCAGTGGGCTGAGGGGAGGTAAGGGATCAGAGGAACGAGTTTTGCTGTGAAGGTTAACAGAAATAAGACAGGGACATTTTATGATATTAAGGTGCGTTCGTTTGCTAACGACAGTGATCCAGTATTGAGGGAGAAGTTGAGAATGCAAGAACTAAAGGGGATATTATTGGAGGAAATACTTGAAAAATCAATGGGGGATAGGGCCAGGGCAGATCGAAGGGTTTTGTCTTAGAAAAAGAGCAGGGCTGCCTCTTCCATGGGACTGGAGGAAGGCCGAGAGTGAGGGCACAGTATGGGTAGTGGGTAACGGTGGTGGTGGGTAGACCGGGGTTCTCTGGCCTCCTGTCCTAAGTGTGTGAGAGTAAGGTCACGGTCAAGGGCTGTGGGAGACGTGAGGAGAGAGGGGAGCAGAAGAACACTCACCTCAGAGTGTGGGGAAAGGGAATTTTCCAGCAAAGTGTGGTAGGATTGTATTGCAGGCTTGAGGGCCCATTCAATATTCTGGTAATAAATTTCAAGTGAGTGCAGTTAGCACGATCGCCTGACTTTTCTCTGGCCATGTGCTGCTACTTGGTTGAGGTGCACAGTAAGAGATAATTGGGTTTACTAGGATTAGGGTTTTGCCGGGTGACCAAGACAGGAGGAGAAAGACAAGGAAGCTAAGGGAGGTGATAGAGACTGAAAAAAGCGAGAGGTCAGTGCAGGATGAGGTCGGAGAATCACAGGAGTGAGGAGTTTCCCAGTGGGTGACCCAGAGGTTGGGATGGGAGACGCAAAGTGAGGATCACTGAGGCAACGCTGGGAGGGAGTCACTGTGCCCTGGGATCTGGGTGCTGCGACCCTCTGCTAAACAAGTGCTCTGTGTGCTTCAGAAACCATTAAAAAATTAGAAAACGATAGTGCCTCATACAGAAACTAAAGAAAAATGTAGAAAAGAAGCAGCAGAAATCACCTATAATCTTGCTAACTAAAAGTGTTAGAAGTTAATCCTTCTAAGCTTTTTCTAAGTCTTGGTGTATTTCATATATTTTTTTAACATCTTTATTGGAGTATAATTGCTTTACAATGTTGTGTTAGTTTGTGCTTTATAACAACGTGAATCAGCTATACATGTACATATATCCCCATATCTTCTCCCTCTTGCATCTCCCTCCCACCCTCCCTATCCCACCCCTCTAGGTGGTCACAAAGCCCTGAGCTGATCTCCCTGTGCTATGCGGCTGCTTCCCACTAGCTATCTATTTTACGTTTGGTAGTGTATATATGTCCATGCCACTCTCTCACTTCGTCCCAGCTTACCCTTCCCCCTCCCTGTGTCTTCAAGTCCGTTCTCTATTCCTGTCCTGCCCCTAGGTTCTTCAGAACCATTTTTCTTTTTTTAGATTCCATATATATGTGTTAGCATACAGTATTTGTTTTTCTCTTTCTGACTTACTTCACTCTGTATGACAGTTTCTAGGTCCATCCACCTCATCGGTGTATTTCATATTATTTGCTATTTTGTAGCCTGTTTTTTTCCACTTGCGAGTATATTGTATAGTTTTTCCACCTCAGCCTACAACATGGGTGTGTGTATATTTACCATTTTTATTTGTTTTTCTGAGTGGGTTATACATACAGTTGGTTCAGCTTTTATTTATTTATTTTTTAGGAAGAGACTCTTCCTTTTTTTAAAAAATATATATATTTATTTAGGCTGCGCTGAGTCTTAGTTGCAGCATGCGGACCCTTAGTTGCGGCATGCAGGCAGGATCTAGTTCCCCCACCAGGGATCGAACCTGTGCCCCCTGCATTGGGAGCGTGGAGTCTTACCCACTGGAACACCAGTCTTACCCACTGGAACACCAGGTCCCTGGTTCACCTTTTAGAAGTGACAGAAGAGAGGGCCCTCCCTTTTACACTTCTTCCCCAGTGTCCCTACCCGGAGGCAACCAGCGTTCCAAGTTTTGTGTATCCTTCCAGACATCTGCTAACACATACATGATTTTTTCCTTTTTAAAAGACAAATACTAGCAAAATAAGGCATACTTCTTATGTTTGTATCTTTGAGATTTTCCCATATCCATCCACCCATCCATCCACCCACCCATCATCTATGCATCATTCGCTGAGCACCTTACCTACTGCCAGGTACTAGTGTCTAGGCCCGGGGGTTCACAGCAGCGGACCAAACAGTCTCTGCCCTCAAGGATCTTCTTTCCTCTGGGGGAGGACAGACTGTAAATAAACAATGGCAGTGTGCCGGATGGTTAAAAATAGAGCAGCAGGAAAAGGGCAAGAGGGAGTGCATTTGGGATGGGAACAAGTTGCTGTTGTATAAAATGGCAAGGGACATTCTCACTGATAGAATGTCATTTGAGCAAGTGAGCCAGGTGGATATCTGGGGGAGGAAGATCATCTCAGGCAGAAAGAATATATATCAGAACAAAAGAGCCGCCTTATTCTTTTCAGGGATTGTGTAGTATTCCATTGACTGTTACACCGTAATTTGTTTAACTGTCCCTTACCGATGGGCATATAGGTTATCTAATCTTTTCCTAGTATGAACAGTGCTTCAGAGATACATGGATATTTAATAGTTGCATTATATTTCATTTTATAGTTCTATTTATTAAAATCCTTAATTTATCTACCACTGTTGCACATTTAGGTGATTTTCCAACTTTTCACTGTTATAAATAATTCTGACATGTAGTTGTACATACTTTCTGCACATCTCTGACTGTTTGCTTGGCATAAATTCCTAGACGTAGCGTTGTTAGATCTAAGGATAGTCACATTTTTAAAAGGCTTTTGATCTGTATTTGTTGTAAAGTTGCATTTCAGGAAGGTTGCTGAAGTTTCATAGCGGCCGTCCATATAAGTGCTGCACCCTTTTGCCCACACTGGGTATTACTGGTTTTTTTAAAAGTTTTGCTAATTTGATAGCTAGAAATTATTATATCATTGTTTTATTTTGCATTTCTATTACTAGTGAAATTGAGCATGTTTAATGTATTTAATTGGCCATTTCTTCTTTTGTCAGTTGCCAGTTTTTGACCTTTGTACATTTTTCTGGCGGTGTGGGGTGGGGTATTTCTGTTTCTGGTTGATTTATAATTATGACAGTTAAGGGTATTAACCTTTGGTCATTGCAAATTTTTTTTCCAGTTTGACATTTGCCTTTTATTTTTATGCTTTGGGTTTTTGAGGGGTGGGGCGGGGAGCATGTTTTAAAAATATGTAGGCCAGTCTTTTAAGATTAATTATTATTTAGATAATTATATTTATTCTCTTTTAGTTCTTATATGGTTTTGTTTTTTCATCTAACTTTATAGGTTAGAAGGATATGGTATAGAGAGGGATTGAACTTTTTTCTTAAATAGTTAATCTCTTTTGTCTGTGCCATATATTGAACAGTGTACCCTTTTGTCGTTGGCTTGATGTTTTTATCATGTGCTATTATTGTTTGACCTTTTTTTAATCATATGCCCAATATTTGTTTTCTTGGCTTTCTGACATCTCTTCTATTGAGTTATTTATCTGCCTACCAGAGAAATAAGTGATGTATCTGATTTCATATTATGTATTTTCCACATTTTAGCATCTTTAAATATGGAGTGCATCTTAAAAATCAGCTGTTGCCTTAATGGAAGTTGAGTTCTCCCTGAGAGGGTTTGAGTTTTCTTCTGCTAGTCACTTGGGGGCACTATCAGTCTGAGTCTGTTGAAGCTAATATCTCTGCTTGAGGTTTTCTTGGCCTTTGCTGGTAGTGTGAACTCAGAGCACAGAATTTGTAGGCAGGTTGGGGTGGAGGTACCAGTGCAAATATCAAGGAATTATTTCCCCCTCTTCCTGTTGTCAAGGAAGTGGTATGCAGGCTTCTTTGCCTTCTCTTCTGGAGGAAGTGTTGTTACTATTATTTTTTTAACCCCTCATTGAGGCTGTTGCCATTTGGTATCCCCACTTTTTGTGAGGGTCTCTGTCTGCTTTTAGATTCCATACCCTGGACATCTTTTCTTTGCATGGTACATAAAACAATATTGCATCTTACAATTGATGCTGTCTTAGAATCAGTGAAAGTTTTGAATATCTGGCAGTGCAAGTTCTTGGTATACTATGTTCTTGGCTATTATTCCAAATGAATTTTGAAATGATTTACGTTCCCCTGACATTCTCTCTGCACAAAACAAAGCAAAACAAACTCCAAACAGTAGTATTCCTGCCTGGGACTATGATACATCTGATATGAAAAATTAAGAACCTTTTATTTCACACATGATTTGTTCACTGTAATTGTTTTACTTCTTATACGTGGTTGTGAAATTTAGGCAAGAAGTTAGTTCCCAATGTTATCCTGGTACTATAAAATAATTAATTTAAAATATTAACAATCCTTCTATACTTGGTTCATTCAAGCATAGACAATTTTGCTGAAGAATTTTTTTCTGCCCTTTAGCCCTTTTTAGGATTGTTCTTTAAAAAGCCTCAGATTAACCCAACAGATAATTCACTTCCTATTTTGTATTTTATTTTCTATACTCATTTTGTTATGAAGGTTATCAGGCTAGTTTATCTCACCAAACACTCCCTGATGCCCTTTCATCCCTCCAGAAGGCCTGTCTGAGGACTTGTGCTCGCAGGCTCTTCTTCAGAGGCAGTTTGCAGTGTTTGTTTGGCACTTGACAGTGTGTTTGTTTTTTTACTTCAGAAAGGAACGACAGTGCATTATTGTTTTACTACTATAAGTTTGTAAAGCTGACCGAGGATTCTTTTTCTTCTTTTAAAGACATTCTTGTCTTTACAGAAAGTTGCAGTATAAATTACATTGCTGAGAAAATCCTCAGAGGACATCCCCAGTCTGCTCCTGTGATGGATGACAGAAATGTGATTCACCGACAGTTACTCTGCTGTAATTCTCAGATGTAGGGCTTCATTTGAAAGAAAACATACAGAACAAAAAGACAGTGAAATAAATCAGTACCACATTTGGGCTGTATAGATGAGAAAAAGAAATTATTAAAATGATGCAGTTAAAAACTCCTCAGATCAGTTTAGTTGTACAGTTGTCAAAGTAATATGTGATATCAATGAAGAAATATTTGTAGCATGCAGACGGTTGTTTCTGTTTCTTAAAAAACTATTGTCAGTGGGCTATTGAACTTGCATTTTTTTTTAATTAATGTAGTATGTTCTATGGACTTCTTGAGAAACTATAATAATACAGTTTTTTAAAAATTTATGTTCTACTTTAAATGTGAATTATAGTTCTGAGCTGCTTTTATGCGGGGTCATTTATATCTGTTAGCGGAAGTAACCAAGATCACTTCTATTCCAAGCTGAACTGCTGTCTTTAAGAAGCCTTCCAGGCTGTTGCTGAGAGCAGAGCTGTGGAAGGAAGTGAGATGCTCCGCACTTCACAGAAGACTTGTGAAGTGCTCTCCCAGCATCATTGCCACCAGCAGTGGGGAGCAAATGAGAAGTTTTTCCATTTGTCATCTAAGGTAGCTGTGCAGTCGCCTCATTGCTAAAGTTCCAATCAATATGAGAACCACAGTAGAATTTTTTTGGATTTTGGTTTTTTTGCTTTGTATTCATTTCACTTCTACCAAAGTATTTGAAAGTATGAACTGTATTGGCTTTAGACTATAACTATTTCATGAAAAGACTGTTCTGTGATATTTTACTTCGTTTTACTGTAACTTCAAATTATCTAGATATTTTCCTAATACTACGTGGAAATGCTGGTTTTCTTTTGTTATGCAGTAGGAACATTTTACACTGTTTACATAGTTCTCATGGAACATAGAATTTTTTGAAAGCCACATATGATACACATTTTTTGTGTATATATTCTAGTTAGTGTGAATAAAACAGTAACATCAATGCATTTTTTTAAAGCAGAGAACGTCTGTATTCTTCTTGTCTTCCTTAAAAGTACTCCTGTGAGTTCAGTGGTCATTTACTTTTCATTGTGAACACCTGCTCTGTAGTTAATACATAGCTGTAGCATTTGCTCCTAATAATTAGGACAGAATTCGGACAGTAGAGTTTTTGAGCTGCAGGTGACCCCAGACAGCATATATTCCAATCACCTCATTATGCAGCCGACGACACTAAATGCCTTTCTTAGGCTGCTGGGTGGCAGATCTGGGCTGGAATACAGTTTCACTGACTCCCTTTTGGCCTTCATTTCTCTACACCAGTGCTATTACCTCCCGATTTCTTCTTAACTTCCCCAAACTGATGAAATAAAGAAAAATAAGGGTTATTTATGTATATTTTAATAAAATCCAGTTTGATTTTTCAACTTACAACTGGTTTTGTCTGTATTATTCAGCCTGTATCTTCTGAATATTGGGCAGAGGGGAAGAAACACTTGAACCAGTGTCCATAGTAGAAACGTGTACCAGCTCAGTTTTAGGAATCTTGTGATTTTAACACCTGGGAAAATATAAAATAGAATTTTAGAAGGTAACTCTGCTGTGGACAGTTTATATCACTCTTCAATTTCTTAAAAAAAACAACCAAAACCAAAGCCAAAACAGTAATAGGTCTGAGGGCAGAGTCTGTATTTATTAGCGTACTGTTCACTGTTGTGAACACCATGCCTACCACAGAGTTGTCACAAAGGAAGGCACTTTCCAAATATTTGTTGAATAAAACAATTTTAAAAATCAGAAATAGAATTAAATATTTATAGACCTTAGAATGGCCATTCAGGTCAGTGGTTTGCAAACGTTTAAAAAGTAGCTGAACCCTTTTCAAATTTCAGTATATAAACTATAGATGAGAGCATAGCCGCTGAGTAAAGCTTGACCTCCTTTTTCCCAGTAGCTCGTCGCCTCCTGGGACCCTCCTACCCAGCCCTAACCTGGATTAATGCCCTCATCTTCCTCAGATGAGGAAAGTCAAGTCGCTGGTTATTCTGAAATTGTTTTCTGTGCAGAGTTTGGGACTAAAGTTAAAAAGCATCAGTGTCTGAAACTGAAGGTCAAAGAGTCGTCGTAAAACCAATGAGGTCAGCCTGGGCCTGGTTTGGTAATGTGGCCATAACGAGAGGAAACTCCTTTCCAAGTCTGATGGGCCTGTGTGGTTCATGAATCCACCAGATAAGGATTTTTCTCAAAACCAGAGTGTGATTATAGTAGAAGGACTTAACAGATTATATTGATTTTTGACGTAAGTATGTTATTGGAAAGGTGTGCTCTACGTAGACCCTTGAAAATGAGGACATTAGAGCATAGATACCACTACTCTGTCAGGGAGGATCATATATGCAGAATAGCAACTCACAATACTATAAATAGCGTGCTGGAGATCAGGACTGTCCCGGAAATTCCAGAGTGGTTGATCTTGGTATATTACCGTTGTTTCAGGTTTTTATGACTTGAGGTGTCATACCTTAGTGCTGAGCCTTAGTGTTTACCGAGCAACGTTCTGGTGGTGACTTGTTTCCCATGTAGATTTTGCCATCTGGGAACAGGGTGAATTGAGCTGCAGACACTGAATGTTCTGGTTTTCCTCCAAGTTAATGGGTCTCATTGTAGCAATAATTACCAGTCAGTATGAGTTAGTTCCCCAGGGCGGGTCCTCTAAGGTGAGTTGATAGAATTCATTTCTTTACAGCTGAGGTGCTGACACGGCATTCCTGCTGTTGTCTGTCTCCCTGCAAAGCGCTGGATGGACTGTCACTTGACTTGTCTCCTTGATATTTGTATAAGACTTGCAACAGGTTGTGAGTCTTGTCCTGTTATTTCACCCCTAAAGTGAGCTTACCAAAAACTTGACAGCATGTTGAAGAGCTCTGGTGCCCACCTGCCTTTGTGTCCAAGCTCTCTACCTTTTCTTAGCTGTGGGTCCCGTGCAAGATTGTTTTCCTCTAACCTCTCGGCAAAGTGTTTCTGATTTTTGGTCAGTTTCCTCTTTCATGAAATTCCTCAACCTCATAGAGTTATTGTGAGGCTTAAATGAAAATATGAGTGAAGATCACATAGCGATGCTGGGTACATAGTAAGCACTCAGAGCATTAGCTAACTGTCACTACTGCTACTCTTTTTATCACGACCACTCAGGTTCAGGGAAGACCCACATCTTTGTTGCTAGGTCACTGCCACTTCCAGTCCTCCCTGGGTTGCAGTTGGCCAGGTCTCTTGTCCCTGAGAGCTGCCAGAGAGGGCTGAGCATCCTTCACAGAGGCCCAGGTGTCTGCAGGTGACTGGAAGGGAGGACAGGAGTTGTGGAGCCAGTCGGGGCGGGCGCGGGGGCATGGTAATGCTCATGTGGCTGTCTTCACACAGATCAGTGGGACTCTTGGAGAGCAACTTTGAGTAACTTCTACATGCCTTGATTCTCTAAGTTCCTTTTGGGATAAGGATCCAGAAAACATGTTTTCTTCCTAAATTCTGCCTTCTTTTCACCCTGGTATTTATTTTCCTGCTTTAAACATCAACGCTATTGCAGGTTTCCCCAAACCTATCAGCCCCACAGAACTCTGAGAATGACTTTATGTTGTTGTTGACACTAGTGGGCGCTCGTGAGATAGTGCAGCCTCTCCATTTAGTGCTTCCTTTTTTCAGTCTCAAAGCAAGTGAAACACGTTTGGGCAGTATTCACACTTAATATGACAGTAAACTATCACAATATGTGTCCAATATAGGAAACTTACAGCGACCTGTAAACTAGACCAGGGATTAGCAAGGACGCATCCGTGAGAAAGTAGGCAGTGCTGCGTATTTGCTAGGGGGTGAGCTGCAGTTCAGGTTCATGGACAGGTGGAATTGGTGTACCTGGGATGACCCACCATGTTTTTCTTTCATTTCTTATATTAAAGAGTGACTTTCAAAGGTTTTATTGTGGAAATTTTCAAATACTCAAAAGTGTGGAGAATGGGTAGTGAATCCCCCTGTCTGTACCCCTCCCCTAGCCTCAGTAGGGGTGCCAGGGTTGGCCTCTCTGTAACTTAAAAGACAGGTAAGCAGGGGCAACCAGGGACAAGGTGGGAAAGAAAGTGCATTCAAGAGGTGGAAAGACCTGAGGTGGGAAACAGCATCACCTGTTGGGGCAACTGGACGAGATTAAGTTGTTCATGAAACACAAAAAGGGCTGTTTGAATGTGTTGAGAATGGTTTTCATTAAAGTTGTTTTAAAGACAACATTTCTTGTGGTGCCTTTTCTTTCTGTTAAGTCACTTAATAGCATTCACTCTTGTTGAAAGGAGCATGGTTTGGACTATTGGGAAGTGCTTACTACCAACTAAGAGGCGTTCCTTTCCTGTGCCCCTCAAAGCCTGTGCTCAGCTGTATCTCTGAGACTCGTTTGCTTCTCTTTCCCAGGAGGTGAAAAGGTGTTTTGAACAGCACTTCTGACTCCTGAAGAAACTTCAGGTGGTAGTTCTCTGAATGTTACTCCCTGGAATAGAACGGGGGAGGGGAACTCGTGCTTTTGGGGTGTCAGTTGTGTTTTGGGCACTGTGCAAGCTCTTTCATGTAATCTTTACAGAACCCCCATGGAGGTAGGTTTGTTCTCCCTATTTTACAGATGAGAGAACTGAAGCTCATAGAAGCTAGCCATCTTGCCAGGGCCACTCAGGTAATGGCAGGGGAGAATGAAGTAGGCTTAAGCCTCAAAAATAAAGGGAAACCTCTACTATAGAAAGATGCTTGCAGATTGACTGTCTGCCTCTTTCTGGAAACACCTAGGCAGTCACAACACTGCTCCCCACCCCCCAGCTTGTTTTTTCACAAGCAAAAGCATTTTCAAAGGATAACCTTTGAAAGAAAAAGATAAGTTTTAGGAGATGTAGATTATAATTTGCTCTGTTGTTTTTGCCTGAAGTGCTTTTTTTTTTTTTTTTTTTTTTTTTACGTGGGGCGTAAAACCTCGTGTTAATGAAGATTCCCCAATATTGGTCTAAACAGGACCTAGATGTTTGCTACCCTTTGAACTGAAAAGGAAGGGATAAATGCAAAAATGGTCTTTTGTCCTTACAAAAGAGTGTTTGTAGAAGTGTCCTAGCTTGTGTGCCCTCCTGAGGGTCTCAGTGAACACCCCAGGTTTTATTGTTTCTCTGGGGTTGGTTCTCCATTCTCACTGCCATCACCCTGGCTCTCCTTAAGCCTAGGCAGCCGAGACACCGTCCTAACTCTGCAGTCCATCCTGAATCCTCTGCCCTCCCAGCTTGTCCTCAGAAGCCATCTCCAGCTCCCTTCTACCTCTGGGTGGCTTTCCCTGGTTCAGAATTTCCTGTCCTCCCTGCTCTGCTTCCCCAGCCTCTCTCCGGCCTTGCCTGCTGCTCCCTCTGTATGAACCAAGCTGGTCATTCATCCTCCCAAATTTGCTCTTCCATTATCATCCTTTCCAGATGCTGCAGCAGACCAGAACCTCGGGCTCCCGCCTTTTCCGCAAAGCCTCCACCCTCCAGAAACCCTGAGCGGGCCTGCTTCTTCTGTACCAGTGCCGCTCAGTGATGTTTAATTGACATTTGTTTTACCCTGGTTTGGTCTCAGGTGTCTTAACTCAAACAGCACTGTTCAACAGGGGAAAACGACTAACGGGATTCCATTCTCTGCCCTCAAAGGGAGGCAAACCCCGAGGGCACAGAAACGCGAGTAAGAACCCCATTTCCATCCTCTTCCCTGACACCTACAGCCTCTGCCACGCTGTCCTCAACCTGCACCCCTCCCCAAACACAGTGAGAACGTGAGAGAGTTTCTCATAGTTAAACCTGGACCCTCGCAGACATCCATTAGGTAAGAGGAAGGCACCCGCATGAGTAGATTTCAGCAAGCGGCTGGCGACGGAGGGAGATGCCCATTTCTAAACGTGCGGTTACCTGGCAAGGTGTCCTTTTTAGGCTGGAAGTTCACTTTCACCTTAAGGATCTGTATTTAATGTTTTTTGTTCCTCCGAATAAAAAAGAACAAAGCTTTCCCAGTGGAAAGATACATATAAAATCCACCCCCACCCCCTCATCTTGTGTCAAAATACTTAGTTTCTTCAAATAATACCCATGATAGCTTTTACTAGACAGGCTTCCAGAAATTCTTAATTTGCCAGTTTTGAAGTAGCTTTTCTGTCATTAGAAGTTCTCATTAGAACTTCTTTAGGTCATGTTTGCATCATGTGCGTGAAAGGGAGAGATTTTGTTATTCAGCATTTGGGTAGGCAAACCCTTCAGTCTTATATTGGAAACATACAGTTGTAATAGGAAGTTACTTTTTTTTTTGGAGACTATACCTCATATCTTTTAGCTCAAATACTTTTCACTTAACTTCTTTCAAAATTCATTTTCTGATGCCATTTTTCATTTTCCAACAAATTTCAGAATCAAGCCCTCGCCATCTCCACATTGTTTCCTCTTTCCCAAATCACTTTTGTCAACCCCTGAATCTCTAGTAGGGCCGTGGTCTTCGGATGACTGTATATGATTCTCTCCCTCTTTCATGACTTCTTATTGCCTGGGGCCTGTGGAGTTTTATTCTCTATAAAATGACAATATTTTGCCAACTGAAAATTATAGTTTACCTCGACTGTTGTCAAATCTGATGAGTTTTGAATTGATGAGTTTGAGCCTCAGTCTCCTCCAGAAGAAATACGTAAAGATGAAGGTTTCTGAATCCTCGGTGTCTCCAGTCCAACATGTGCTGCTGATCTGCAGAGAATTAAATCTAGTCTGCTGGCTGGATTGTAGAGTCATGTCTGTCACCACTTTCTTTGGAACTGAAAGAGGAACATCAAGGGACTTCCCTGGTGGCACAGTGGTTAAGAATCCGCCTGCCAGTGCAGCAGACACAGGTTTGAGCCCTGGTCTGGAAAGATCCCACATGCCGTGGAGCAACGAAGCCCGTGCGCCTCAACTACTGAGCCTGCACTCTAGAGCCCGTGAGCCACAGCTACTGAGCCCGTGTGCCACAACTGCTGAGCCCATGCACTACAACTAATGAAGCCTGTGCGCCTAGAGCCCGTCTTCGGCAACAAGAGAAGCCACTGCAATGGATAAATAAATAAATAAGTAAATAAATAAAATTTAAATGAAAAAATGTGAAAACTGTTTTTTTTTTTTAAAAAAAGGAACATCACATCTACTCTTGGCATATCTTAAAATTCCGGAAAGAGCTTTCTTGAATTGCAGGAGTGATCGTGTGCAGTAAGCTGGAACTAAATTCCCATTTGCCAGGCCCCAAAGGGAAATGAATATTTAAAGAAGTTTTCATTTTATGGATGTTGTTTAGTTTTGTATAGTTCAGATCCCAGCCAACTTTAAAGTAGTTAGTTTTTATCTTATTTTACTTTGCTTTTGAATTTTATTTTATATTTCATTTTGACTGAAAGTGTCACATCTAAAGAAAAGTCACAGTTTTTCATAAAGTGGATTTAGAATGGCAAAGTAGAGAAAAAGATCAATTTTTCTTAAAATTGCTTTAAGGTAAAAAATATTTTACAAAAATGAAAGTGTGTATGCCTTAATTTCTGTAACCAATATGTGTGTTAACAGGATATTTAGCTAAAGTTTTCATTTCACATTAATCAATTTCACATTTCTATTTTTGTGTCTAGAGTTAAGTCTCCCACCCTGTTTAGCTATGGAAGGAATTGCTTCACAGATTTTCTTTGATGAACTTAAAAAATATGAAAAGGACACAAACAGATAATTCACTGAAACAGAACAAAACAAGCCAGTACACTTGAAATAAAATGTTCATCCTTGTGACTTATCTCAAAAATACAAATTAAAATATAAAAGGGGGGACTTTTTTTAACTGCTCATACTGGCAAATGAACAAAACAAAACAAAACAAAAGGATGGGCCCACGGCTTCATACATTGCTAGCAGGAATATCAATTGCTTGTTCTTTTCCAGAAGACAATTTGTTGTAGTGTGTATCAAGAGCCTTAAAATGGTCTGCACCTTTTAACCCAGTAATTTTACTTTGAGAAATAGTCTTAAAAAAATAGACAAAGATTTATATACACTGGATTGTTCATCATGGGAGAGTTAAAGAGTGAAAATCTGGAAACACATGTTCAGTGTTGTTAAAATTAGACGGTCAGTTTGGGAAGAAGTTGGAGGAGAAAAGGGAGGAAGACTTGGAATTTCACAGATTTCTAGTCTTGGCCACAAGGAGTCTTATCGGATAGTAAGGGCCCGTGGACAGGTCGATGTAAATCTACGTATTTCTGTAACTATAAAAACAGCCCTATCGCTGTCAGTGGCAGGCTGGCAGCACTATCTGTACAAGTTCAACTTGTCAGACAAAGGTGGTGTCCTAGCACAGATGCCACTGCAGGGGGAGGGTGGCCACTTGATATAAACAGCCCAGTCTGGGAGAACAGTGGATGTGCGTAGCTTGAACTGTGGCTAGGTTGGGAGCTCAGGAATCCTTCTAACCCTTCCCAGCAATCTGAGGATTAAAGAGGAGGGGCCTTGGTCACCGTTGCAGATAATGACAAAGCCAGCGTTGGAGTCCTGGTCTCCTGTGCCCAAGTCCATTTGTGTCCACCTTGAATCCCAAGTGGAATAACAGCTTCATAGGTCACTCTGACATTTGTGGCATAGGAATGGCACAGGCCCATTTTATAGATAAGGAAACAGGGGTCAGAAACATGGAGTGACTTGTCCAGGATTACATAATAAGTAACTGGTGGAGTTGTGGTCAGAGTACAGAAAGCAAAATTTTAAAAATAAGATGAAAATTCAAGCTTTTACTTTTCCTCCAATGTTTGGACAAACTCTTTCAGCCTGTTGATCAAGATTTTCATTTTTTTTTTGGCCGCACTGCACGGCATGCAGAACTTCCCTTACCAGGGATCAAACCTGTGCCCCTGCAGTGGAAGCACGGAGTTTTAACCACTGGACCACCTGGGAAGTCCCAAGATTCTTTTTTTTTTTAGTGGATTTGGAAGGCAGGGGAGTGTGTTATCATTTTAAAAAATTACCTTATTCTTATACATGGATGTCTCTCCCACTACATCCTTACCTTGTCGTCTTCTGCTTCACGTAACTGTTGACAAGGTACCACCAGGGACCTGGGACAGCTGTTTCTTCATTCCAGTGGTTTGTGAAAACATCTTGTTTTTTCTCTCTATGGGCTGATACTACCTACCTGTCCAACACTCCTGCTTTGGTGCTTTGTCAGGGTCCCACCTGAGGGAACAGGTGTGTGGCAGTGATGGATATTTTTTCTGAAACAAAATACAGAGCCTTTAACTTTATAAGCTTGAGTCAGATCCACAAGAACTTTAAGAGCATCTTTGGTAGTTACTGATTATTCCCTTTTTTTTTTTTTTTTTTTTTTGCGGTACGCAGGCCTCTCACTGTTGTGGCCTCTCCCGTTGCGGAGCACAGGCTCCGATGCGCAGGCTCAGCGGCCATGGCTCACGGGCCCAGCCGCTCTGCGACATGTGGGATCTTCCCGGATCGGGGCACGAACCTGTGTCCCCTGCATCGGCAGGCGGACTCTCAACCACTGTGCCACCAGGGAAGCCCTGATTATTCCTTTTATTGAACCTCACTTTCCTCTTGGCAGAAGGCTTTCATGAACTTTTTTTTTTCTTTTTTTTTTTATGAACTTTTTGTGTTTGACCTTTGCACTAATTAAGGGAGGAAGGCGGGACAGGGATAAGCATCTCCATCTTTTTTTTTTTAAAATAAATTTATTTATTTATTTATTTTTGGCTGCGTTGGACCTTCGTTGCTGCGCGCAGGCTCCCTCTAGTTGCGGTGAGTGGGGGCCACTCCTCATTGTGGTGCGTGGGCCTCTCATCGCAGCGGCCTCTCTTGTTGAGGAGCATGGGCTCTAGGTGCACGGACTTCAGTAGTAGTGGCACGTGGGTTCAGTAGTTGTGGCTCGCAGGCTTAGTTGCTGCGCGGCATGTGGGATCTTCCCAGACTAGGGCTCAAACCCGTGTCCCTTGCATTGGCAGGCAGATTCTTAACCACTGCGTCACCAGGGAAGTCCCTCCATCTTTATAGATGAGAGAACCGAGATTCCCAGAGGTGCTATGACTTGTCCAAAGTGACTCTGAGGAGTGAGCGGTGAAGCTGGGACTTGAACTCAACTCTTCTCCAAGTCCAGTCCTCTTTCTGTGGCACCATTTTGTTTCTGTGTGGAAGTACATTATTTATCAATATAGGTAACTCTGACAGGCCTTAAAAAGTATAAATATGGGGGCTTCCCTGGTGGCGCAGTGGTTGAGAGTCCGCCTGCTGATGCAGGGGACACGGGTTCGTGCCCCGGTCCGGGAAGATCCCACATGCCGCGGAGCGGCTAGGCCCGTGAGCCATGGCTGCTGAGCCTGCGCGTCCGGAGCCTGTGCTCCGCAACGGGAGAGGCCACAACAGTGAGAGGCCCGCATACCGCAAAAAAAAAAAAAAAAAAAAAGTATAAATATGAAATAGCTCTTGGCATTGTGTTGGATTTGAAAATTTGGAAAATGCCAAGAAGCATAAATGAGAAGATAACAATCACACGTATTCCACCCTCACCATTTTGCACTTTTCCTTAATAAAAATGGGATCACATTATAATATTTGGAACTTGCTTTTTTCATTTACTATTATCTTGAGTTTTTTCTATGTTATGAAAACAGTCTTCTATAAAATCAAATCAGTTTTTACTTAGGCACCTATTTTTTGATTGTTTCCAATTTTCCAAATATGTATGTATATATAAGTGTGTGTGTGTATGGATAGAAAGATACATCAGATAGATCAACCTTTTGATGAACCTCCTTTCAGAGAAAGCTTTGTGAACATTTGAATTAGGTTTTAAATTCAATCACTGAACAGATATAAGATTTCTCTGAGACCAAATGAAATAGGAAGTTGCTAAGAAAATCAGACTTTCTTCACTTGATTTATTATTTTTTTCCTTCACTTGATTTTATTTGAGTCTTTGTACAACCTCTTTGCAGGCTCAAAATCACCCTCAAGATTCTGTTCCCTAAATGGTAGTGTTTGTATCCCCCCAAACTTACACTTCAAGTAGATTTAACTCTCAGTCACTGAGCTATCTAGTAAAGTGGTTTTTTCTATTTTTCAGCCAAAAATAAATCCTGCTAAAAAGCTGAATTAAAAAAAAATGAAAGTTATAGGAAATGTGAATTCTAAAAGGCATTCCTCTGTTAGAACACATTGGCTTTTTTTTTTTTTTAACCAAATGTGGTATTTTGTGTCTAAACCACAAACTGATTTGATCAGTGGATGCCATGTAAACCTAATGATCCAGTTTCTGAACCTTTCTGAATCTTCCGGAAAGGCTTCCTAGTTCAGGAAGTTTTGAGTTATCTTGTTTATGCTGTGTATATGATTTGTATTGCATTTATTTGTTTTCATTCAGGTCATATGTCTTACTTTAGAACTTGGTCTGACTTATGTAGCCAGTGTTAGCATTAGCAATATTTTAAATCCCTTTTGTAGTACCTGTGGCATTTCACTTATTTAAAAATGAAATTTGCCTTTGGACATAAAACTTTAATTTCAGGAAATGTAATAATTGGCTTTAGGTATTGTTTCCTCACAAACCTATTCAGACTCTCTATTTACCTTCCAAAATTTTTAAAAATCCAAATTATGTGTATGAGAGGGGAAGAGGGGGAGCAGAGTAGCCCATCAAATGTTGCCTCTTGACAAGAAATCTTACCTTCCAGAATATTCTTGTTACTTTTTGGCTTTTTTCCCCACCCAGTTTTTTAGTACCCAACTCATCACATTTTTCAGTTGCAATGCCATGAGGGAGATTTCTACTTTCAGTAATGGTGGCCTAGCTTATTGTACACCAGCCCTTCCACCAAAAACAACTAGAAAATATAATAGATGGGAAAAATGTTTGAAGGTAGCAGAGACGTACCAAAGAAGCAAGGACTTGAGGGATCAAGATCCCAGAGAGAAGGGAAGGCTGACATTTGGTGCCACTTCTCCCCTCGAGGTAATTGCCAATGCAGAAAATGCCAACTGAGATGCTACTAAGCTGAGCTCTCCTGGCATTCTTATGACTGAGGAGACAACAATTAAAGTTTAAGGCACACCAAGGATGAGGGATTCTTACAAATACCTCCAGGATTTCAGCTGGGACTTCTGACAGTCTATTCCATCAGATAGGGATGAACCAGAAGTGGAGCAGCCCTCACAAAGACTAAAGCCCAGGTTTAAATCAGCTTAATCCTTGGTTGTAAGGTGATCTACCCCTCTCCGAACTACCTGCAAGAAGAAAAATACATTTTTGGGGAGAGGTAGATAACATCACCCAGAGCTTCAAATTTTCTGTATAATTTTTCATACCTAATGACCAATCTATATGACTGAAAACCAAAACCAAACAGACAAAAAAAAATGGCAAAGACAGATGTATAGTAGATCCAGACATTGGAGTTATTAGACACAGACTTAAAATAACGGTGATTAATATTGTCAAGAAGTTAGATGACAATTTGGAGACTTATTTTGCAGAACTGGAGATATACAAGAAGCTGAATGGCAATTCTAGAAGTGAAAAATATAGCAGTGGAAGATAAGAATTCAGCAGTGGGTTTCACACCAGATAAGACATAGTTGAAGAGAGGAATAATGGATTGGAAGGTAGATCAGAAAGAGATAGACTTATGCTCACAGAGGCAAAGGATAGAAAACACAGGAAAGAGTGTAAGAGATATATGAAATATGATGGAAGATATAAATATGTGTAATTGGAGTCCTTGAAGGCAAGGAGGACAGAGAATAGGGCAGAAGCAATATTTTAAGAGATAATGAGGATTTTCCAAAAGTGATGAATGGTTTCAATAAGCACTACAAACCCCTGGCTGGATAAATACAAGGAAAACCACACACTAAGGCACATTGTGGTAAAATGCTGGGTGGCTTAAAATCACTGCTTAAGTCACTACTTGACAGGAATGTCTTCACCTCAATGGGCAGCACTATGGCTATGAGTTTCCACAATTGCTTACATAGCTTTGCCTTTAATTTCTTACCAGACACATCTCTCTTTGGGGAAATATTTTCCAAGGACCAGCTTTTGCCCTTAGTAAGGTCTCTGTGCACCCAGAGCTGGAGTTCTCCTCTCGCTGCACTTTTGTCTATAATCCTAGGAGAAAAACACTCAGTGCCTAGTGTGCCCTGGCAGGTCTCCCACTGAGGGGCTGGATGTGGTATAGGGTAATGGCTAAGAGCACAGGCTGTGGAAAGAGATTGGCTTTGTTTGTTCCACCACTTACTCATCACGTAATCTCACTTCTTGAAGCTTTACAGCCCTAAAATGTACAATAAGGATTAAAATAGTTACTTACACTTTTTAGGGTTGTTATGAGAATTAGATGAGCTCATGGATGTAAAGTATTTAACATACAGGAATTAATGGAATTAATGAATGAGTTTCTTTTTAAATCTCCTTGACCCATGTCTTCAGCCTGATTGGTAGCCATGTATTCCTTCCTTAATAATAGCTGAGGCTTCTTCAAATTTTTGTGCCTGACTCGCCCCAGTGGGAACTAACATGAAAGGAGAGGAGGTGGTGTACATTTTCTATCAGAGGAGAGAGCTTAAAAATTAATCTCCTTAAGTATGTACAAGAGTTGGTGGACTTCGCCCTTCAAAGGAAGAAGTAAACATTAAAGGTAGAAAAGTTTCTGAAGAACCAGAGAAATCAGACCCTGATTGGATCAAATAAAACACCTGGATGGGTTAAAGGATTTTTTTTTTTTTTTTTCCCCTTAGAGTAAATATTGCCACTCTCACTACCCTGACCCAATTAAAAAAATTTTTTTTACTTGTTCAATAAGTTTATTACTGTCTTTATCTGAAAAATCTTCATAGAAATTGTGGTTTGGTTTATTAACTCTCAGCAGCCCATTCCTGAGCTCTAAGGAAGCTTGCCTTCTTCTTAGCTACCCGATCTTTCTTCTGGGCAAGTGACATTTTGGGACGGTTCCACCTGTTCTCTTCCTTAGCCTATTAAAAAATGCAGTAATTGACAGTTACAATGTACTGGGATAGAATGGGCCACCTCTGTAGCATCCAAGGCTAATACATTTCTATCACCACAATTACTTTAGCAAACCTGGTTCCCCTCACCTCTGCAACATCATGCAGAGCTAGTGATCGAGTTTGCACCCAATTTAAATTTAGTTACTATTTCTGCCTTAAAAAATGCATAAAATGTACCATTTTCTCTATCATAAAATTCTTTATTAACAATTATATTAATTAACTCCTGTATTCCCAATTCAACTGCCTTCTAACTACTGTTAAGTTCTTGGTTAATGCATTTTAAATATATCCATATGAATTCATACATCTTTCCTATAATTTTTTACATATACACACACTAGGTATTTTACTGCAATGTATTTTATTCTCATTGTGTTCCTTCTCCTTAGGTAAATATATATTTATACAAATCAAATTGTAATTTTAACTACATTGAAGAAGATTGGAAATCTGGTCCTCCCAGCAACTTGGAGAGGTTTTTACTTTAGGCCCAGGGCATCATTTTTTTTTTTTCACTAGGCAGAAATTTCATTTTAATATGAATATAAAATTATTATTATTATTATTTTTGGCTGCACCACATGGCATGCAAGACCTTAGTTCCCCAGTCAGGGATTGAACCCATGCTCCCTTCAGTGGAAGCGCGGAGTCCTAACCACTGGACCACCAGGGAAGTCCCCACGAATATAAAATTATACAGAGGTAGTACTGAGTGTTTTAGTCTGTTGGGGCTGCTATGCAAACTACCACAGACTGGATGAATTATAAACAGCAGAAATTTATCTCTCACATTTCTGGAGGCTGGGAAGTCCAAGATCAAGCTGTCAGTAGATTCAGTGTCTGGTGAGAGCCTGCTTCCTGATTTATAGAAGACTGTCTTCTCACTGTATCCTCACATGTCAGAAGGGGTGAGGGAGCTCTCTGGGGTCTCTTTTATAAGGGCACTATTCCCTTTTGTGAGGGCTCCACCCTCGTAACCTATTCACCTTCCAAAGGCTCCACATCCTAATACCATCACATTGGGGGTTATGATTTCAACATATGGATTTGGGGGGAACATTTATGTTCAGTTCATTGCACCAGGTAAAAAGTGAATTTTTCACTCTGTCCCCTTGTCCCAATTCCTCTCTTATTTATATTTCTTCGGTAGATTTTTTGCAATATTTCCCCAGTATTTTGAAGTTTTTGTTGTTGCTGTGGATGGGATGATTTTTTAAAAACAATTTTGAGTTGGAAATTTTTGGTACATGGGAAAGTGTTGATTATTTTTCATTTATCTCATGTCCCTTGCCTAACTCCTCACTCTAATGAGTGCTAATAGTTTTGCTGTTTTATCTTATGGATTTACCGAACATCGGTTTTCTCATTTGCAAAATGCAGATAGTGTTGACCTTGCAGAGCTTTAATAAGGGTTAAATGAGATAAAGGAGCCGAGCTTAGTGGGGGCTTGATTAATATTAACTTGTGGTCTCACTGCTATCGTCCTCAGGATAAGATCTTTTTCTGTGCGACTCCACTGACTGTGGAGAAATGGATCATGGAGAAATGATTTGATCAGAAAAGGCTCTGCTTATAACTGCTGATACAGAGAGACTGACATCAATCAAGGGGCTGCCAATAGTTTATCTTTTTTACCCTTTAAATTTTTTAAAAATTGTGGTAAAATTCACATAACATACAACTCACCATCTTAGGGACTTACCTGGTGGACCAGTGGTTAAGACTCTGCACTTCCACTGCAGGAGATATGGGTTCGATCCCTGGTCGGGGAACTAAGACCCCACCAAAAAACAAAACAAAAACTTACCATCTTCACCATTTTTAAGTACAATATTGTCTCATGAAGTACATTCACATTGTTGTGCAACCATCACCACCATCCATCTCCAGAACTCTTTTCATCATGCAAAACTGAAACTCAGTACCCATCAACAATAACTTCCTACTCCTTTCTTTCCTCCAGCCCCTGGCAGCCACTGTTCTGCTTTCTGTGTCTACGAATTTGTTGACTGTATGTACCTCAAGTAAGCGGAAACATATAGTATTTGTCCTTTTGTGTCTGGCTTATTTCACTGAACATAATGTCTTCAAGGTTCATCCATATTGTAGTACTTGCCAGAATATTCTGCCTTTTTAAAGCTGAGTAACATTCCATTTTGTGTATATACTACATTTTGTTTATCCATTCATCCATCAGTGGACACTGGGGTTGCTCCCACCCTTTGGCTATTGTGAATAGAGCTGCTTTGAACATGGGTGTATAAATATCACTTTGAGTCCCTGCTTTCAATTCTTTTTTAAAAATATATTTATTTACTTATTTGGCTGCGCCGGGTCTTAGTTGCGGCACATGGGATCTTTGTTGCCGCATGCAGGATCTTTAGTCGTGGCATGCAAACTCTTAGTTGCGGCATGTGGGATCTAGTACCCTGACCAGGGATTGAACGCAGGCCCCCTACATTGGGAGTGTGGAGTCTTACCCACTGGACCACCAGGGAAGTCCTCCTGCTTTCAATTCTTTTCAGTATATATGCCAGTGGATTTTTGAAAGCACTGAGGAAAAACATTCCTGTGTGCCTTCTGTGGTTTCCGTAGCCTTTGGAAGAATGGCCTGACCAGCACACCCTGGGCATCTTAGGCTGCTGTGGCAGAAAGGAGGTGTCTGCAGCTGATTGTCACTGTGTGTTGAGCTTTCGAAGTCTCCACCAGCCTGCTGTCTCAGCACTTGGAGCTGCAGAAGGCATTGGACAAATGCAAGATTTGCTGCTCTCGTTGCTACCCACAAATGCACATTTTTCTATTTTACTGTGTAATTCCAACTGCTAAAATGACCCTGTACAATGTGGAAACTGCAATCAAGCATCAACATGAAGCTTCCAGGAAAATAAAAATGCAGCAGGAAGAAACAGCGGCAGGAGAAATAAGTTACTGGGAAACACTCACAAAATGAAATACCTTGGCTGTTTTTTTGTTTCCCCCCCTTTGTTTAAACGCTCTGTTTTATTCAACGCAGCATTATTGGTAATAGGGGAGACCGTAAACAACCTCGATGTCTGTCAGGGGGAGATGTTAGATACATACTGTGTATGTATACTGTGTATACATACTGTGTATGTATGTATCATACATCTCCCACAGTCCTCCATACTGTGGGAGACTGTAGAGCTATAAAAAGGATGCTCAGCCTTTCAGTAGAGAAAGATCTACCAGAAAATTAAGTGAAATAACAAAGGCAAAATGCTGAGTAGATTGTCCTTTTCTGCTGTCCTTCGCAGAAAAAGGGAGCAAATAAGACAGTGCGTGCGTGTACATATAATACATTCTTATGCTTCTTGTATATATATATATAGTGAAACTCTGGAATATGCATAATAAACCAATATCGGTGGTTAGATTTGGGGGTGGGAAGGAGGTTTTCACAGTGTCACTTTTTAGATATTCCTGAGCCGTGTGAATAGATCACCTTTTGAAAATCAAGAGAGAAAGGGCTTGTATTTTTCCACCAGCTTGACCATGGGAAAGGCTCAAAATCTAAATTAAGTTGATTTATAGGCAACGAACAGTGGCACAGTATCTTGCAAGAAAAACAAATGTCTGTTACAGGCTATTCAGAATTTGTCTTCTGGTTAGGGAAACCAACAACTTCTGATTCCGACACTGGAGATGCCGAGAGGAGATAGGGAGGGAATGGTGCTCAAAACCTTACTTTACAACTGACCCTAAACTCTCAGGAGAAAGGGGAGAGTTGGGTTCAGGGCAGGAAACCAAAGCCAGGGTTGGACTGGGACTGGTTATACTTGGGCTTTTTCTCTCTCTTACACCACCAAACCAGGGCAATAGCAAACCTTTGATTGTATGGCTGGACCAGAACTTTGGGTGCTTGAAACCCTAAAATCTAAAGCAGCTCATAAACTAGCAGGCAGATGAACACACTGATTGATTGAGTTCCCACCTCCATGTGTCCAGAGCTTCTATCACACCACAGGGTGCCCAGGCAGGAATTGCTTGAGCTTGGAAAGCCGAAGTTGGGGCTTTCTGTGTCTGTACCTCCAGCTCACCTGGAGAAGCTCAAGGTAGGGCCTCTTCTCACTACCAGAGAGCCATCACTGGCCAATGAATAGTCTTAAGGGAATAATGGTGAATGCAGAAGAACAATTAAGAGACATTTGGGGATCAGGAGCCCTGTGAAAGAAGGATGACTGCCGAAGTCAGAGACTCTAGGTGGGCTGAATGAGAGAATCCTGAGATCCAGTGACATTTTATCTACCAAGTTGCACTTGAAACAAAAGGACACAGGAAAACTGAAAATAAAGAGGTGAAAATAGATACACCAGGCAAATAAAGCTCAAGGAACAATTTTAGTGTCAGACAAAACAAACTTATGGAAAAAAAATCAAAGACAAAGCAAGGTGTTGCATGCTGATAAAAGGCACAATAGACCAAGAAGATCTAATGATCATAGACATATGCCCCTAATATTATACCTTTGGAACATATAAAGCAACATATGGTAGATTTAAGACGAGAGATAGATAAATCAAGAATTATAGTTGGAGATTTTAACATATACTCAAAAGCTGATAAATTAAGCAGAAAAAATAGAAGAGTTTAATAACATGATTACTTAACCCAGATTAGCAGAGATAAATTTAAGCAACACAGAATATACATTCTTTTGAGGACACACAGAGCAGGCACAAAGAGATTTATGTATCATACCACAAAGAAAGCCTCAGTGAGTTTGAAAGAAATGGGGTACAAAATCAATATTAATAGCATCTCCCTTACTCTAGAAATAACTCGTTATAAAATGAAAAAAAAAACAATTAAAATACAGAAAAAAACTTCAAACTCCACAAACCTATAAAGTTTCTAGGAATTAACATAATAAAAATTTCAAGACCTTTATGAAGAAAAGTCTGAAACTCTATTAGAGGATATAAAATAAAATTAAATAAAAGCTGTGGATAGGATGAAAACATTATAAAACTATTGATTTCCACTTAATCTATAAATTCAATGCAACTCAAATTAAAATTCCAAGAGTATTCTAAGGGGACTTAATAAACTGATTCTGAAAATTAGATAGATGAATAAAACTTCAAGAATAACTAAGACATTTTTGGGGAAAAAAAGAGCAAAGAAAGGGGACTTGCACTACCAGATATTAATATAGAGCCAGGCATAAAACCAGGTTCAATGGAACAGAAAAGCATCCAGAAATTGACTCTGTATAAATGAGGATTTGGTATTTTATAGAGCTAAGGAAGAGGTGGATTATTTAGTAAATAATCTTGGGAAAATTGGGTTGTTATCTGGAGAAAAATAAAGTTGGGTCCTCATCTCTACCATATCCAGAAATAAACTTCTGGTGGATTAAAGACCTAAATTTAAAGATAAAAGTGCAACGTTATAGGAAAAAATGTAGATAATTCTTTGTGATCTTGGGTGGGGGGGATTTCTTAATAGATGCTCAAAGTGTATACAATAAAGAAAACAATAGATTTGAATACATTAAAAATAGGCTTTTTTGGGGCTGCTGTTAACAGGTAAATGCCATCATCAGAGTAAATGAATAGGTGACAGCTGGTAATGTATGTGCAACATCTATGACTGAAAAAAAATTAGCTTTAGCTTCTAGAGTGTGGAGAAAGACATCTAAAAATCGGTATGGAAAAAAGGGAAACAGAAAAAAATTAAAAAGGGAATTATATGAATAAGCAAGTTATAGAAGGGGAAGCCTGAATGAATGATAAGTATCCAAAGAGATGCTCAATATCAGTCAGAAAAACACAAGTTTAAATAGTAATGGGATCCTATGTCCATTTTATAGCAAAGAAAGCCCCAAACAAACAAACAAACAAAATCTTTATGCTTACGTCACTCCCCTGTGTAAAAGCTTTCAGAGGTTCCCTATTTAGGAGATAAAACAGATGGACCACACACCCACCTCTCCACTCTTCTCCTTTGCTTCCTCCCATCAGATTTGCATTTTAGTATAACTCTAATAACTATGGAGATTGGACAGAGAAGATACTAGAAAAAGAATGACTACTTAGAAGACCATTGAAATAGACCAGGAAAGAGATGCCTGAATTGGGATACAGAGGAGGGATCAAAGCGAAGAAACACTGAGAGAGAAGGAAGGATATACAGACCTTTGTTGGGTGGCAGGGAGTGGTTGTGAATGGCTTCTAAGATTTGTCTTGGGCAACTTGTTGCATGGTGGTGCCATGCATCGAGAAAGGAGAAAGTCTAGATCAGGGTTCACTCTGTTGAGGCTCAGACAGCCATGGGAACTTCCGGAAGAGATGTACAGCTGCAGTTGGCTATGAAGGCTTGGCATTTAGAAGGGTGATCTGGACAGAGGTGTTGGTTACGGGTGTCATCAGTCCATAGGAAGTGGTTAACACCATTGATTCAGTGAGACTGTTGCCTGAACCATAAAACACAATAGCTCCCTTTGTTCATAAAGGTGCTTTCTGATTACCGGCATGACTTTTTTTTTTTTTTTTTTTTTGCCGGAATACGATGATTCTCCACCCCCAATTTGACCATCTCCTCATTTTGTTTTTTTTTGGTAACATGATAAAATTTGCCTCTTGTTTCAAACAAACTTCATTTCTTTGAAATATTACTGATTGAAGTTAGTGGTGGAGATAATTAAACCAGTTTACCTGGAGGTTCAAATTCATGACTTTGGCCTCTTTATTACTATTGCTTTAATAAGCCAGAGATTTAATATCTGAATACAGTATCTGGCATGAAAATAAGTGAACTTGAAAGTGAAAGAGCCTTCTTAATGTAATTGTTTATTAGATGACATTTTGAATGAGTTGTAGGTTAAACTGATAATTGCTGTTGCTGAAACTTCCAGGCTATTGATATTCAAAGATTTATGATCTAGGGTTACTTTCTAGCACTAATAAGTATACAAATTCAAGTTGCAGAGGTTCCAGAAAAGTGCCAACAGCTAATTAGAGGCACTTGATGTATAAACTATTGTGACATAATAGGAGCCACAGGTATGATTTTTCCTTCAGGCTGTTTTCTGGGGATAGTCTTTCAGTGTAGACTATGAGCTAAATAAAGAACATGGGATTTGGGACTTCCCTGGCGGTCCAGTGGTTAAGACTCTGCGCTTCCACTGCAGGCGGCATGGGTTTGATCCCTGGTCAGGGACCTAAGATTCCCACATGCTGCTTGGAAAAAAAGCAATTTAGAAGAAATAGACACCACAAGAACAAAAGCTTCAAAGCCATATTTAATATTCTCAGAGCAATAAGAGAATAGTTTATCTCCATGAAATTAGAACAGGATGCTATAACTATGAGCACAGAGAATAAAAGAAAGGGGGGGTTCCCCCTTTTTTCCCCTTGGGAAAAAAAAATAGAACGTGGGCTTTGGAGGTAGACTTGAGACCTAGTTCTTCCACTTATCAAATGTGTGTCCTCTTGCGCTGTGTGTTCTGTGGTTCAAAGATGGCTAAGGCAGTTCCGAACACCCAGAAGCAGCAAAAGGGAGTCGTTCTTCCCGCATCTATGTGAGTTATTAAGAGAAAGCTTATTAGCTTTCCCAGAAAGCTAATGCACACTTCCCTTCATGTCTCAGTGACTAGAATTGCACTGTACACCCAGTCCTGAGCCAGTCATTGGCAAGGAGGGGAGTGGAATTAACATGTTTGGCTAGACCATGTCTCTCATGTTTCAGAATGTCATGATCCTGTGTCTGGGTGTGGGTCTATTTGTATCCATTGTCAGTTGATCCTTTCAACCTGCAGACTCCTTCTTTAAATTATGGAAAATGTTCTTGAAACATAAATAAATTAATTTTCTTCCCTTTGGTTTTTCTGTACTCTCCTTCTGAGGGCACCCCTCTTATTTGGGTGTTGAACCTCCTGGACTATTCTTCCTATTTCTCTAATATTTTTTCATCCCTTTGGCTTTTTGTCATCTGAGTTTTTCATTTTGGCTGCTAAAAATTTAATTTCCAAGAGCACCTCCCCTTTTTTCTTCTTTGTGCTCATTTTTATAGCATCCTGTTCTAATTTCATGGAGACAAACTCTTCTCTTATTGCTCTGAGAATATTAAATATGGCTTTGAAGCTTTTGTTCTTGTGGTGTCTGTTTCTTCTCAATTGCCTTTTACTGTTTCTGGTGTCTTTCATGTTAAGGATTTTCCTCACATATCTGGTAATTATTTTTAAGATTGAGACACTAAGAACCCCAGTGAGATTGGGCTTGTTGATTGAGAGCCTCACCATGGGTGGAGGGACTATTTCATCGGGGAATTTCTCCTATTCTCCTAACTATCCTTGTGTCTTTTCTCTTGAGTTGGCCAGAGAAGAATTTTCAAATACCCTTCTTGGGGTGTAGAAGCCTTGTTTCCTCTGGGTTCTGAGTCAGGGAGGGGAGCTGAATATTTCAACATTAATATGTAAATTCTTACTTAATCTTATTTTCAGTATCTTACTCTGTCCCTTAACTATGGTTGGTGCTTCCATCTTTTTTACCCACTCCAGTGAATAAACCTTTCATTTTCTGCCCGGGTGGGGCAGGAGCAGCTGCTGAAATACATCAAGTGGGGGAGAGCATCCAGGGGACCTGAACAAAACTGAGATGGTGGTATAATGTTTCCATATACCCAGCACTCAGTTTCCACTACTATTAGCATCTTACATTGGTATGAACATTTGTTACAATTAATAAACTGATACTGGTACATTAACTAAAGTCCATAGTTTAGATTCCTTTAGTTTTTTTTTTAATGTCTTTTTTCCATTCTAGGATCCCATTTAAAATACCATGTTACATTTAGCTGTCATATCTCTTTAGGCTCCTCTTGGCTATGGAATTTTCTCAGACTTCGCTGGTTTCTGATGACCTCGAATAAACACTGCTGGTAAGCTGTTTTGTAGGGTGCCCCACTATTGAAATTTGATGTTTTCCTCATGATAAGGCTGGGGTTACTGGCTATTGGGAGGAAGACCACAGGTAAAGTGCCATTTTCATTGCATCATATCAAGCGTACGTACTATTAACATGATTTGTCACTGTTGTTGCTGCCCGTGATCACATGGATGAGCTAGTCCCTATTAGCTTTCTTTACTGTAAAGTGACTCTTCCACTGACCCCTCCCCATTTCCATACTGTGCACTTGGGAAGGGAGGCACCGTGCACAGCCCAGGCCTATGGAGTGGAAGCTACCCTCACTAGTTCTTAAACAGACTTTCAACCTCTACTCCACTTCCACGAGTACCTGGTGCTGCCAATTCATGAGACTTTTTGAGGTTCTGAAGCACAAATTACGTGGCATCATTGTTTTTCCCAGTGTTGACTTAGGATTCAACTTCCTTTGATCTGCTGTTGGATTTGATTTCCTGATTTCCCGGTTCTGAATTTTTGTTGCTGTTGTCTCTTCTGTTTTCCTTGTCCTTCTGGATTTATACTGGGTTGTTTTTTTTTTTTTTTTTTTTTTGGATCCTTTTCTGTAAGTTTAGTGAGTCTACTAGGAGGGAGTAGAGACAGTAGTTTTAAAAACATGTCTACAAATTCTTTGATACTGTTCCCTTCAAGAGTTGGAACTGAATTCCTCTCTCCTCGTATGTAGTCTGGACTCAGTATTTTGCCTCTAATAAGTAGAACATGGCAGAAGTGATGATATGTCACTTCTGAGATTAGGTTATAAAAAGACTGTAGCTTCTGTCTTGGATATGTGTTCTTGCTTTCTTGGATGACTTGCTTTGGGGGAAGTCAGCTGCCATTTTTGTGAGCATCCCTATGGAGAGGCTGGCGTGGTGAAGAGCTAATGCCTCCAGCCAACAGCTGCAAGAAACTGAAACTTAAAAACAATTACATGAGCTTGGAATTTGATTCTCCAGTCCCAGTTGAAGCTTGAGATGAGTGTACAGTTGAGGCTGGAGATGAGTGTACAGCTTGACTGCAACCTTATGAGAGACACTGAGACAGATTCACTCAGCCAAGCCACTCTCAGATTCCACGTCCTCAGAATCTGTGTGAGGTAATAATTATTTGCTGTTTTAAGCTGCTAAGTTTTGGGCTGATTTGTTATACAGCAACAGGCAACTAATATAAGAGGTAAATTACAAATGAGACTTTTATAAATGTTAACTATCCCTATATTTAGATACCATCATGAATTTTTTGAGAATTCAAGTAAAGATATGAACTATTTTTTTAAATACGTTTTTTATTTTGGAAAAATTTTAAATCTATGAAAAAGTTGCAAAGACAGGGAAGGTTTCCATCTACCTCTCACCCAGTTGTTAACTGTTCCACTGTTGTTAACATCTTACATCACCACAGTACATTTGCCAAAACTAAGAAACTGACTTGGGTACATTGTCATTAACCAAACTCCAGACTTTATTTAGATTTGCCAGTTTTTCCATGAATATCCTCTTTCTGTTCCAGGATCCAAATCCAGGATACTATATTGCACTTAGTTATCACATCCCTGCAGCCTCCAAATGTAGTTTCCCAGTCTTTCCTTATTTTTCATCACCTTGACAGAGATCTGAGCTATATTGAAATTACTTTCATTTGTTGGGTTGTGTTTCTTTGTGACACTGCTAGGAAAATGAACAACAGGAACCCAAGCTTTATAAGAATTACAACACTTATCCCATTTGATAATTAGTTTTGTATTTACTTGTGCAATTCTTTGGTTGTCTGCCTTCCCCAGTAGCCTGGAAGATCCATGATGGTAGGGGCTATGTTTGCTTTTGTAAACCCAGCATGATGTCTGGCACATAGTAGTTGCTCCATAAATACATGTTGAATGAATATGTTCACTTATACATATTGGCACACATCCAGAGTTAATGATCTTTAAGTTTTTTTTTTTTTTTTTGGCCACGCAGCATGTGGGATCTTAGTTCCCCAGCCAGGGATCAAACCCACACTTTAACCACTGGACCACCAGGGAAATCCCATCATAAGCTTTTTTTTTTTTTTTTTTTTTTTTTGCGATACGCGGGCCTCTCACTGTTGTGGCCTCTCCCGTTGCGGAGCACAGGCTCCGGACGCGCAGGCTCAGCGGCCATGGCTTACGGGCCTAGCCACTCCACGGCGTGTGGGATCTTCCCGGACCGGGGCACGAACCTGTGTCCCCTGCATTGGCAGGCAGACTCTCAACCACTGCGCCACCAGGGAAGCCCGCATCATAAGCACTTTTTTTTTTTTTTTAAAGAACAGGAATCTTTTTTTTTATAGTTTTGTTTGTTTGTTTGTTTGTTAATTTTATTTATTTATTTATTTTTGGCTGTGTTGGGTCTTCGTTTCTGTGCGAGGGCTTCTCTAGTTGCAGCAAGTGGGGGCCACTCTTCATCGCTGTGCGCGGGCCTCTCACTATTGCGGCCTCTCTTGCTGTGGAGCGCAGGCTCCAGACGCGCAGGCTCAGTAATTGTGGCTCACGGGCCTAGTTGCTCCGTGGCATGTGGGAGCAACCCATGTCCTTCCATGTCCTCTGCATTGGCAGGCAGATTCTCAACCACTGCGCCACCAGGGAAGCCTCATAAGCATTTTTAATGAATCAATGAGCCTCAGTAGTCCTCCGAGGACTTAGAATTGTGCCTTAATTATAGTAAGTCCTAAACAAATAATAACTGTTTGCCATATACACTGCCAAATGCTTTACCTACCTTAGCTGAATAAATAAGCGTACAATTAAGTTACATAAAATGAGAATTGCAAAATTCTAAGAGACAATACTCTGCCTCTTCCAGATGAGGAGCTCTTATTTAATGCCCATGAATTGTTCCTTTCAGTCAAGCCTAATGCAGTTGAAGAGAAGAAAGATGTCAGAATGGGCACAGCGGCTGCTCTCCTAGAAAGAGCACACTGAGTAAGTATGGTGTGTCTGGGTGCCACGGAGTGGAAGGAGAAATTGTCGGTTTCTCAGGAGCAATGTATGCAGAGAAAAACATCACAAGGGAAGAAAATACAAATTCCTAGGACTCACCTCTGCCACTTTGAAACCTAACGCCTAAGTTCAGAAAACTTTATTCTAATTAAATGCAACTTCATTTTAATTCACTGCAAAACTTTCATCCAACTCTTAACGTTTGAATTTTAAGATTTCACTCTTTAGTATTGCTATTCATGTTACTATTTACGTTTTAGTTAAAATGATAAGAGTGCAAATCATTTGTTGGACTTTCTTGTGGGGGGCGGATGGCACCATCTGGGAAGTTCCATCTTAATGGAATTTGGGAAATACGAGAAGCTGAGCTGGTGGTGTCCACGGCAGAAAACAATAATGCTTTCCAGTGGCAGCTCAACTGACATTATTACTAAAAGCTTTACATGGTGCTTCATATATAATTCAGAAATAATAATAAATTGGAGTTGGACTTTTGGCTCCTCTCCCAGATTAAATCCCTTGAGTGTTTAATGTTTATCTTATAGAAGACACACAAAGAATTCAATTTTAGACCTGTATATTTATCTAAATGCAGTGAGTGACCACTTTTTGTCTGTGTGTGTGTGTGTGTGTGTGTGTGTGTGTGTGTGTAGGGAAAAGTAAAAATGTGCTTCAGAGCAAAATACAGGAAAAGTCATTAAAGTAAAAATTCAGGATTGGGACTCTGTAATATATTTTGCTAGTAGCAGCATAGCCCAATAAATCAGGTCTATTTGTTTAGTTTCTTTATAATTGATTTTCCATATTTTTCAGCAAGCCACAAAAATTCATCTTTCAATATGTCTGTTTTTATCTATGACCTTCTATGGGAAGAAATTACATGTGCCCGTATTTTAAATTATTTTCCCTCATGAAATTTTCATGGCCTTACTTGCAGATTGCTCTTCCATAAAAGGGCTCATTCATTTATTCACCCATTGTTTGCAAACGCTTTACATTGGAGTCCCATTGATTAGCTCAGTGTCTGCCATATAGTGGCATTGGATACATATTTGTTGGATGAAAAAATATTGTCTGCATGCACGCAACATCGTTTTGAATGTATTTCCTAAGCCATGGTTACTTGAGATGCTCATTTTCTTTCACTACATGTTCTCCCTTTCTTTGATAGTGAAAGAACTTTTACCTTGGCTCTGCCTTTAGAAGGAAGGGACTTTCCCTCTCCTTGCCACCATTCCCCCTTCTTACTGGTTGGAATGTAGACGAGGTGTAGAGCCATTGTAGACAGATAAAGGCCATGCTCTGAGGATGGCAGAGTCACAGGTGGCAGGTGCTTGGATCCCTGCTCTCCAGCCCCACACACTGCATCTGTACCATCATGTGAGACAGAAATGAACTCCCATCTTTTTAAAGCCATTGTTATTTGGAGGTGTTTCTTACGCAGCAGCCGGATCTGTCTTTTAACCATACTGTTCTCAAGGCACTTAATTCTAGAAGGGGTTAGAGGTTCTCAAATAACCATAATATAAGCCAGGATGTGAGAAATTCCATGAGAGTTCAGTAAATGCTCTGAGGGTTTGGAAGAGGGAGGGTCCACATCCATCAGGAGAGCAAGTCAGGTGTGCTTTAGATACTAGGATATCTGAATTTGAGAGCAGCATTACTCTAGTATCTGATGGCCATGGATATTCTTATTCATGGTACCCTAACTGCCTGGCTTACCTTGTCTGTCTGGCACAGAGTTGCCACCTTCAGACTTGGGAAAAGCAGACAGATATTCCTGAGGGTCTGGGGTGATGGGTGGTGGTGTCAGTGTGCACTCAGCCTGCACCAGGACAAAGAGGCCGACTGAGCTTTCTCTAGGTAAATGAATTACAGCCCTCGCAAATTATCGAGGTGGTCAGGAGGTTTGGGGTCAGACAAATGTTGGGGTTTAGATTCTGCCTATACTACCTCCCAGCTGTGAGCAAAAGACTGTAGGAGCTGAGATCTGGCTCTTTGGGTTCAAATCTCTGTTCCACCAGTTAGGACCTATGTGACTACAGCAATTTGTTTAACCTCTCTGTGACCTGATTTCCCGTGGGATGAAAGTACCCACTTCTTAGGACTGGTTGAGGAGTGTTGAGGAGATTAAGGGAGAACTGATGATATTGTCTTTTCCTTTAAATTAATCAATTAATTTATTTATTTTTAACTGCGTTGGGTTTTTGTTGCTGTGTGCGGGTTTTCTTTAGTTGCATCCAGTGGGGACTACTCTTCATTGCCTGCATGGGCTTCTCATTGTGGTGGCTTCTCTTGTTGCAGAGCACGGGCTCTAGGCACACGGGCTTCAGCAGTTGTGGCATGCAGGCTCAGTAGCTGTGGCTCATGGGCTAACAGTGAAGGCTCAGTAGTTGTGGTGCACGCGCTTAGTTGCTCCGCGGCATGTGGGATATTCCCGGACCAGGGCTCGAACCCATGTCCCGTGCATTGGCTCAAACCCGTGTCCCCTGCATTGGCAGGTGGATTCTTAACCACTGCGCCACCAGGAAGTCCAATAATATTGTCTTTAACACATATTTAATGTTTAGTATGTGCCAGGCACACAAATATATTTATTTAATGTATATAAAGAGAATAGTGTCTGGTATATAGTAACTACTTGATGAATATTACCTGTGACTGTTGTTTTTAATGACACAACTTCTTGTGATTTAATGGCCTCAGTTTTATGCATGTGTAAAACAAAGGTGATAATACTAATCTTCTTGTCATAAAATTAGGGTCATAAGATTATGTCTATAAAGCACTTGCAAAATGCCAGGTTTTAACAGTAGGATCAACACATTATTAAGCACTTTTTGAAGTAAGTCTCCAAAGTATATTTCCCCGCACATTTCCTATGTACTTCTAAGGCAAATAAAGAGACACACGCAGTTTTGTTAAGTGCAGACTTGAGGGAGGGAGGAAGCCATGGGCACAAGTGAAATAGTAAGTGTCTGGCTAAACACCCTGCTGCACTGGCGATCTTTGTAAGGATTTTGCGGCAAAGATACAGAGAATTTCAGTTGGTGTCAGGGGAGGGAAATAGGAGTAGCTGCCCTTTATTGAGGCCTTCTCTGTGGTTCACCACAGCCCTGGGAGGTGACTGTGTCCCTTCTGACGGTCAAGAAAAGTGAGGTTCAGAGAAGGTAACCCAGCTGGCCTGGAACTTACTGTACACACCCTCTGAGTTACCGTTCAGTCTCGTTCTGGCTGAAGTGCCAATAGCAGGGCCAAGGAAACAGGCAGGAATGGTGGACGGTGAGCTTGACTCACCTGGAGGTCCCTGCCCACCTGTGGGTGTCAGCAGACCCACCCCCCCCGGCCGCCCCTCTGACAGCCTTCGACTGTCCCACAAGGTGCCCAAGCGAAATAATCCCAGACCCTGTGATGATCCCTTGGGGGCTATTCCCCTGGATCTTCCAGGCCCTGGTCATCTCTCAGTCCTTTAGGGATAAGCACCTCCTTTCCCTCCTCAGCTAGAGTGGGAGAACTCTTACTGTGGTGTCTCCCACATGGGGCACACACAGTCTCGTGGTGTCACTGGGAGCATTGCAATCGTAGGGAAGAGCGCTCTGAGTTGGCCACACTTTTCCGGAGCTCTTTGAAAGCATGGCTCTCTTTCTCTTGCCTTTCTGGGTCTCTGGGAGGGTTGTGATGGACTGTGAGGACCCTCTCAGTTCCTAACCATTCTCTCTGCCCTCCCCGTGCTGTTGTTTCCTGGCTTTTATGGCACAAGGGACAAGGTAGAAGGTGCCCAGGGTTCCAGGTGGGACAGGTGACGCTCGTTCTCTCCACTCTGGGATTTCTAATCCATCTGGGTCTCTGCCAGCAGATTTCAGCACCTTGTCTTCTGGGAGCAGACCCCAAAGCCAGACTGTTTCGGTTCCCTTCCTTCCTCTCCAGCGCTCTGCCACCCTCCTTTTCTAGCTCCAGGGTAAGAGAGTGCGTGAGGGCTGCGGAGGGCACGGGACGGGGAACCGCTTCTGCCAGGCGGCACCTCTTTTCAGATTTTTTTTTCTTTTACTTGGACTGTGCCCTTTGCACTTAGAAGCAAGTAATTTGTTGTCTCCATTCTCTGGATGTGACCTGATCACAGCCCCTGGGACATGAACATGGGCCACTTTTCATGATCCAAAGAGACTGTATAGAGGGAGCCTGGGGCCAGAGGGCGTGATTCCTATCTCACAAGATCATCCTGCTGCATTTCTTTGCTTGTAGTGTGTGTGTGTGTGTGTGTGCGCGCGTGCGTGCATGTGTGTGCGTGTGTGTGTGTTTCAATCCTTCCTTTGCCTCACGGATCCTTAAAATGATGAGACAGATTCCGCCGAGTCCCGCAGCTTTGTACAGAAACGAGTGTGGCTATATATGTTTCTCTTACTTTGTAACCAGTAGGAATTTTTTCTGTGTTAAAGAGTTTTGGAGGCATTTTCCCAAGAGCCCACAGGCCATCTTTCATACCAAACACATTCGTCAGAGCTTTATAGGATGTAGGACAAGCCCCAGCAGCAGGTTTCATGAGTGAGGGTAGTGCATTGTTCAGCCGTATTATCTAGTGCAAGTTTACCATACACTTTTTATCCAGAATCTACTCTAGATAAAGCCATGTGAAACTCCAACAGCCCCTGACTGGGGGATATCACAAAATAGGACTGCTCTGGGGGGATTTGCTTTTTACTGATGGTCTGTAGTCATCTTCAGTATATGCTTTGAGTCGCAGATCTGAACACAGTGGCTGTGGACATTTGGGACAAGGAGCAGAGCCTGATGAGCCCTACATTCCTGAGCCAGTTGCCTCTAAAGCTTTACTTCTGTGCCCGTCCTAATGCTGAGATTCTGTTTGAAAGTTGTCACTTGCTGGCCATGTCGACAGAGGTTGTCACGAGACGGATAGCTGCGAATGGTGACCTGTTGTAGGGGGACACAGGATTTGAAAGTCACTGGCGTGGGGCAAGGGAGGCCAATGGGTGCTTTCCGTTTTAATGAAGATCTTTAGCAGTGAGAGGATGAAGCTGAGAGGTGATTTAAGGTACAAAACGTACCTTAAATTTTACTGTTAATGTTTATTATTTTCCCCAGATAATAAAAGTAGAAAATTTGGAGGATACAGGTAATTATAAAGAAGAAAACAATTACCCACCATTCCACCACCCAGAGCTAAGCTTTTATCTATGCACATATTCCTACATGTAGCATATATTATATTATATAAGAATATCTTATACTTAATATTTTATAAATATTTTATATAGAGGAATTTTATAATGATGAAAGCGATGCAGGCTTGTTGTAGAAAACTCAAGCAGAGCAGACCGTGTAAGCCAGCAGTCTCCCCTACTGCCTCCTGGAGGGTCAGCGTCAACATCTGGTGTGCATCCTTCCAGATGTTTTGTCCACACGTGTACTCTCTGCAAATTATTCTATCCATATTCTTTCTCATAGCCACCTGGCCCTAGATTTCCAATATCTTCTTCCAGTTCCCTGTGCTGGTGCCTGACTGGCTCAGTTAACGAGCTCACCACGCTGAACAGACTGAGGCCACTGGTTCCATACCCAGCTAGGGTCCTTTGGAATCATAGCGCATAGGGGCACTCCCAGTGGCCTGGCCACCGAACACGGATGGGATGGTTTCCAGGGCATGAGAAGAGAGCAAAAGTCCACTTTCCTTTCTGGGAGAAAGAACTTCTCACAGGGATGTCTGTAGAGGACCCCAGGAGCAAGGTAGGTTCCCCCACCCCCGTCCTCCCTGTGCACGGCCATCGTGCTCAGTAATTCCCACCCTGTCACAGCGATCCTCTGTGTGGTGATTGTGGCTTGCTTAGCAGAGGCTACCTGCAGTTAAGTTGATTTAAAGAAATGAAAGATATGTTATGTCTCAACGTTTGTAGTTGCACATTCGTATGTATTCCAAACTTGTACAGCTTCTCAGAAACTCTAGAAAGGTAGCTTCTGAGTTGACGTCTAACGTGTCTGAGAAGTATTGGTGGTGTCTGGAAGCATGGGAAAGTTGGACAATCTAATATCTCCTGGCAACACATTGTTTACAAACATTACCCACCTCCTAAGAAGGATGGTGGCAAGTGTTCACGCTGGCTTGGCCACTGACAGAAGAACGGGTGATTCCCAGCGCTCTCTTAATTCTGTCACCAGCTGGTGACTTTCTCTCTCTCTCTCTCTCTCTCTCTCTCTCTCTCTCTTTCTCACTGTCCCCCGCCCCTCCCCGCTTCCCCTCCCTTCCTCTCTCTGACATGCTGGAGGGTAGTGTAGTTGGAAATCCACATTTTTCTGTATGCTCTCCCAATTTTTAAATGCAAGCCATTAACTTAATTTTCCAAAACTCCATGCAGGTAGAAAAAACCCACATCTGTGGGCTACATTTGGCATCTATGGCCCTGCAGGGCTAAATTCCACCCTACCCATCAAGTTACATTGTCTTTTCATAATTTCAAAAAAATCTATCTCTGAAATCCCAAAGTCCTTATCTTGCCTATCTCATGTGATTTATGGGCCAATCAGCTAAGTAGTTATATTCAACACCCTTTAGCTGACTCTTTAAGAGGATTAAGGGGCTGACTTTAAAACACTTAAAAGGTGGCTGTTTTGGATATACTTTTAATGTATGCTAAAAGGATGCTAAAAGGATTTTGGTTTAAGGAACAAATTCTGTGGTTTTGTAAAGAGAGGCTAAATGGAAATTAAACTTATTATAGAAATATCAGTGAGCATGGTTACCTTCCTATAATATAAATTCAAGCCTACATTGATTTAAGAGTGTTATGATGCTATTTATCTCTTTGAACAGAGTAAAATGGTAATATACATGACAAAGTTAAAAGGTTGTTCAGTTCTTTTTTCCATTATTAGAGTCTAAAGCTTCTTTTTCTATGTGGAACAAAGATGTCAATTATACAGAAAAACATCAGATGTTTTCCCTATTACCTGCTCCCCAACCCCCATATCTTTCTCTTAGTTGCGGCACGTGAGATCTTTGTTGTGGCATGTGGAATCTTTTAGTTGTGGCATGCAGAATTCTTAGTTGCGGCATGCGGACTCTTTAGTTGCAGCATGCGGGATCTAGTTCCCTGACCAGGGATCGAACCTGGGGCCCCCTGCATTGGGAGCACGGAGTCTTACCCACTGGACCACCAGGGAAGTCCCCCTCAGTACGTTCTAAACTGCCTGCAGGGTCCACAGGAAATATATTGTGGTCTCCAAGCTGTCAGTACTAACTACTGATTTATCTATTTTCTGGCTCATCACCTTTTTCTTCGGAGCGATTAATCAGCTCTCAGGACTCTAAGAACTAAGAGTAAGTCTGATTCTGTAGGATGATAAGAAAAATGAGTGAATGGTATTTGGCGATAGCTGCTGGCTTCACTGCTTTATGTTCTTGTCACTGGGGTGACACACTATGATAAAATCCATTTCTTTTATGGGAATTTTTTTTTACAGGAGTCTGGAGGCTCCATGTGTCAGTAACTCATTTCCCAGATCAGTGGAGACCTTGAATCTGTGCCCCTCTATTGAACAATGGGAAATTTCCCTTCCAAAGTCAACTCGAATATCTGACAATTAGAAAAAAATTCTAATTTTGGGGGGGTGGGTAGAGCTTAATAATATCTAATTCCAAATGATATGCAGTATTACATTTAACGTAAGGACAAACCATACATTAGAGGGTCACAAAGCCTGTTCCTTGGAACCATATTTATTTTTTCACAGTTCTTCATGACAATCAGTTGTGGCTTAAAAGTCACAGATGGTTGGGCTGAACTTGTGCTTGCACTTTTCTTTATTGGTAAAGACGTTCTCTAAATACAAGGTTCCTATCAGCATCCAATGAAGACTTTGTTGTTGCTCTTTTAACTCTATCATAGTTCTAGAAGTCACAGGTTTTCAACTGCAGTGTGTTCCTACTGTGATATATATTGCCACTAATATAACAAGAAATGATCTTAGGAGATATATGAATGCTTTTTTAAATTTAAGTGGCTATATATTTATTTTAAGGTAGTTGAAAAAAATACAACTAGCACACCAAACCAGTGAATTCAGATCTTATATCATTCTTTTGACATAAAGTAGATGATTTAAATGAAATTATTAAGTAAATAATGGTTTGGGTGATACACGAATACAGCAAAAATCATATGAATGGGGCTTCCCTGGTGGTGCAGTGGTTAAGAATCCGCCTGCCAATGCAGGGGACATGGGTTTGAGCCCTGGTCCGGGAAGATCCCACATGCCACGGAGCAACTAAGCCCATGTGCCACAACTACTGAGCCCATGTGCCACAACTACTGAAGCCCACACGCCCTAGGGCCCGTGCTCCACAACATGAGAAGCCACTGCAATGAGAAGTCCGCGCACCACCACGAAGAGTAGCCCCCGCTCGCTGCAACTAGAGAAAGCCTGCGCGCAGCAAGGAAGACCCAGCGCAGCCTAAAAAAAAAAAAAAAAGAAAGAAAAATCATATGGATGGTTCGGAAATGATTGAAGCACGAGAAACTGAATTAATGAAGTCTCACTGGGTCTGTCAGCGTGATTCTATCTTTTAACTTTAAAATTTCAATCAAATTAGGATTAGATGGACCTCAAAGTTTAACATAGATAATCCTAATGATTTAACATGGAGCCTGAAAAGAATAAGTCACTTGTTGAGCTTAGCTTCCCGTTTTACCGTCTTGTATCTTAGGTTCTATTGTTGTAGGCACCTTATGTTATATAATAGTGTACACTCTGGACTCCTGACTCTACCACTTAATTTTTGTGTGAACTCAAATTTATTCAACTGCTATGAATCTATTTCTCTCACCTGTAAAATGGGGAAAAAATAGTACCAGGCTTGGGAGGTTCTTCTAAAGATTAAATAAATGAAAACACTTTAAGGATTTAGGCTGTTACCTCATGAAGCACTGAATGAATATTAGCTATTATTATTTTACGTTTCTGAAAGGTTGTGTAAATATAGTGGTTTACACCTAAAATTTCATTTATCATGCCACAGAAGAGTCTATTTAGGGACTCCCCTGGTGGCGCAGTGGTTAAGAATCCACCTGCCAATGCAGGGGACATGGGTTCGATCCCTGGTCCGGGAAGATCCCTTATGCCATGGAGCAACTAAGCCCGAGGGCCACAACTACTGAGCCTGCATGCCACAACTACTGAAGCCCGCGTGCCTAGAGCCTGTGCTCCACGGCAAGAGAAGCCACCACAATGAGAAGCTCGTGCACCACAACGAAGAGTAGTCCCTGCTCGCCACGACTAGAGAAAGCCTGCACATAGCAACGAAGACCCAACGCAGCCAAATAAATAAATAAATAAATAAATGTATAAAAAAAGAAAAAAAAAGAAATGCTTGGTGAGCCCCGTTGTGAAGCAAAGAATTACTGTGAAATGTACTGCTTTTTAAGATCTGTATTTTTGGATGGAATGGGTTGAATGTGAGGCTGTTTTTGGAAACATTTAAGTCCTATAAGATTTGACAGGCATTTCTTTTCACTGGTTCTCACTGTGACTTGGCACAAAGAAAGTTACTTCACATGGTAATGTAAATTAGCTCAGGATTCTTGAAGGCAAATATTTCAAACAGTATGTGTAATACTTTAGGATGATAGTCTGTATATCAAGAAAAAGAACTACATTTCTCCTGGGAATCTTTTAGAGGAACTCTAGATTAGGGCACTTGAAAATGAGGTTTTGGTTTCCATTCTCTTTAGCACCACCTGAATAGGATGCAATTTCATTCTTAAAAAAGTTTGTAAGATATCAAAGTTTTTGCAGTTAAGCATGTTATATATTCTTACCTGGGAGAGTATTTTAAAAAATCTGTTTATTACTTGCTTGACTTTATGCTTAATCTTTTTTTTAACTTTTTATTTTATATTGGAGTGTAATTGGTTAACAACGTTGTGATAGTTTTAGGTGTACAGCAAAGTGATTCAGTTATACACGTACATGTATCTATTCTTTTTCAAATTCTTTTCCCATTTAGGTTGTTACATACTATTGAGCAGAGTTCCCTGTGCTATACAGTAGGTCCTTGTTGGTTATCCATTTTAAGTATAGTAGTGTGTGCATGTCAACCCCAAACTTGAAGAGTTTTTTGATTGTAGCTGTTTAGGTAGGGCTACATGGAGAATTGTAGAGTTTTTAGAGTTGGATGAAGCCTGAGGTATTGTTTTTCTTTTTTTTTCTTTTTTTTTTTTTTTTGCGGTACGCGGGCCTCTCACTGTTGTGGCCTCTCCCGTTGCGGAGCACAGTCTCCGGACGCACAGGCTCAGCGGCCATGGCTCACCGGCCCAGCTGCTCTGCGGCATGTGGGATCTTCCCGGACCGGGGCACGAACCCGTGTCCCCTGCATCGGCAGGCGGACTCTCAACCACTGCGCCACCAGGGAAGCCCTGAGGTATTGTTGAGTTATCTTCTCCTTCTTGTTCTTTCTTTCTCTCACAGAGCTGTACAGAAGTTCACCAACCTGTTCAAATTGCCCAGCTTGGTAGTATTGAATAATTCTTTTAATTTAGTACCCCATGCCCAATTCTGTTTAGATTCTTCACTCATTAAGCATCCAAAGCCTACGTTTCTTTGTCCTGTCAATTCCTCACAAATTTATTGTTTCTTTGTCTAAAAAGTATAAAAGCTGCCTGCTTTGTCCACTTCTTAGGTCCCATTTCTATAAGACCTTGATGTGCACAAATTAAAATTAGTTTCTTTTTCTCCTGTTAATCTGTCTTGTGTCAGTTTTACTATTAGTGCAGCCACAAGGACTCAAGAGGGGTAGAGGGGGAAATTTTCCCTCCCCAACAATGCATTAAGGTGAGGGAGCCTTAAAACCATGGAGAATTACCTAGACACAGGACCTAGATGGCTGAGGTGTTCAGGAATTTTCTTTTCCTAACTGACTCTGGGTGAGGGTGGAAAACTCCCCCAGTGAGAATCTGGGGGCAAGTAAGTGTTAGAAAAATTATCCTGGTACTTCTTTTCATGAAGAAACAGAAAGGTTCTAGCATGCTAAAAACCAAACCCCTGATTTATAAAGGGGTTGAATTCTACTTTGCTATTGCAAAGAAGAAAGGATAAAAATATCCATTTTGAATAAATCTCTGCGTATTGTGCCCCATTTCTCTCTTCCTCTCTTGCCTGCAGGTTGGTCCCAGCAGCCTTGATTAGTTCCTGATGCTCACTTTGTTTATTTATCTTGAGCTCCACTCTGTACCTCTCTCTGGGCCCAACTTGTTTGATATATCATAAATATTAATGAGCTAATCTTTCCTACTGAAAACAATGAAGAGGAGGAAGTATTTGGGTCTTCTCTCTGTCTCTAAATGTCTCCCCAAATGAGTCTCAATTCAGCAAATAGAGCCTTTGGATTAAAACAAGCCGTTCTTACCTATATGGGAAAAGGATCCCCAAAAAAGTGGATATATATATATATATATATATATATATATATATATATATATATATAACTGATTCACTTTGCTGTACACCTGCAACTAACACAACATTGTAAATCAACTATACTCCAATAAAAATAAAAAACTAAAAACAAAAACCAAGAAAACCAAGCCATCCTTGAGACAGTTCTGAAAATGGAAGTATCAGACACTCACTTATTAGTGTGAAATACTTAGATTATTTTTCTTCCAATACCAAGTTGAAAGCTACACTTAGGAAGAGATTTGTCTATTGGTGAGTGGGGAAGGGGTCGTTGTGGCTCATAGGGGAGATTTTGGCAGTTCAGAATGCACCAGAGAATTGCTGGTGGTGCTGGTATGCTGGCGCTGGGAGGGGCTTGAGGAGGCTGGTGATTTAGCCCAGAGTAAGTTTAATTAAGAAATAATTGTATGGACATAATTTCTGCTCCTTTGTATTTATTAGATCCTATGCATAGTAATCCTGTGTGTTTATTAGAAAATCCTCCTGAAATAGCCTTGTGAGACTTTTGTCCTTTCATTTAGAGAGCTGTCTGGTGGGGAAAAAATGATGCACAGCAAATTAGAGGTTTGCACAGGGAAGCTTTTGCCCTGGCCAGCTGTGCCATTAACCTTTCACCTGGTGGCTAATTGCCTGTGGATCTCAGAAGCTGAAGCTAATTAGAAATCTCAGTAAATGGGACATTCTGAAAGTCTTTAGGAAACTTTTGTTTCCCTCCCTAGGCCAATTTTGCTTACATTTACCTTTTTCTGTTATGAAAGAAAGTATGATCTAAATGTCCTAACATAAGTAGATCTCCAAGATATATTAAGTCAACAAGATAAATTTCAGGACTAAGCCTTAAGTATGATACACACACACACACATACACACACACACACACACACACACACACTGCTATATATCCTCTGTAAGTAAATACTTGAATATATGTATGCAAAGTAGCTGTCTCATGAGGTTGTTATGAGGATTAAAAAAAGATGATGGGTATAAAATTCCTAGAACAATGTCTAGCACAGTGTAAATACGTCACAAGTGTTAGCTATTACTATGATGTAATGCATTTAGAATGACTTGTACTGAACTTGTAGCCAAACTTGTAACAGTGGGGTGGGGTAGATGGATGAATTGGACTGTAGCCTGATCTTTAATGTTTCAATACTTGTGCAATAAAGAAATATGTTCACAAATTACTTGTAGAATTAAAAAGGAATTTAATAGATCTTAACATAAAAGCAGATATATTGAATAAAAATTTAAGAGAGATATCACAAGCAGGGCTGCCATGGGACCTGGGCAGAGGGGATCCTGCCTTGAGCCCCGTGTTCTAGAGAGTCCTGCATCTCAGAGAACACATCGGCAGCTCTGTCACTTAGGAACTGGTACCCAACGTGGGTATGGTATGATTTAATGCTAATTAAAAACCCAAACACCTGCTTTTGTGACTAGCTCCATTCAGGCCCCAGGGAAATGCTTCTCCATGCCTCTTGCCCTTGAACAAAGGCGGCTGCCCCCAAATGCTAGGAAGGGTGAGGCTTGTGCTGCTGCCTGTGTGGGAGCTGCTTTGTTGCCTAAGGATGATTTGAGCAGCAGAGCAGTGAGGTAAAGAAGAGACAATTTAATTAATTTATCTTTAATTAACTTATAATGGATTCTTGCATAAAGAGTTATTGTTTCCCAGTAGTGCCAACATTCGTTTTCTTGCTTCTCTTTGTGTTCCAATTCTTGCTTCCAGAGGTACTCACAAATTAGCGCAGTATTTGCAGTAGTTATGCACGGCAGCTGAGGAATATTCTGCAATATTAAAACAATGCATATATTCTTGAATTTGTATATATGGAGGTCTAGATATAACATCATGAAGCATGTCTATTTTTTTTTTTTTTTTTTTTTTGCGGTACGCGGGCCTCTCACTGCTGTGGCCTCTCCCGTTGCGGAGCACAGGCTCTGGACGCGCAGGCTCAGCGGCCATGGCCCACGGGCCCAGCCGCTCCGCGGCATGTGGGACACTCCCGGACCGGGGCACGAACCCGTGTCCCCTGCATCGGCAGGCGGACTCCCAACCACTGCACCACCAGGGAAGCCCAGCATGTCTATTTTTTATATAGGCAACTAGATGGAAATTGAATGCTAGAATTATGAATAGTTTTACTTCTATAAAATATATTTAATATGCTTTGATTGCATTTTCAAAAAATTAAATGACTAGTTTTAAGACCTTTTGACTTAAAAATTTTATCTTCATTAATTAAAAGTTTTATTTTGTCTGTATATACCCTACTCCCCCACCACTTTGGAATGTTTTTATTAAAAAACCCTATTTTGAAACCATAAAAATAATTCTAATTTTCAAATTTTAACGTTTTCTTTTAATTAAATCAATTTTATTGAGATAAATGTACATAAAATAAAGTGCAGCAATTTTAATTGTGGTGAATTTTATGAATGTATACAAATAACCACCACCAAGGTCGAGACAGAACGTTTCCATCACGTCCAACTTCCTTGTGCCCTTAATTGTCAATTTCTCTCTCTACCTCACGCCCCAGGCAATAACTGATCTGTTTCTATCACTATAGATTTGATTACATTTTCTAGAATTTAACATTATATGGAATCATACAGGATATATGTATTTTGTGCCTGGCTTCTTTCTTCCTGCATAATATTTTTGAGATTCATCTATGTTGTGTGTATCAGTAGTTTGCTAATTTTTTTTTTTTTTTTTTTTTTTGACCATGCCACACAGCTTGCAGGATTTCAGATTTCAGTTCCCTTACCAGGGATTGAAACCGGGCCACGGAAATGAAAGCCCGGAATCCTAACCACTAGGCCACCAGGCTCCCAAGTTTGCTCATTTTTATTGCAGAGTAGTAGTCTTTTGCATGGGTATACCAAAATTTGTTGATCTGTTCACCTATTGATGGCTATTTGGATATGATGAGTTTTGAGCTCTTGTGAGTAAAGCTACTTTGAACATCTGCATGCAAGTTTTGTGTGGACATAAGCATTCATTTCTTTTGGGTAAGTAACTAGGATTGGAATTTCTGGTTCTTATAGTATCTGGTATATTAACTTTATAAGAAGCTGTCTTATATCATTTTACACTCCCATCAGCAATGTGTGTTAAGTTGCTCCACATCTTTGTCAACATTTGTTACTGTCAATCTTTTAAAATTTTAGCCGTTTAGTGGGTGTGTAGTGGCATCTCATTGTGATTTTAATTTGTATTTCCCTGATGATTAATGTGCTTATCTGCCATTCATATATCCTCTTTGGTGAAGTGTCTATTCAAATCTTTTGACCATTTGTCTTCTTCTTATTGAGTTGTAAGGGCTCTTTTATATATTTTGGGGAGATATAAGTTTTGTAAATATTTTCTTGCAGCCTGCGGCTTGTCTTTTTATTGTCTTAAAGTGTTTTTTGAAGCAAAATATTGAATTTTTGATGCAGTCCCCTTTATCGATTTTTTAAAAATGGTTTGCTGTATTTTTTTAAAAGATGTATTTATTATTTATTTTATCTTATTTATTTTTGGCTGTGTCGGGTCTTAGTTGCAGCACGTGGGATCTTTGTTGAGGCATGCGGGATCTTTCGTTGTGGTGTGCAGTCTTCTCTCTAGTTGTGGCGTGCGGGTTTTCTCTTCTCTAGTTGTGGAGTGAGGGTGCCAGAGCACGTTCACTCTGTAGCTTGTGGCACACGGGCTCTAGTTGAGGCGCAGAGCTCAGTAGTTGTGGTGTGGAGCTCAGTAGTTGTGGCATGTGGGCTTAGTTGCCCTGCGGCATGTGGGGTCTTATTTCCCTGACCAGGGATCAAACCCAAGTTCCCTGCATTGTAAGGAGGATTCTTTACCATTGAACCACCAGGGAAATCCCTTGATTTTTAAAAATTTAAAAAACAGTTCTTGCTTTTTGTGTCTTCAGAAATCTTTGCCTAGTTTAAACCCTAAAATTTTCTTCTGTGTTTTCTTTTATAAGTTTTATAGCATTAGCCTTCATATTTAGGTCTATGATATGTTTTGAGTTATTTTATTCTGTGTGGTCTGAGGTAAAGTTTGAAGTGTGCGTTTTTTTTTTTTTCTTTGTGTATGGATGACCAATTGCTCCAGGATCATTTCTGAAAAGATTGTTCTTTTTACCATTGAATTACCTTGGCAACTTTGTTAAAACCCAACTGATCATATATGTATATGTCTAATTCTGAACAGTATTTTATTTCATTGATATCTATGTTTATCCTTTTGTAAATGCTACTCTATCTTAAATGACTGAAGTTTGGGAAGATACTAAACAGGAGAATAAAAAGCCTCAGGGACCTCAGAAATAAAACTCGAATGAATGAACGACAAGTGGCCAGTGTGTACTTTGGGGCATCCCAAATCACACTGATGATCTCATTTGCAGTGAAGAGAATTTCTAGTCTGGGATTAAACCTTCAGGTAAGTTTTTCTATAAGGGGGCTCTGTGACATCCAAACTCAGGGGTACCTGTGTATTTAGGGACACCTAAAATAAATCAAACCTTAAACAATGACACTGAGCTTGGAGATATGAAACGGCAGGAAGTTAGTGCTTGCTGCCCATCAGAGGTGACGTGTTAGGGGTTAAATTGCAATCTCTCTGCAGGACTCCTTATCAAGTAAAGAAAGATGGAGTAGGCATCCCTCTTGCTGATATGAACAGTAAAAATATTTATTGCTCTGTTTACCAGATGCCTAGGATCCAATTCTACGGTCTTTGATTGACAGTGTGACCCTTACCTGTGATGCATCCCAGTTTCAGTGGATAGGACAACATAATTGTGTATTTATTTGCCACCTGCCTTCCATAGAAGCAGGTTGAACTCAGGAGCTGAGTACAAAGCTGAGTCAGGTCAGAAGGGCATCAGTATTCATAGTCTGAATCTATTTCCCCAGAGCACATGGTCTATTTCAGGAGACAAAGACATGATTAACCAAGCTGGCCGCTGGTTCCTTTGGAAAACACAGAGCAAGAGTGTCACGGCAGGGCACACAGGAAAGGTGGGTGGGTCACATGATATACTACTTGGCAAGTTATCTGAGCCTCAGCTGTTCCCTTCCCCAACATCAACATGGGAAATGGGGCATTCACAACCATTTTGTTCCACTTATTGAAGCGTGCTAACAGATTTTTGTTGACTTGAATTGTCCTGCACTGCATTCCTTCACCAATCAATCCATTACACAAAATTCTACCCTCCCGTCTTCAAGTGGCAACGTGGTAGCACAGTTAACAGGGGCCTTGTTCTTTAGAGCAGAGTCCCATTGTTGCTTGTGTCCTGTCCTATCTTATCTAGCCTTCCCTAGGCGCATGTCTGGGAGATGAGGGTTACCATTCCTGAAAACTATCTTTTGATTGTTATCAATCAGTTTATTCCGCCCCCCATTTTTTGTGAAATTGATTAAGACTGGCTAAGTAAAATTAGGAAACATTAAAACTCTGAGCGAATCATGGTGAAAAAAGAACCACCAAGTAGTAAATTTATCTTAGAGTATATACTTCCAATGAATTTATATCTCAAATGAAAAATAATGTGTAGCATGAGGTTTTCCCCTAAAATAAGAAAACTTCGTATGGATATGCATAGGTATGTGTTTGTATAGGGTGTGTGTGTGAGTGTGTGTGTGTGTGTGTGTGTGTGTGTGTGTGTCAAAGCAAATCAAACTACTTCAGTCCTTATCTAAGGAATAAAACTGTTCAAATTGCAGTGGCTTGTAAATTCCTGACTTTGGAAGAAGGAATCTGTACTGTCTTTGGAAGAGGGAATAAACATTTTCTGCAATGCAAGACCGTATTCCATTCTCTTCACCTATAAGAAATCCAGCCAAAATTATGACAGTGTATGTTAATGTAGTGGCCGCTGTACTTGCCTGCCTGGCCCCCTTTACCCTCTTCCTCTGTTAATGGACCACCTCCCCCTTCCTTGGGGTACAGCCCTTTCTCCCCTGCAACCGTAATACTGGGGGCTGCCCTTCATAGTACTCCACCTTCCTGACCACTGCAGTGGGCACCTGGTCAACCTGGGCCCTGCATCTCTATGAGTTTCCCAGGGCTGCTGTAACAAAATGTCACAAACCAGGTGGCTTACCATAACAGAAACTTACTCTCTCTCACCGTTAGAAGTCAGAAATCAAGATGTTGGCAAGGTTGGCACCTTCTGGAGGCACTGAGGGAGACTCTGCTCCACGCCTCTCAGGTAGCTTCCGGTAGTTGCTGGCAATCCTTGGCATTCCTTGGTTTGTAGATGCATTACTCTAATCTCTGCCTCTGTCATCACATGATGTTCTCCCTGTGTGTGTATATCTGTGTCCAAATTTCCCTCATCTTATAAGGACACCAGTCATTGGATTAGGTCCCATTCGAATCCAGTATGACCTCATCTTAACTTGATTAGATCTGCAATGACCCTGTTTCTAAACAAGGTCAGATTCACATGATACCAGGAATTAGGACTTGAACATGTCTTTTGGGGGACACAATTCAACCCACCACACCTTTTTTCCCATAGTGATTGGTCCAATGATAAGCATGGTACCCAAACTGGGCCAGTTGGAGTCCCCCCCTTGAAGGTTCTAATTGGAGCTTTGGGGGACATTCTTGCTTTTTGCTTGAGAGAATCGTGATGGTGCTGCTGGCCATGATGATTCCAGCCTGGGGAGAAACTTGTCTGAGAGAATGGAGCCCAGGAGCAGAGAAAAGCAGAGAGAGGAGGAGACAGTCTTGACAATGTTCAGATCATTACATCCAGACTCACCTTTCCTTGGTTTGCTCACATGAGCCATTAAACATGTTTGAGGACTTCCCTGGTGGCTCAGTTGTTAAGAATCCGCCTGCCAATGCAGGGGACACGGGTTCGAGCTCTGGTCCGGGAAGATCCCACCTGCTGTGGAGCAACTAAGCCCATGTGCCACAACTACTGAGCCTGGGCTCTAGATCCTGCGAGCCACAACTACTGAGCCCGTGAGCCACAACCACTGAAGCCCGTGTGCCTAAAGCCCGTGCTCTGCAACAAGAGAAGCCACCGCAGCGAGAAGCCTGTGCACCGCAATGAAGAGTAGCCCCCGCTTGCCGCAACTAGAGAAAACCCGCGCACAGCAACAAAGACCCAACGCAGACAAAAATAATAAATAAATAAATTTATTTTAAAAAGTGTGAGATAATTTTTCAGTCATTTGCCACCAAAGGGCCCTAAATAATACAATTTAAAGATGTTCTAAGATTTTGTGAGAAAGGACCCTAAAATGGAAACGCTATCTCCCAGAAAGCGACTTAGCCAAGTTCACTCCAATGTGCCTGTGTTTACTTGGCAGGTAGTGACGTGTGCGTGAAGGGACAGCTCCCACCTTACAGGCCACGTGGAGATGCCCACTTGCTCTGGATCGCCACAGTAGCAAGCACAAGCTCTGGCCTCATTTCATTTATTTTTCTTTTCTTCTCACAGGCTTAATCTGACCCGCTATCATTTTCATATGAATTTACGAAAGAAGACTTTTCTTGAGTTCCTAAGAGCAAAGGAAAAATGTGGAATGATGTGCTTTTCCCAGGATGACAGAAGGAGTGCTGTAATAACACGTGAGTATCTTGTGCAGTTGCCTGATCCATTGCAAGCATACGAAGGTCACATTGCAGTATCACTGAAAAACTCTCTGCCATAAAGTGATATTCAGCAGGCAGGAGGCTGGCCTCATGTGGCACCTGCTGGACACTTTTGGCTGCAAATAATAACTTAAATAATAAGGAGCTTCTTATCTTACATAACAAGAAATGCAGACATAGGTCTTCAGTGAAGTCATCAAGTCTCTGTTGCTTCCTACCTTTCAGCTCTGCCATTCTCAGCTTGTTGGTAATATTTCTCCCCATAGTTGCAAGTTAACCTTGGGAGGTCTGGGTTCTGAATGCAACAACATTCAGAAAAGGGGACCAACGTTTTCTCCCTTGCATGTCTTTTTATTGGAAGGAAAACTTTCTGTGAATCCCCCCATTCCAACCCTGGACTTTCCCCCAATCGTAACAGCCATGATGGAGTCTCATATTCAGGGTTGTACCAATTGCTGCAGAGGGAATTGGTTTCCCACCATGGTTTACGAATCAGCATTCACCCCTTGGGGCTGGGGAATGGCCTGTGAAGCCCAGGACACTCAATACCTGAACAAAACTGGGGGTCTATTAGCAAGGAAGGGGCAGGGGAAAGCATCAGGGTCTGCCAAAGCACTTGGACGCCATTGATGGACACTCCAAATGCCCTGATGTCAGTCTTACCCAGCAGGCTGCCCCAGAACAACTTGGGGTAAGTGGTGCATGAGGAACTGATAAAATATTAAAACTTACTTAGTGTTTCTTAGAAGGAAGTTGATAGTGTTAATATTTAATATACTATATTTAATATACTATATTAATATAGTTTATTTATATGATATATTTCTATAATCATATATTTTATGTATTAATAATATGTGATATATCATATATTTAATGTATTAATATTTAATATACAAAAAAGAGGGCTCAAAATGAATGAACTAACCATTGAACTTAAGTTAATAGAAGAAAAGTAGAATAAACTCATAGGAAGAACCACAATGATGGAAGTAATAGCATAAGAACAAACATTAACAACATAGAAAACATTAGAATAACAATAAGAATAGGAGAACATTTTTATAGAGAGGATCAACAAAGTCAATTTGTTTCTTTGAAAAGGCTAAAAAATTTTCAAGCTTTTCGTAAGAATGATCTAGAAAAAAACAAGAGGAACACAAATAGTATCAGAAATGAAAAAGATTATAAATGCAGACATTAAAATGTAATAAAATAATATAAACCACTTTAAGTCTATAAAAATGAAAGTTTAGATGAAATGGAAAATTTGTAGAAAGGTAGAGCTAACCAAAATTGATTCAAGAAGAAATGTGTACTGCATAGGCTTATGAGCTAAAGAAACTGAACCGTTTGTTAAAAATCTTCCCCGAAAGGATATTCCAGATGGTTTTTACTAGCAAGCTCTATCAGATATTCAAGAAACAAATAAATCTAGTTTTATACAAATTATTCCAGATATAGAAAAAGTGGGAAAAATCCTCAACTCATTTTGAAAGTTGGATAACTTTGGACAAGGACTGAATGGGAAAGGAAAATCATTCATAAACATAGTTATAAAAATCCCAAAGAAAATATTAGCAAAATCCTTTATCAATTAAATGTGTAAATCATGAACAAGTTGGGTTTGACTTAACATTATAAAATAATATAAATTATCATATTAACAGATTAAAGGAAAATAGTTTTAGGATTATCTCAACACATGCCAAAAAAAGCATTTGATGAAACTTCTGTTCATGGTAAAAAAATTCTTAGTGAACAGAAGACTGATGATGCCAGTTTGGCTGGCCCATTGGCTAAGTAGCAGTTTCTCAGGATGTTCCCTGATGCTCTATTGAAAGCTGACCACAGAACTCTGTCCTGTGGGGCTCCTTTCCCGAGTTTCAGCTTTGTGCTGTTGTGTGAAAGTCTTGTAAATAAAAACAGGCACATGTTATATATACTGTTCTCATCCTTACTTAGTTCCATTTGACATACTTATATAGACATATTTTCTCTTCAATATGCATAGATCTACTGCACTCTAATAGCTACATAGAAATCCATTGTATTTAAACCATAATTCATGAACTTTGTTAAGAAAACATAGTTCAGCAGCCTGAAGACTGAGGGCAACTCTTAATACATACAGAATTATTATTGAGTTGGATGGAATGAAAACCATATAACATAAAAAACTGGACATTCTGGGCTTCCCTGGTGGCGCAGTGGTTGAGAATCTGCCTGCCAATGCAGGGGACACGGGTTCGAGCCCTGGTCTGGGAAGATCCCACATGCCGCGGAGCAGCTAGGCCCATGAGCCACAACTACTGAGCCTGAGCGTCTGGAGCCCGTGCTCCACAAAAAGAGAGGCCGCGATAGTGAAGAGGCCAGCGCACCGCGATGAAGAGTGGCCCCCACTTGCTGCAACTGGAGAAAGCCCTCGCACCGAAACGAAGACCCAACACAGCCAAAAATAAAATAAAGAATTATTCTGCCTTCCTCACTGAATTACTTAAAAAAACGAAACAGGGCTTCCCTGGTGGCGCAGTGGTTGAGAGTCCGCCTGCCAATGCAGGGGACACGGGTTCGTGCCCCGGTCCGGGAGGATCCCACATGCCGCGGAGCGGCTGGCCTTGTGAGCCATGGCCGCTGAGCCTGCGCGTCTGGAGCCTGTGCTCCGCAACGGGAGAGGCCACAACAGTGAGAGGCCCGCGTACCGCCAAAAAAAACAAAAACAAAAACAAACAAAAAAAAACTGGACATTCAGTAGATTTCCACCACCTGAGGAAAAATTTGGGCTCCTCTGGGCTGTAAAATCATCACCCTGTGAACTGAGATTTGGGCGAATGTGACAAAAGCAACTTCTGAAGGTCATCTTTCTGTATACGGGTCCAAAAGTGAGGAGAAGATATTCAGCAGTGCTTCTGGGGATGTGACCCAACAGAGAGAACGTGACTACAAAGTCCATAAACCCGAGGTGCTTTCATTCTAGAAAAATCTATAGTCACTCCAACTACCCGCCCCCCATCCCCCCAGGAAATTTGTTGGGATGTTTGTTTTAAACAATACCGTCTGTGACTCCCAGTTTGGTGGACTGACTGTGGGGCAGGAAGGGGCTGGCCAGGCACCTTCCAGAACAAAGGGGACCTGGCTTGGGGGGGAGGATGGGAGGTCGGGGGTGTGAGAATGCAGGTCACAGGTTCATCACTGCACTCTTTGGCAAGTGACTTGGGCTCTCCTGGGCCTTCTTTCCTCTTCTTTAAAATGGGCAGGATGGTGTTTGTTAAATGGTGTTTGTGAGCCTTAAGTAAGATAAGCTTCCCTGCCAAAGAAGGGTGGATTTCAGAATATAGCAAACATCTTGCCGTTTGGGGAATGTGTTATTCCAGGGAATAGTTTTCAAGTGGAGTCAGACTGTGTCCTTCCTTGTGTTCAGGGGTTGCACTCAGAGTGATAATAAGGAAAGTATCATAAAGTAATTTCTGGGTTAACCCAGCTGTTAGCCATTCATTTTTCCTTTTTGCTGGGTTGCCCCCTCTAAGACCCTCCTCAAACCACCAAGCAGCAGTGGGGCAGTCACTGGAAAGTGCCCAGGGGAGACTGGGAGAGGACTCTAAGTACCTCCCTCACCCCATAAGCAACTTAAACAACCTGATTAGACATTTCTATTCTGTCCCCCAAATCTCTCCTCTCTTGCCAGTAGGGGTTTCTCCCTCCTTGGGCAGAGCTCAGCCTAACTGGCTCAACCACGTAAAAACCTGGGGTTAATAGACCCTGTCCTCACCTGAAATCAGTTTGGCAACCCTATCCTTTTACTAGAGCATAACCTTAGGGCCTTTACCATACTGGTCCATGCCAAATTCTTAGCAAAACATTTTTTCCACAAGAGAAAATGTCGTGCCAGTTGCTACGAGATTCTGTTTTCCCTCCATATTTTTGCATCAGCAACATTGTCGTGGGCATGTGAAGCTGGCAGGAGCCTCTTCTGTCACTGCCAGACTCCTGATAATGTTGCATGTGTTGCCTTGGCCGCCTCTGGCTTCCTCAGTTATGTGCAGCTGCTACTGGCTACATGCAGATCCCTCTTGGGCCATGTCCAAGCTCTTCACAGCTCCCTCCACCCTTTCCAAGCACTCGCCCTGGTGGTAGGGAATTCAGTGCGGAGGCTTGAGTGCCTGTGTGATGGGGCCATTGTAACTCCAGGACCCAGCGCTGCACCTACCCAGGAAAGCTACCCCCAAATTTTTGTGGAACAAATCCATGTATATCCATCGACTACCGAGTGTTATATATTACCCTCCATATAACCTTCTACACTTTCTTGCTGTGGAAGGGTGTATTAGTTTTCGAGGACTGCTATAACAAAGTAGCACAAACTGGGTGGCTTAAACAACAGAAACTGTCTCTCAGTTCTGGAGGCCATGAAACTGAGCAGAACCCTGTAGGGGTTTTCCGGGTACAAAAGCCCTTCTGTGTTGCCTGTTTCTTGTTTGTAAAAAAAAGCCTTTAGTCTCCTAGGCTTTCCCCTGAGTTTCAGAGAGCAGGCTCAAACAGTTAAGTAATTAGCGAAGTGAGGGAATACAGAAAGGGAAATCAGTCAAGCAAGAAAAGTAGTGATAGCTTAAACAATAGTTCAGATAAATAAAACATAAATTAAATGAAAAACTTAAAAATTAAAAAAAATTAAAAATAGTTCAGATAATGAAACAGAGTCCTGCCTCCCCCTCAAGGGATATACATAACAATCTGATGCATATCTTTGAGTTGTTCTGCAGAAACTAAGACACCCACCCAGGTGGAGGATGGTGACTACATGCTGACCACAAGCATGCAGACCCCAGACTGGCTGGAACCAGAAACTGATGATTAAGGTTCCTGAAACACCACCCTGTTACCTCACCACCAACCAATCAGAAGAAAGTCATGTACCCTGCAACTCTCACCCCAAATGTTGCCTTTAAAAACCCTTCCCTGAAAGCCATTGGGAGTTTGGGTCTTTTGACAACAAGCTGCCTGTCCGCCTTGCTTGACACCTGACTTCATTTTAACTAATTACATCTGCAATGAGTCTAAGTCAGGTCACATTCTGAAGTACTGGGGTTAGAACTTGAACATATGAATTTGGGGGTCGGGATGTCATTCAACCTATAACAAGGGTTACCAAGTGGTATAGTTCCTTTCCTTTGTTCTCAATTCTATTGCTCTTTCTCCATTTATGTTAGAAGAGGTTGAAACTTACATAGATTTCTTTAAAGTATGGACAGAACTTTCCTTGAGGAGGACCAAGGAAATGTTCCTCACCTTAACAAACCTTATAAGAATTTTGGGTTTTGTCTGAATATGACAACTGAGGCTAAGAATCTTAGTGATCACATAAATCGTGCTATTTCATCTCGACCTTGTGTATCTGCGAATAAACCATATTTTCTCTTCGGAATCAGTGAATTGTTGGCACCTCATTTTTAGCTGTGTGACTTTAAGTAAAATGTAGTGCTGTCTTGTGACCGGATGGACACAGCTGACACAACGTTTGGTAGAAGAAACCGGAAACGATAGAAATGGCAAACCTCTTCTCTACTGCTTGCTCAGACAGACGCTGCTCTAAGCACGGGACTCATCCAACCGCCCCCAACCCCACCAGAGGGCTGCTGTTAACAATCATCCCATTTACAGGTACAGAGACCATGCACACAGAGCGGCCAGCAGATGGCGCCAGAGCTAGATTTGAATCCAGGCAGCCTCATTCCCACCTGGGAAGGCACGGGGTGATTCTGACACTGTAACCAGGCTAGAGCTTGTATGCCCGTGGCAGCTACAAGGTAAGTTTGCAGCAAAGTAAGGGTTTATTGCAGGGCGCCGAGCAAGGGAGTGGGAGACAAGCCTCAGATCCATTCCAACTTGTTCTTTGAGTTAGGGGGTGTTTTTTAAAAGGGAAAGAACAAAGAGGCTGGGATTAATCATGTCCAGTGACATTTCTTTGACATTCCTTATTTGAGGTTTCGGAGTAAAGATGTCTGTGGTTTACGATTCTCTGGCGGAGTGGTCCATGGCTTGGGGGTCTGTTAGTTCATCTTGCCCTGGAGAAACAACCTGAATTTGTAGTTAAGGGTGATACCTAAACAGCATCTTTAGCACATTAACGATGTTATTGACAACAGCAATTTTCGTACAATAATGACTATCGACAGCAGCAGTTTTAGTCATCTGACTTGTGGATTAGTGTTCAGTTATCCCAGGGTTGAGGTCAGAGGGGACAAGAAAGGGAATAAAGTTTTAGATAGAGAGGTTCATCATAAACGCGGCTTTAGGGGGGACTCGGTTTGAACACCTCACTCTAATCCCGGCCATTGCCTAGAGCCTCTCGGGGAATACACAGCCCCCGTGGGAGAACAGCTATCTTTCAGGGAGCCTTTGAAGAGCATGGTGTTGGGAGTGGAAACTTACATGGATTTAGTTAATTTTTCCCACCTACATTTCTGGCCAAGAAACTGTCTTGGTAAGATGCAAAACTCAGTCATGTGCCTGCCAACAGTGCCGTAGCCTCGGGCTGTCAGGCAGTTGGCCCTGCCCCACGCTGGCCCTGGAAGTGTCACCTCTTCAGGTGCCCGGTGGAGCCTGTTCCCTTTGGAAGTCCTCCAGCTCCTGTCTCCGCCCCCCCCAGTGGCTGACGCTCTCTGGGCAATTCTCCATTCATTAACCGTTCCCTCAGGGTTTAAGGCAGAGGGAAGAAGCTAATACCTAGTGTGGAACTTGGCAGAGGGAAGGATGGCAGGAGCGAGATTGGAGCCAGTGGCTTAGATGCACGGAGGGGATTTGCCGCCCTGCTCTGCTGGCTTGGTCTCCAAGGTCATGGTGAAGATGCACACATTTTACTTGGGGAGAGAGAGGGAAAAGGGCCGGTTGTGGAGGACATCTCTGCTTCCCATGAAGTGACAGAGAATATGCCCCAAGGAACCCTAGTCAGGACACACCAGGGGCTGGGGCAGTTTTCAGAGCCCAGAGGATCTGCTTAAAGAATGGGCTTCTGGTGACTGGTTAAGGGGGGCGGCATTGGGAAGAAGAAGAAAGGGGAGGGACTGGACGTGGTGAGGGGGAGAAAAGCCAAAGGTGGCCAGGCTCACCGTCTTGCCTGAGGCTCACCGTCTTGCCTGGGGCTTACCTGGAAATTTTGCCTTGGGGTTGACTCATTATTATGGCTAACAGTTATGGAGGAATGGGAAGAACTGGCCTATGAGTGGCTAAGTCATTTTATGGACAAATATGTACCTCTATTTTCCTAACTGTAAAATGGGACAGCAGCTTTCCAGGATGGCACTGGGCTAGGAATGTGGGTTTTGCAGCTGCAGCACTGCTGGTGTTCCCGTCCAGCTCTGATGCTTTCTGTGTGAACTTGAGCATCTCTAAGCCTAGACAATCTCTCAGCAGCGAATGAGAGAAACACACTGGGGTTGGGGGATGGGGAGAGATCTCTACGGGACCCACATGCTGAGGACTGAGACCTGAATTCTCCATGCTGGAACATGATTTTATAAACTATGCCCATGTAGATCTGACTCATGCTTTCTGGGTTTGTGTGGATAAAACAGAAACTAGCCAGAGCAGATTCTAGAGAACAGAACTGGTTCTGCTTGGAATCATGTGAGACAAATCAACAGTAGCTTGTCAAAAAACTGTAGGACTAGAGTCTTGGGAAACCACCGTATGTTAATGACTGAATTTAGTTTTGTGAGTATCTGCATACATGTGATGTAAATTTAAATTCTAACCTTCTCACAATGTATATCTATCTGTGAAGTGTTAAAAAACAAAATTCAAGTGAGTAAATTTGAAGATCTAATTGAGTTTATTAAGTGACTGATGAGTCGGGCAGCATCCATTCTACCAGCTAGAAGGAGACTCGGAGAAGCTTGTACAAAATGGAAAGCTGTTTGTTTTTTTTTTTAATTTATTGATTTATTTTATTTATTTATTTTTGTCTGCGTTGGGTCTTCGTTGCTATGCGCTGACTTTCACTAGTTGCAGCGAGCGGGGGCTACTCTTCGTTGTGGTACAAGGGCTTCTCACTGCGGTGGTTTCTCTTGTTGTGGAGCACGGGCTCTAGCCACGTGGGCTTCAGCAGTTGGGGCACGTGGGCTCAGTAATTGTGGCTCGCAGGCTCTAGAGCCCAGGTTCGGTAGTTGTGGCGCATGGGCTTAGTTGCTCCGCAGCATGTGGGATCTTCCTGGACCAGGGCTCAAACCCGTGTCCCCTGCATTGGCAGGCAGATTCTTAACCACTGCGCCACCAGGGAAGCCCTGACCCTCTTTTTAAATGTTGCAGTTAAACACGACAGTTTGTAAAGAATTTCCAGAGAGTTTATAAACTCAGGGGGTCCATCTCTGTTTAAGAAACTGAGTGCACGGACTTCCCTGGTAGCTTTCAGGTTTGCATTCCTGCTTTCAACTTTGTATAATTACTTAGGGATTACTTTGTATGTACTCTCAGATATGCCTATTTGCCAGCCACTGCCCGTGCAAATATTCGACTTGAAAAGAGTGTGTGTATAAGGCCGCGTGTTTGGATAACACTCCCAGATCATTCCATGTGGGAAGAATTCCACTAGAAAACACACCCACTGTTTCTTCCACTGATTCAGCTTTGAACCTGCTTAAGCCAATTTGTTGCTATTCTGATCACGGTCAGCAGTTATATTAAAGTCCTGATAAATCAATTTACAAGTCAAGCAGTTTTGCACTGCAGGGTATTACTTTGTGGGGAGAGAAGAGATGGGAGTAGTAGCTTGGGATTCATAATCGATGCACCTCTCTTGTATAGACCCTCTCCTTAGAGTAGGATTTTGTGCAGGCATGCTATAAAGCAAATCTTATGAAGCCTGAAACAGCACAAAGTGAACTTTCCAGGTTCTCAGAATCCCTGATTGTTAAAGGTCAGGTTTCTCTCTGTGGGGAAGTTGGACCCTGAGTACAGAGCCAGGTTTATGCCTTCAGATGAACTTGTGAGTGCTATGGTACCCAGTGCTTCCAAGAACCAGAAGAGCCATCTGGGGTGAGAGCACAGCTTTGACCTCCCACCCCCAACTGGCTCAACAAGAGACAGACATAGCAAAGAAAGAACCTTCTTGGAAGTGTTGCCATTTGCAATTTTTTTTTTTTTTTTTTTTTTTTGCATAGTAGGTGGTGGGTAGAATATTGTGGCTGGGAGTTTTCCTGCTCAACTAAAGTCATGGTTCTTTGATTAAATCCATATCTCCTCAGAAGATTATGACCCATCCAGAAGGCTTTATGCTTCACTTTTGAGTGCTGGGGAGGACAGGAGGCCTGCTCTCATAATTTTGTTTTTATTAGAAGCATTTATCACACTGTCGTAACTCTTACTTTTGTATTAAAATTTCCACATGGCATTTTTAAAGTAAAAGCTTTGTCTTATTGCAATTTTTTTATTGAAGTGAAAATCACAGGACATAAAATTAACCATTTTAAAGTGAAAAATTCAGTGGATTTAGTATATTCACAGTGTTGCACAATCACCACCTCTGTCTAGTTCCAAACATTTTCATCACCCCGTAAGGAAACACTGGACCCATTAAGCAGTTACTTTCTATTCCCCCCTCTACCTAGAATCCTGGCAGCCAGCAATCTGCATTCTGTCTCTATGGATTTATCTATTCTGATATTTCATATAAATGAAATCATATAATATGTGGCCTTTTAGGTTGCTTCCTTCACTTAGAATAATATTTTCAAGGTTTATCTACATTGTGGCAGGTATCAGAACTCCATTCCTTTTTATGGCTGAATAATATTCCATTGTGTGGATCTGCCACATTTGGTTTATCCATTCATCTGTTCATGGACATTTGCGCTGTTCCCACCTTTGGTTGAATGCTTTGTTTTGGAATTAGACACCAGAGCATACGGCACTAAGTGGCAACTCATATGGTGGCAAGATTCTTTGATGGAAGTCACTCCATGGTACACATAGCAAGGGAGAAATGATAATTCTATAGGAGACAGAAAGAGAAGAAAGTGCCTGGTAATTGTCTAGTCCATGATGAAGACTGGAATGGCTCTGCTTTACCGCCCCTGATTTACCTTGGTTCTCAAGATTGATTAGACAAGGCATAATATACACTAGTCAGAAATATTTCCAGCCCTGCCTTGCTTCACAGTTACCATTTTAAAAAAATCATCCATAGTTCAGTAGAACTTAAACATTTCTTTTCATTTGTATATTTGCCTGCCACAAAACATTTGTCTTTATTTCAAGATTTTTTTCAAGTCAACTTTCCTCAAACAATCCACGGTGAAATTCAACAAATAAACCACATTTCCTGTCACTTATGGAGACAGAAAGTCGAAGATGGAGGAACAATTAGGCTTCAGTTTTAATTCCTCTAACGGCAAGATTTTTCAGTGTGTGGCATATTCCAAGACCTTACCACTGAGAACTTTTCCTTGAAAAAAAAATATAGGAGCTGGCCTATTTTCTGCTGTCAAATCTTGATACACTCTCCTGATTCATTTAAGGTACATGGACTCAGTGCTTTTAGAAATTTTCCTTTTCTGACCCAATGGAGAAATCCACCTGGATAAGAACCAGTCAGGCAGATTGCATGGTCAGACTCAGACGTGGTGTTCTTTGTTTTTGTTTTTGCTTTTTTACCAAGGAAATCTTCACTGGCCATTTGTTAGGGCATAATTTTTAGGGATGTAATTATTACTGTAATTTTTAGAGATGTGTCCATAGGAATTTTTAGGGATGTGTCCACAGGAATCCCAGGTGGGGTTGCATAGAACAGTGTTTCTGTCTACGGCTCCAGAGGGAGCCCCCAAGGAGTCTTCTTTATCTTCCTAAGTCTTGGTGATTTATAGTTTGCATTCTAGTCTCAGAGAACACAGATCTCATGAACCCCAAAGTGGTTTGCTTTGCTGCTGGTAATCTAGTTTGCAAAGTTATTGCTTTCAAGAGATTCCTAATGTGGTCTTAGATATATGGTCTCATGTCAAATTCCAGTGGAGAAACGAGGAATAATGCTCTCCCAATCGCTCCTAGCCTCGGGTTCCAGTTTCCAGTTTTATGACAGGTAACAAGAGAATAACGAAAGAAACAGATATTCTTAGAGCAATTAAAAATGTGCATGGGAACAAAATGAAATGTAGCCACTTGTTTTTAGTCAGTTTTCTCACCATCCTTTTGGGTCCTCATCACACCCATTCTCAGTCCATCTTTTTCTTAGGCGCCCATTGATAGGGACCGTGGGTGATTTTGAATCTGATGTCCTTGGTTCCGAGCTCTACCACTTACCATCTGCGTCACATTGAGCAAGTTACTTAACCGCTCGAAATAGCAACCTCCTCAACTATAAAGTGGCAATAATTCCTAGGGGTTATTGTGAGGATTAAGTGAGATCATATATGTCAAATGCTTAGCCCTGTCCTAGCTACTTAAACAAGGTACAGTAAAAAGGTCCATATTATTGTTATTCAAGTAAATGCCGAACATGTCACTCAACTTCAGTTCTTTGAGAGAAACATCCATCCGAAGCACATGAGATGGTTCATAATTAAGTGTTCGTGTTACCAGGTAACATCAAGACCATGACAACAAGTGTAGCTTTATATTCCAGAACAACATAATGTGGATAAATGGAGCAATCCCAAATTCAAATGGAAAATCTGCTTTGCTGGAAGAGATTCTAAGCAGGATGAATGTGTGTGAAATTGACTGCTGAGAAATAGGATTCCATGGGCAAGAGCAACTGCTCAGGAATTTAAAAAATATATGGTTGACAATGATCAATAGCCATTACATAGGTTACCAGCAGGAATTTACCTTTTTGATAATTCATATATGTGTCCAGCAGACATTTATTGAATTCCCAAGACCGGCCATGCCAAGTACTGACACTGGGGAGCAGAGTCCCTGTCCTCAAGGAGCTCGTGATCTGACTGTGTGCAGAACACATCTGGAACAGAGCGGTGGTACACATAACCCTGCAGGGCCCCGCTGGCTGCCTGAGGCAGGGTACCACAGGGAAGGGGGAGATTTCCCCTCTACCCCTGTTGAGTTCTTATAGCTGCACTAATAATAAAATTGACACAAGACAGATTAACAGGAGAAAAAGAACCTTTTTCATTCATGAGCATGGAGGTTTTACAGAAATAGGACCTAAGAAGTGGCCAAAGCAGGAAGCTTCTATGTTTTTTAGACAAAGAAACAGTACATTTGAGAGGAATTGACAGGACACAAAAACTTAGGTTTTGGGTGCTCAATTAGTGATGAATTTAAACAGAATTTGGTCTTGAGGTAGTAAATGAAAAGAAGTAACAAGGTTTGTTTATTTGTTTATATAGGCTTCTCAGCCTGAATTCCCTATCTCTGGCAATAAGAGTGTCCTTCTACTTCCAGATGCGGCGAGTGTCCCTTTCACATGAGAGATTTATTTCCTCCTTTCAGGGAGACAGAGAGGAGGGTCAGTGTGTCCCTCTTGCATTGGCTGTTTCTTAGGTCACTTTCATTCAAAATAATCAATATGTCACGAGGCACATTTTGGGGCAGCCTACTCTGGGCTCCAACAGTACCGGTGAGCTGAGGGTTGAAGAAAAGAAGCAGGTAAATAAGCCGGGGGGTTGGAGAGGCGGGATCCTTCCAGTGGATTCTCTGTCTGCTGAAGGAAGCTCAGCAATTTTTGTTAGTTGCAGCCAAAAGAGTATTAATTAGAAGAGACATCCAAAGAGGAAAAGTCGATTGTTCGAGGACCTTGAAGTGAAAAGAACAAAGTGCTCAAAAAAAAAAAAAAGAAAAGAAAACCAAATCTGCATTACCAAGGAGGGAGATGTGCTGGAGGCTGACCACTGGGAACAGAGGCAAAGACCATCGTGGTGAGTAGGTGAACCTTGCGCATTTGGTGTTGCTGGTGCACAGGGCGGGTAGGCTGGGGTGGTGACAGTGGAAGCGGGCCAAGTGGCAGGGACCACATGTACAAATCCTGAACTCTATCCATAGGTGACAGGAAATCATAGAAAAGCTTTACGCACAGGAACATTGGGGTCAGATTTCTGGACGCTGTTAATTTTTTGCTTCAATTTTAGAAAATTGCTTCTCTTTCATCAGTTTCCCTCTCTCTCTTTGTCCTTCTACATGTTCAGTAAGAAAATGGGGTGATGAAAATTAACTTGATTTCTCTCCCTTGCACTGCATGAGTGATTGCAGCTTTGCAAAGCAACTTCCCATCTGCTGCGTCATGGGCTCCTCCCAGGAACAGTGCTGTTAGCTGAGAGATTTGGGAATGAGCTTTTGAGGTATAAGTAAGGGAGGCCACCCCCGGGACAGTGCCTTTGACTGGAGTAGACACAAGATCAAATGTCATTCATTTGACTCTTTGCTTTCCTAGAAGCAGGTCACTTACTATAAGGAAGTTATTAATTCCTTCCCAAGCCTCAGTTTTAAAAATTGGCCCCTTTCTGCATGTTCCCAGGACACTTGTCAAGTGTTGGTTTCCTTTCTTACGGTAATTGCGCCTTTCTGTCATCTTGACATTTCTAGCTTTTGGGGAGAATTCTGTGCCCATGGTCCTCCAGCATCTCTGCTTCCTTCTAGACACAGATTTGGTTTATCTATCTATCTATCTATCATCTATCATCTATCTATCATTTATTTATTTAGGATCCTTTGCTCTTTTCCTTTCATGGTCTTCTCATAATCATCTTTGGCTCATTAGATGTCTTCTAATTAACACTCTTTTGGTTGCAAGTAACAAAAATCACTTGAGCTGGTTTCAGCAGGCAGAATTCTTTGGAAGGGCGTTGGGGCCTGTGGCAGAACCAACCCAAGAACAGGGACATGACGGGGTCTCAGCAGAGACTAGAGCCAGGTTGCTGCCAACATCTCCTGCAATTTATAACTCCCCACACCCACCCTAGTAAGGCTGAGCGGCCTCTCTTTGTCTTCATCCCAATCCCTGGGGTAGAGGCTTTTGGTCTGTGGTTGGGGGATGGGAGAGAGGTCATTCTGTGTCAACATGACCATTCCCACTGCAAGCCTATGGATAGAGAGGAGGGGGCAATCCCTCAAGAATGGCACTGGGCAGAAACCAATGAATTTGACCACACAAAAGTACAGTTTGGCTATGTTTTTAAATAGAGGCTGGAATTTTGTTGTTGTCATTGTCATTTGAAAAGAAGAACTTGTTGTCCTACTGAGTCTTGTAAAAGTCGTTCAAGTTATTATATTGATATTTATTCTTCTCTTCATTTTCTTTGCATGGATCTCCTTTCCCTTGACCCTTCCAGTCAAAAAATTCTACAATCCTTTCCCTTGGCTTTTTCTCATTACTTTAAATTTAGAAGTACATGCATTTGTGTGTGTGTGTGTGTGTGTGTGTGTGTGTGTGTGTGTGTGTGTTTGCAGACTGAGCTGAACCTGGTGTTCAGACATATCTGAGCATGTGTGATAATGGGTGGGCAGAGGGCTATAGACTGGAAGTGGGGGGAGGAGAGATTTTTGCATTGGAGCAGAGGGAGAGCTTGGGTTGAGGAGGACAGCAAGGCTCACACCTTGCAGATTTGTCTCCAGTTCAGAATCAAGAACTTAGTCTCAGCCCCGTAGAGAGTGTGGCTGCCGGCAGAAGCTGTAGGAACTAGTGAGGCCCTGGGGTGCAAGCTGCACTTCAGTGTGTGATGCACTTCCCTCTCCTGCATGGAGCAGTGTGGCGTGGATGTGGTGAAGACCCCAACGACCTTCAAGCAGATTTGACGCCTCCAGGGACACAGGACTGAGAGCACCAGGTGATGGCACTCTTGGCATATTGACAACTAACTCCATTAGCTGGATTTGGTTACAAACGGAAGAGACCCCGTCAGACTGGCTCCAGCACAAAAGGGGACTAACCGGTGCTTGCATCTGTCGAGTCCAGGACAGATGTTTGGGCCTGGATGGATGAAGAAGTTCAAATGATGACCCTTGGGCTCTCCATCTCTCTGAGGATTGGCCTCGTTAATAAAGGCTTTATCCACCTTTAAGGAAACATGCTGTGCTCAGGTGAACATCCTTCCAGGGTAAAAAACTCAGTGGAAAGTTACCTTTTCTCTCCCGTTATTTGTGGAGAAGAACTCTGAGTGGCCAGGTTGGAGCTGTGCCCACTTTTGGACCAATCATTGTTGCTGGGGAATGGGATCTGTGGTTGGCTGAGTCCAGGCAGGTTGCCCCGTCTTGTGGCTGTGACTGAAATTCTACCAGCACGATAGGGAATGGGGGAAGGGCCTTGAGCAGACAAGACACACATTTCCACTACAGCATTGTCCTGAAGGGCGTCCTGTCAATGGCCCGCCCTAGGGAGGAGCTACCTCAAGGGGCTTTTGGAGAGCAGATATCAATGACAGGAGGATGCAGAAGATGATGTTACAAGGACTATACAAGAGCACACGTGAGATACCCCTAGGGAGCCCCAGAAATGCAGAAGAGTCTGAGGTCCCACGCTAGCCTGCAAAATCTGAGTGAATATTGTAATTGGGCCCCACCGGTGGCCAGCCAGAGCCTGGGCAGCCTGGGAAGTGATGCTTAGTTATAGCCTGAATTGTCTTAGTTTACGTAACCGCAGAGGGTGGGAAAGCGCATTTACCTGAAAAGTGTAGGTGAGTGCCTGTCACTGTTGACTGCACATTTGATATTTGCGGTCATAAAAACTTGGAGTGAGTCCGGTCATCCCCGCCACGTGAGTCTCTCCAGAAATGTCCCACTATGTACCTGGGTTAAACAGGGTTGGGGTTTTGCAAGAGGAGTACAATGGAAGGAAAGAGCAACCAGGGAGTTAAGGGTATTTGCAAGGAAGTGTTTCTACTGCTGGACTGTGGAATTTAGCCTGGGCAAGGAAGTGAGGTTAGGATGAGGGTTCTGGATAGGGAAAAAAATGGTCAGCTGAATGGACTGCCCGAGGTCTTTGCTAAAGAGGGAGCACTAGAGAAGGTGAGGGGAAGGATAAGAGGGGGTGGTCAAAGAGTTTGGATGTTACATTGAGATTTTGGTGGGGGCAGCATTATTGGTGATGATTCCAGTTGTGAGGCTGCGATGCAGTAGAGGAAAAGATGATTGAAACTAAGATTAAAAGAAAGAAACTGGGTGGTCAGAGTGTGGGGTGGGTCATCCAGATAGATGTTGAAGTCACTGAGAATAATTGTAACAGTAGGCGGAGGAGAAAGGGCGTGAGGCAAATGCCCAAGTCATCAGAGAATGGGGAGGATCGACCCGGAGGTTGGTAGGTGAAAGCCATAAGGAAAGGTAAAGTCTGATAATGGATGCTCTATTCCCAAGAGCTTCAGCACCTCCAGGCTTTGTGGGATGTGAAGTGCAGAGGAAAAGCGGTCTCCACTTGAGAGGGCTGCAGACAGGGCTACCTCCTTAGGGTCACGTGGAACCATCATCGTACCACATTGTCATCTCTAGGAATGGCACCCTCTGAACTTTCTCAAATGGTGGGCTTGGCTTCAGGGAAGGGGTGTTATTAGAGGCCATCAGATTCCCCGAGGAACAAGAAGGAAGTGTTCCGAGAAGAGGCTGAGGGATTTAGGGGTGTGTTGATAATGGACGTGAGAAGAAGGGTTCTGGAGGGGGCAGTGAGGTGAGGGATGGAGAGTTGAGGGGCGTGCATGGAGCAGAATGAATGTAGAAACTTACATGGAGCCTCTGCTAAACACAGAGTTGCCCGTGTAAGAAGCAGCCCTTTTACAAAGCAACAGCTGCAACTTATAGCCTCCAACCTAAAAAGTTTGACTTGGTCCTCATGTTAGAAGCCACTGTGTGTTTTTTGTGTTTGTGGCATCATGGAATATCTGGGGTTTTTTTGCCCAAGCCACGTGACATGTGGGATCTTAGTTCCCTGACCAGGGATTGAACCCGTACCCCCTGCAGTGGAAGTGCGGAGTCTTAACCCCTGGACCGCCAGGGGAGTCCTCAGGGAACATCTTTTACAACAGATCACCCCATGGACTTCTTGCTGGGATTGAGTCTCAGTAGTCTTGGGGGGTGACCCTAGGAACCTCATAACCAAACCCTAGGAATGCTACGAATGCTATTTTAAGTCAGGCCACCCAAATGTGCCCCCGTATCACTGTTTTTGTATAACATGGTAGCAAACTGCCAAAATCTTAACTTTTAAAGTGTAGACTCCCTGCCTTATTCCAGAAAAGATACTAGAACCTTTATAATAATACATTTAGTTTAACAAGATTTAAAAAAAAAAAGATGAGTAAAGAAATTGAGGTCAAAGGAAAATAAGGGTATGAAAGATATGACAAAGCCCAAGGTGAGGTTAGCACATAAAGTGCCCTTTGTTATGATCCCAAGTGTGTGGCTGTGCTTCTTAGCCTCCAAAGCTCAGGAATAAACAAGATTCATGGCAGGTAAAAGATTAAAAACAAACCAGTGGTTCGGAGAAGTGCACCTATTTTTGTTACCAAGAGCTGAGACATTTCTCCTGTGGGTCTTCAGTAGGAGGCCCAGTGTGATGTAGCAGATAATGTCCTCAAAAACATTCAGCTAGAATATATAATAATATATAATAATGCACTTCCCAGGGTTGTTTCTCACGGTATCTTTCAACGTCAGTCAAATATAGTGGAAAAGTATAGTTCAGTAAAAACTTGTATATGGGAAGCAAAAATGGTTCAATTATTCTCTCTAAGGGTCTGGCTGACTCAAAAGGTTGCATTTAAAATTAAAGGAACGAATGAACAGTGTGTTCTCTAAGCAGTCCTTCATCAATATTATTTCTTGCAATTAAGTTAGAGTTGCTAAGTATAGGCTAGCAGTGAGTTTGATGGTCTGTCCTCTGACAAGTAGTGACATAGCATCGACCAAGTCATCCTTCAAGGGCAGATTCCTGGACTGGAGAGGGGGTGGGCATCCTCTTAAGAAAACTGAGAGTCTGACCAGGACATGTGCCTGAGTTGGCGCTGGTCCACCTGCCCACGGAGGTGGGTCACAGAAGTACCTGTCAGCAGGGCCAAATTTTTCCTTAGAAAGCAATTCAGGGTGTGTTCTAACACCTGGATAATGGGTGAGTAAAGGCCCCAAATTTTATGTCAGTCTTAGCTAGGAAAGCCTTTAAAGCAGATCTATGCACTGTGCATTTTTGAGGTCCTGTGCTGTGCTAAGTGTTAATGATAAGGGCAAACTCCTTACCTTCATGGAGCTTGCTTTCTGGTGGATGGAAGATGGAGAGCATTGACGTAAATGAATGAATAAATAAAATGATAATTACAAGCTGCGCTAAGGGCTTGGACGGAGGAAGATAAGATGAGGTGAGGAGGCCCTTCTGAGGAGGGAACGCTTAGGTTGTGCACTGAACAAGACACTGACCTTGCAAAGGTCTGGGAAAAGAGCCTTCAGGAAGAAGCAATGACAAGAGCATGGACAGAGCCAGGAAGGGCTCGATGGTGAAGGCACTGAGGACAGACCTGTGTGGCCGGAGCCCAGGAGCTGTGTGGGGAGGCGTGAGATGAGGCTGAGAGGCAGTGGAGGCCTGGCGGAGGAGACCTTAGCAGGACACAAGACAGTCTTGGTTGTCTACAACTTTAAGCATTGTATCTTGTTTGTGTCTTCTTTAAAATGACTTAGTTGCCAAGTATGTCCTTAGGGAACTCAATGAGTAAATTCACTGTCCAAGTTGGTTAGTATAACAGTTATAGTTAAAATTGGGAGGCAGCACAGTGAATTTTATGCTGTGTGAATTATATCTCAATTAAAAGAAATTGTGAGGGCAAGGGTCACATCTTGGTGACCAATGTGTCATATATCCAGTTGGTGCTCAATAAATGATTTTGATGAGAAAAAGAAAGGTTAACTTTGGGAGGGTTGATGTTTAGTCCTTTGGTTAGTCCTTATCTAGCGTGGTCAGTTGTTTATTTTGACCCCTTCTTATTTGTGACAACATCCTGTTCGTGCAGGGAATGCTATCTTTTGGTTAGGTAGTCAGAGTTGTTCTAAGGATTTTCAGTCTTCCATAAGGTATCAAGTCACTAGGGAACAAGTGAAAAAAAAAAAGGTGGTGTTGGGGGAGAACTTACTCCTGTATCATTCTTCTGGGAAAGATCTACTTTTCTAAAGGGAAATTCTTACCAATACCAATTGTTGAGGTCCTGATAAGGTAAACGATATAGCATTGAGTTGTCATAACCCAAAGCTGGCACCATAGACTACCTTACAAAGGGAGCCCTACTCTTCTTTGTGCGCAGTTGGTTTCAGGAGTCCTTACAAACAATTTCTTTGAAGTAGATTAAAACAAGTTCTCTGCTTTCTTGTTCATAGCATAGTTCTGTTTAGCAAACACTTTCTTCTCAATTAGTATAATACACAGGGAAGCTTTAGCTGGGAGCAGTTCATGATCACAGATGCCCAGGGAGAGGCCTGTGTGCTGTTGATGGGCTGGGCTGGGCCTCTGGCTAGTTTCGTCTCTCTCTTTTTTTTTTTTTTCGGTACGCGGGCCTCTCACTGCTGTGGCCTCTCCCGTTGCGGAGCACAGGCTCCGGACGCGCAGGCTCAGCGGCCATGGCTCATGGGCCCAGCTGCTCCGTGGCACGTGGGATCTTCCCAGACTGGGGCACGAACCCGTGTCCCCTGCATCGGCAGGCGGACTCTCAACCACTGAGCCACGAGGGAAGCCCTAGTTTCGTCTCTTTTGTGTTGAATCTCCTCTCTATGGCACTGATAAAAGCCCCATCATTCACTTAACCCTGAAGGGGTGGTGTATGAAGTGATGGTCTTCAATTTCAAATGTTCGCCCCTTTTCTTAACTTGCTTTATTTTAAATTCTAGAATGGAAAACAAAAGGTAGTGCTCTTCAAAGATGGACAAATAGGGGGCTCTTTGGAAGACGTACTTTTTTGGGAAAAGGTAACTTTAAATATTACGTAAGTGACACATGCTTTGTTGTAAAATATTCCATCAATACTGAAGTTGATAGAATGATAGAACTATAGAGTACAGTGCCTCTCCATTCCTCTCCCAGGATTCAGGAATGCCCACAATAGACGGCTATGCTTTCAGTTTCCTGTGCATTTGCAGATACTCATGTCCATATGTGTATATATACACGTGTATATAGTTTTATTATTTTTCTATTGTTCTACATGATTTAAAAATTATTTTGTGTTTATTTTATTTACAAATTTTAAAAATTTTGAAATAATTACAGATCCATAGGAAGTTGCAGAGTCAGTGCAGAGAGGTCCCCTGTACCCTAACCCACTTTCCCCTGAAGGGGAATAGAATATACCACCCCAAAATATGCCACTTTGATGTTTGTTTATTTATTTATTTTGGCTGTGCTGGGTCTTAGTTGCACCATGCAGGCTATTTGTTGCAGCATGCGGACTCTTAGTTGTGACATGCACATGGGATCTAGTTCCCGGACGAGGGATCAAACTCACGGCCCCTGCATTGGGAGTGTGGAGTCTTAACCACTGGACCACCAGGGAAGTCCCCCAAATATGCCACTTTGGCATATTGATTATTTTGAATTAAAGTTACTTAGGAAACAGCTGATGCAAGAAGGACACTCTGATCTCCTTTGTCCCCCTGAAAACAGGAAATACATCTCCCCGGTGAAAGGTACCGATCCTGTACCAGGAGGGTGGAAGGCATCCTTATCAACAGAGACTGGAGTTTAGGTCCGAGAAAGCTGTATAAAAACAAACCTTGTGGGCTTCCCTGGTGGCGCAGTGGTTGAGAGTCCGCCTGCCGATGCAGGGGACACGGGTTCGTGCCCCGGTCCGGGAAGATCCCACATGCCGCGGAGCGGCTGGGCCCGTGAGCCATGGCCGCTGAGCCTGCGCGTCCAGAGCCTGTGCTCTGCAACGGGAGAGGCCACAGCATTGAGAGGCCCGCGTACTGCAAAAAAACAAAACAAAACAAACCTTGTTACTTCTTCATTAATTTAATATGTCAAGCCCAAACCCCTTTGTCTTGTCAATTCTTTGCAAATTTATTGTTTCTTTGTCTAAAAGATATAAAGGTTACCTGCTTTGGCCACTTCTTTGAGTCTCGTGTTTTTATGGGGCTCCCATATATACAAAATTAAATTTGTTTTTCTCCTGTTCGTCTGTCTTATATACATTCAACTATTAGACCAGCCAAAGAACCTAGACGGGAAAAAGGGAAAACTTTTCCACCCTACACCCCCAATATCAGGCAAATGACATTTGTACAACTTAGTTCTATGCCGTTTGATCACATGTGTAGGTTTGCGTGACCACCACCTCAGTCAAGATGCAGAACTGCTCCATCACCACAAAGATGTCCCTTGTGCTGCACTTTTATAGTCACACCTCTGCCCTTCCCGTCCACCACCATCTTTAACCCCTTGTTACTGTTTTTTAAAAACACGAATTGTTACATACTATACCTATTGATCTACAATTTTCTTTGTTTTCCCCTCTTAACAACTAGGCCTGGAGAGTTTTCCACATTAGCCTAGAAATTGTTCTGGGAATGCCTATCCACTGCATATTATTCTGTGTGGGTGGGTCATAATTACTAAATTACATGTATTACATGTTTTTGGGGTTTTTTTGCATGTTTTGGCTATTATCAACAAATGCTGCATTTAATATCTTTGTGCAATTAACGCAAGTATGTGTGTAGGATTGAGTCCTATGAATGAAATTTCTGTGTCAAAGGGATGTGTATGTTATTGATAGATACTGTCAATCTGCCCTTCAAGAAGCCTGTATCAGGGCATACTCCCCTCAACAATTTATAGGAGCAGGAAGTCCTGCTTTACACAGTGGTTATTAAAGGCTGGTGGCAAGTTTTATTTCATATTTTTATGAATTTTCTCCCTTTGAGTGGAACAGGGTCTCAGACAGTATATTATTACACTGTGGGCAGATTCTTTTTGCAGTAACCTAGCTTTTCTACAAGTGTATTCATTTCCTAGGGCTGCCACAACAAAGTACTGTAAACTTTGGCTCAGAGCAACAGAAATTAATTGCCTGGCAGTTCTGGAGACTGAAAGTCTGAAATCAAAATGATGGCAGGGCCGTGCCACCTCTGCAGGTTTGGGGGAAGGATCTGTTCCAGGCCGCTCTCCGACCTTCTGGTAGTTCCTTGGCTTGTGGCATCATAACCCCAGTCTTCATAGGGCATCCTCCCTGTGTGCATACCCATGTCCAGATTTTCCCTTTTCAGAAGGACACCAGTCATATGGGATTAGGGGCCTACCCTACTCCAGTATGACCTCATCTTAACTAAGTTCATCTGCAAAGACCCTGTTTCCTAATAAGATCACATTCTGAGGTAGTGGGGGTTAGGACTTCAACTTTTGAATATTTGGAGTGAGGACACAATTCAGCCCATAACAACAAGTGTTACAGATAAGAACATGCCACTCCAAAACACACAACAGAATACTTTCTTCCTTTTTTTTTTTTTAATTTATTTATTTATTTATGGCTGTGTTGGGTCTTCACCTCTGCACGAGGGCTCTCTCCAGCTGCGGCGAGTGCGGTGCGCGGGCCTCTCACTGTTGCGACCTCTCTCGTTGCGGAGGACAGGCTCCAGAAGCGCAGGCTCAGTAGTTGTGGCTCACGGGCCCAGCCGCTCCACGGCATGTGGGATCCTCCCAGACCAGGGCTCGAACCCACGTCCCCTGCACTGGCAGGCAGACTCTCAACCACTGCGCCACCAGGGAAGCCCCCAGAATACTTTCTTTTTTCACTCTGGACAGAATTCTTTTCTCATCCCCTGTGTCTGATGGCAGGTCCCACGTTTGACTCAGCCACCCAGTGAGAGACCATTAGTGCTTTCCCTTTCTAGTTGCGTGACATGGAGCACACCTAGAAAGAATTAAGTCAAATTGAGATGAACTCAAGAGACCTGTGTTCATACTGGGCAAAACCAGAGGAAGATTCCCCTGAGAGAATTCTACCTGTCCAGTAGGGCCCACCTAGTCCAGGTGTGCAAATCTGCAGAATTCATAGGAATGCCTTGGCTGAGGTCTTTATGACAATGACCAAAGTCTAACTTAAGGCTAATAAGCACATACTCTGAAGCAGCAATCTTAACAGAGCACTGGTATGTGCTAGGCACTGACCTAAGCTCTCGACCTGTATAAACTCACTTAGTCCTCACAATGACCCTACAAAATAGGTTCTGTATTAATAGAACTTAAATAGACAAGTACATTGAGGTATGTCTTTGAGTCATGTTCAGTTCCTGGCCCTTAACTGGTGAGCCCAGTTCTGCTTTCCCCTTTCTACTCATTTTAACTTAGGTAAAGCGATGAACACTTAATTTCACAATCAGCTGCCAGTGCTGGTGTGAAAGTAACTCAAGAAAACATGGCCTTTGCACAGCTGGGTAGTTGTAAAGGGCTAGAGGGAGAGAGGTCTCTTAGCCCATATCAAAGTTCTACTTTCTAATGAACTCTAACATGTGGAAATAAATGAAGACCATCTAAATGAGAACAAGCAAAGGCTACTTCTTCAAAGCTTGCAGAAAGCAGGGAGTCAACCTCCATCACTTGCGTCCGGCTGAGACTCCAAGGCAGGCAGGGGAATGGGAAAGTTATACAGTGAAAGGAAGGAGAAAGCTTTAGGTGTGCTCTGGCTGGAGGCTGTTGGCTTGGGGGAAGCTGGAGGTGGGGCTAACTAGAAGTATACATCTTAAGTAATTGGTTTGAGAAGCTTTGAGGGGAGGGGAAAAATATTTTTCCTCTGATCCAACTTAGATTCTCTGACTGGGGTCCTATAAATGAAACCAACAAAAGACAAATTAACAAGAGAAAAGCAGGGGCTTCCCTGGTGGCGCAGTGGTTAAGAATCTGCCTGCCAATGCAGGGGACACAGGTTCGAGCCCTGGTCCGGGAAGATCCCACACGCCACGGAGCAACTAAGCCTGTGCGCCACAACTACTGAGCCCGCGTACCACAACTTCTGAAGCCCGCGTGCCTAGAGCCCGTGCTCTGCAACAAGAGAAGCTGCCGCAATGAGAAGCCTGTGCACCGCAACGAAGGGTAGCCCCTGCTCCCCGCAACTAGAGAAAGCCCGTACACAGCAACAAAGACCCAATGCAGCCAAAAATAAATTAATTAATTAATAAAAAAACGAGGAAAACAAACAGGTTATTAATGCACGCAGCACATATGTGGGAGAATCTTCAGTGATGAGTAACTCAGAGTGGTTAGAACTTGGGCTTATCTAGCATCTTCACAAAGCAACAATATATCTGTAGAGAAGAAACAAGACAAAGGAGAGGGTTTTAGGCTTCTAAGGGCATCAAATTGTGGGAAGGTAAATATATGGGAAACTAATGGAAGATAAAGGGTTATATGTGCAGAGAAATCTTGGCATCAAATTTCCATCTTCTTCGTGGCCATAAGACTTCTTTGACAGAGGGGATTTACAGCATCCTCAATTTCTCAAAAGTTTCTGCTTTTTGTCAGATAAGGGAAACTCTGAGAAGACTTTTTTTCTGAATCTGTTTATTCTCATTTACCTCCAACTCAAAATAATTGTTATGTCAAAGTGATGTATTTCAGGGTGGTGGATTCTGATCTCCTACAGCTTTCTCTGTTTGGTCCTGACTTGGAAGCCGGCAGTCACTGATCAAGTGCTCACCGACCTGGGCAGGTTACTGCAGAGGATGTGGGTCAGAGTTTTAGTATCAAATACGGTCCAGCCCTCATCTGTGTATTCTGTCTCGCAAACGTTATACAGTAGGATCTGATGGTATATTAGGAGTTCTCCATAATGAGGAGTAAAGACAATAATCCTTATAGCATGTGTGGTTAAAAAAATAATTTGGGTCTAACTCGGAGTCTCTTTTTCCATGTGGTCCTATTTTATGATATTTGCTATGCTTGCCTCTGGGTCCTGGTTACTGTGGGTGGCTTGAAAGGCCGTGCTTGTATTAGATGCTTTCTGTGGCAGGCTTGGCTTCCTTCCAGTCTCTTCTGTAAGAGAATCTTCTCCACGACTGTGTGATGCTGGAGCTCTCTGCCTCTCCCATCTAAGCCCATTGTGGCTACTGGCAGCCTTATTGTTTCCAAGCAGCACGTGGCAGCCATATTCTCCTAGATATGGTATTTGGAGGCGATGTTAGGACCCCTTGGGAGGGTCTCTTCCTATCCTAAGGGAACATGGATGCCTAAACTCTGGGTTTTACACATGGGGCTTTGCTGACCAATCACACCACACTGAATGTTGCAGGGCCTCTATTCGTACTTTTGTTGTGGATTTTGTTTTTCTTCTACTTTCTGCCCTTGCTGTGACATAAGTGAGTCTCCGCAGCATTGCTCTGACACCCAGTGTATTGGACCAGCTCAGGACCAGGTGTGGGGAGCCGGGGAAACCTGGGAGCATCAACAGCCCTCTGGATGGCGTTTCCTCCCAGGATGTAAGGTTTGAATACATGGATGGATTTGAGATTTTCAGAGGTGGAAACTATTTGAAAATGATTTGGCTTGATGAACAAATGGTGGATTTATGTCAAAGAATATTTTAAGTCAGCCGGAGTTTATTGAGGGCTCTGTGGCTCCAGGGTAAGAGTGGTGGATTTGGGACTGGCAAAGGCTGGTCAGGACCCACAAGAACCTCAGCGTTTGCTTCAGAAGAGAGACAAAAACACCAATGTCTGTGATCTTAAGGACCGTTGTGTGGAAGAGGCCCAACTTTCTGAAGGCCACTTTGCTGAAAAACCACTCTCAGGGTGGTCAATTAATTAGCCAAAGGCCAATGGCCCCAAGAAAATGTAACTGCAGAACCAGCCCAAACTGGCTCTATCCTGTTTTTAACAAGGTATTGAGTTGTTTTTCAGAGACAACAACAAAACTGCAAGTCATGCAGCCAAAGCAGGCGCAGAGGAGACAATTTTGCCCTCAATTAATACCCAGAACCAAGTTTCTACCCGCAAAGGAACCAAAGGACCGGGACTTTACCAGAATCTGAACACAGATCCCTTTCAGAAGTGAAGGGTCCATTGTCCAAGAAGATGTGGTGCTGAAGCCCCTTTCCCACACCTATTGTAGATGGCCAAGCTCCAAAATCCTCGTGTTGTAACCTGGCCACCAGCGCTTCTGCAGACCAGCCTCCCTCCCTAACTCACAGAAGTTTGACCAAACCTCAGATCGAGGAGACAGACTTGAGCCGTGCCGCCTGTCTCCTTGCTGGTCCACCTTGCAATAAAGCTTTTTCTTTTCTCAAAAGCCAATGCCATAGTATTGGCTTTTACCTGCATCGGGCAGTGAGCCCTTTGCTTGGTGACAAAAACAAAGCATTGCTGTCTGAAGGTTGGCAGGTTTTGTTTTTAAAATAATTGTTTTTGCTTTAGCAATGGCGGCTGCAAGGGGCTTGACAGAGCTGGGGCTTAGTTTTTGGTGAGATGATGGGGACTCAGACACTAGTGACGATGTTGAATTTTATCTGAGCCCTGGGCTTCCAGAAAGCCGTGCTGATTGAGAAATCTCCCAGCCTTTTGTGTTCTGAGAAAGGAGTAACTGTAAATGAACACTCTGCTCTTGCATATTCCAAGGTAAGAGCCACCTCCACCCTTCCTCATGACTCCCACGAGAGTGGGGGATGATTCCCTTGCCTACTTGCCTCTAGAAAACCCCAGCCTGAGGCAGGAGATAGATGGGCTCCGGGCTAGGCACTTAAAACTGGCCTCCTGTTCACACCTCCTGGGGTGAGAAGAAGATGGGCTCCAGGCTGGACATTCATTACCAGCCCCCTGTTTACATTTCCCGAAGCAAGAGACAAACAGGCTCCAGGACTACATATTTATGACCAGACTCCTGTCTGTATTTCAAGATCTGCACCTCAGTATAAAAACCAGCAACAGAAATAGGGTAAATAACCGGGCATTGGACATTTTTATGGGAGGGACAGAGCGGGACTAAACCCTGTTAAAAGATCAAGAGGTCATACATTTCCCATCCTTGGGGCAAGGGAGACATTGCACATGTGCAGAAAGGCTCCTTGGGGGTCAAAAAGGAGGGAGCATCACCCTGTAATAGGTGATGCTAAGGCCGTCCCATAGGCCTCCGGGCTGGAATGCGTCTTGGAAAAAAGTTGTGCAAGCATGTGGGGGGGTCCTAGGGCAGGGCAGGTGCAGAAAAAGAAACCAGATAATTGGCCAGAGGTAAACAGAGACCCGGAAGAACTGCCCTATATAAGTGAATTACCCACCTCTTCACTGCACTCCTCCTCGTTAGGGGGACGCCCACACCCTTGCTCTCCGGGTGTGCATCTCTGCCCTGCTTCTGTCTTAAGAGTTTCTCTGTGTGCTCTCCCACTTGTTGTTGTGCTATGTCTCTTTGTGCCTGTTTTTACAGTTTTTGCCTCCGTGAGAAATGCATTTTTCACCGGGGGCAAGAGCCAAGGGGTGTGGTGGCTGGGATTCCTGGTTTTCATCCAGGCGACCCAGGTTCAATTCCTGGGCCGGGAATTAAGATCTCGCTTCACACCACCACTCACTGCAGCCTCTCCGAGCCCTCCTTCCTTTCCTTTGAAACGTTCCTCATTAGTGAACATCTTCCTTATAACAATAGCTTGAATAAAATCACCTTAATGGTTCTGGGAATTCTGTCTTTCCCTCTAAACAAACGTCAGCAGGGCCTGGCAGGGGGAGGTAGGATGGTCACAGGGTCACCTGGGAGCCTCGTCGGCAACACATCGCGCGGAGCAAACCTGAGCAGGTGTGATTTGCGATGAGGAAGTTGGCCAGGAGGTGGCAGGCGTCCAGACCAGAGATGGGCGTTAACTGGAAGAACTTTTGTCTGCGGTTATTCTAACAAGACCAGGCAGCGCTCCACTCCAGTCTTAGAAGAACCAAGAGCTGAGCTTTCTAATGAGCAGTGCCCACAGCCAAACGTCTCGGTGGAAAGTGATAGCAAAGATGTTGGTTCAGAGTTAGGTGTAAGATACACCATTGAGATGATTCACTGAATATAACCTTTGGCTTTGTACCTGGTGCCTGGTAAATACAGACTTAACAACTTTAAGTGATTTTCAGTTGGGAGAAAATATGGGGTCGAGAGAGATTCTTTTTCTCCTTTTCTCTCAAGGACAAAGTTCCATATGGACAATTGACGTGGTTTCATTCAGGATATTGCAATAGGGAGAATGTTCATTAATGAGGGAACATCTCTAAGAAGAGGGAGAAAAATTGGGGTTTTATAAAATAAGGGAGTCATTGAGGAAGGGTGGAGGTGGGTGGTATCTTGGAATATGCTAGAGAATGGTGGTTCTTTGTAGTTAGGCCTTTCCCAGAACATGGTGGTGGTGGGGGTGTTTCTCAACCACCACTGCCTTCTGGGAGCACAGGGATCACACAAGCTCGGCATTGTCACCTCCAACTTATATCCTTTGAAAAAGTACCTTTCTCTTACTTTCAATTCCAAGTGTCTGGGCACTGGAAAAGTGTAAACATTTCCACAGAACTGCCATGATATATTTTTTAAAAAGCAGAATTATGTTGTTCCCTAGGAACTCAGTTCCGGCACCTGTATTATCACCAGCAAATGAATCCTCTGTCTCCAAATGCATAGTGAATAAACCTTTTTTCCCCACATATAATGATTTCTTTACAAAAACTACCTTTATAATTAGCACTTCTTTAGAAAGGAATGAAAGTAATTATGGTTAAATTCACAAATCTTATCTCTGTAATGATTTTAACCAAGAGTTTTGTCTCCAAATTCTTTGGTGCAGCAAATTCAAATTCCTTTGTAATTAGGGGCATTTAAATTCTCCTTGTGAGACGTCCCTGGTGGCGCAGTGGTTAAGAATCCGCCTGCCAGTGCAGGGGACATGGGTTTGATCCCTGGTACGGGAAGATCCCACATGCCGCGGAGCAGCGAAGCCTGTGCACAACAACTACTGAGCCTGTGCTCTAGAGCCCGCGAGCCACAACTACTGAAGCCCACGTGCCTAGAGCCCGTGCTCTGCAAAAGGAGACGCCACTGCAATGAGAAGCCCGCGTGCAGCAACGAAGACCCAATGCAGCCAAAAAAAAAAAGTTGTGAGTCTCCAATTTCCAGAAGTTTACCAGATAAGTAGAGAGTGCAAATGACAGACCCAGACTTATTTTCCAAGGGCTCATTGAATTTGCTTGGTTTTTCCTTGAAGTACCATTTGCTTGCTTCAGATCATGGTTACTTTTAGTTCAGAGCTAGGTTTGGCTGAATGCAGGAAATAATGGGAGGGGCAAAGTCTGTTAAGTCATTTATTCTAAATTTAAGACTGAAGTGGACCATTCCAGTGAAGTCCGGATCTGAATCTCCTGCGAGCCAGTGGACAGTCTTCAAATGCCCTTGAATCCATAATGATGGTACCTTTCACCAAGCTCTTCTTATATGCTAGACTTTGTGCTAAGTGCTTTTGTGGGTTATCTCATTTAATCCCACAACAGCTTTAGCTGGGAGGTACAATTTTCGGACACTTTACAGATTGGGAAACTGAGGGTCAGAGTGGTTGAGCAAAGTTACACAGCTCAGAAGTAGCTGGGTCAGACTGTAGGCCTAGGAAGCCTAGGAAGTCTGATTTCACATATGGCATGCTCAAATGCCTTGCTGGACAAATTAAGTGGATTTTATCCACGGTCTTATCATCTATTGAATTATCTGAATTATCTCATGTACAAGCTCATGAGTGAACAATAGCATTTCATTATGGAATGTTAGAAACTATGGCTATAAAAGCGGAGCCAGCTCTTATTTAAGGGAAATAGACTTGTTAAGAGTGAAGCTGGGTGGCTTCCCTGGTGGCGCAGTGGTTGAGAGTCCGCCTGCCGATGCAGGGGACACGGGTTCGTGTCCCGGTCCGGGAAGATCCCACATGCCGCGGAGCGGCTGGGCCTGTGAGCCATGGCCGCTGAGCCTGCACGTCTGAAGCCTGTGCTCCGCAACGGGAGAGGCCACAACACTGACAGGCCCGCGTACCGCAAAAAAAAAAAAAAAAAAAGTGAAGCTGGGAAAGGGATCCAATAAAATTTCCTCCCGGCACCCCCCCCCCCCCCCCCCCCCCCGGTCTACTCCCCAGCACAGGAAGTTACAGCTAGAGGGCACTGTCTGCAAAACAGAAAACTGGCACCTTGATCTTGGTCTTCCCAGCCTCCAAACTGTGAGAAATAAATCTGTTCTTTACAAAAAAAAAAAAAAAAAAGAGTGAAGCTAGGGCTAGTGTAAATACAAATAAGATATAACCCTTTTCAAAAATCTGCAGGGCTGGTGGGAAAAGCCATTTAGGACCATGCAAGTGAGGATAAAATACTTGAGTCAAGGTGTTTTCAGGTAAGGATTCTGCATGGCCAGATGGAACAAATGGATGCAAATTCTCCAGATGGCCCAGAGATATGCTGGTCATGATTCAGCGTTTAACCATTTGACTTAACTACCTGCTGCGGGGGCTCAGCTGGAAGCAGAATATCTAACAGGTCCTCTACTGGTCTAGCTGGACGTTGTCCTCCCCAAGGCCAGAGAAAGAAACACAATGGATTGTTATTTTCATCCTAGTGCCTAGGAGAGATTGGATGGTAAAGTGACAGTGGTGGCAACCTTGAGAAAAAGATGTTAGCCTTTGGTGCCCTTGAGGGTGGTTTTTGAATATGGAAAAATAAGTAGTTCTTCCTCAACCTTTTCAGTTCAGTTCAAGTCTAGCAATTTCTAATAAGTGCATACTTAATTCTAACCATTCCTAAGATTGAAAGATATGTACCCACTAAGGAAACTAGTATGTCACCTCACACAGTTTTGGAGAACTGCCTTCTCAGCTTCTTTGAGCTGCTCAGTGAGCAGACCTTAATCTGGACTCTGTCAGGACCCACTGAACACTATGTTTATTGGGATGTGTTGTCAAAAACTCCACAGTGTCAAAAGGGATGTGTCACCCAGCCCTTGTCCTGAATTCAGGTTGGGCATTGTGCATTTCTTCATTTTTCTGTCTCTACACAGTCCTACCCAATTTGATGGCCTGATTGCATTGTATATATCATTGACTTTTATATAAATGTCTTTCCCATTTGACTCTAAAGACCTTGGACCTTGACGGAATATTGCATTTTTTCATATAATTCTTAAAATCCAGCTCTCGCAGATTTTAAAATGATCTCTGCCTGGCTTTGTCTATTTGATCACCACCTCTATCCTACTGATATCAGAGAAAGACAGGGCATAGGGTGCATACTGTAGACTTGAAGGAGGTGATTTCACAAATTTTAGAGAAAGAATAAGCACAATTTCCTGGTCACCAGAAGAAGGTCCCTAGTCAATGTAGGGAGGAAGGAAACGGAAGCATCTAAGGGATCCCAGAGAGGGTTGATTTTTGCTGACATAGCATTTGAATGGATAACCATCCATAAAGGAGGAAAGGAAAGGCACACAATCGATTACGACACTCTAAAGATAATGTCAGAAAGGTCAAATCTGAGAGTGATTTGAGATTTGAAGCAAAAATGCCAAGGACAAAAGGACATTTTTGTTTTGTTTTGAAACAAAAATGCCAAGGGCTTTCTACTGATAGCACTGCAAGGACAAAGACAGCTTGGGTTCAAGGGTAATGTTAGTCATACATTATGCTCTAGGGGGCGCTCAAGGACTATCCCTGCTCCAGGTACAGCTTTTTGGTGTGAGCCTGAACTGAAGGGGAACCCTCAGGTGGGCACAACAGCGCCTTTATTCTAGGAAGAAGAGATTGATTTGGGAGGGGTAAACGAATTTCATGTAAAATGGATTCTGACAAATCACTTTTCTCTTTTGTGAGTCGTTCTGTGACAGGTAAGAGCCAAATCCAACTACATGTTGGATCTGTTTCTTTTACTTTAACCTTTGCCTTCTGCTGCTTTGTTCACTAAAAGGATCCTGTCTCTACATAATGGCCTGCCTCAGGGAACCCTGCCCCTCTGCCTGAATGTTAAACCAAAGTTCCTTTGTTCAGGGAAACATCCCAACCCTCTCCACCTGTGGATGGCTGCAAGAAAGAAGAACACATCCCCTCCCTGAGGCTGGCCATTCCAGGGGACATTTGCAAAACTTAATGGCCTTTTTACTTTACTTCCTCATCTCCTCCCCTTCTCTGTGCTGTAAAAGAAACTGGCATCCAAACCCTGATAGGATGGTTATTTTGAGACTGTAGTCTGCCATCTCAGTCCGCTGGCTTTCTGAATAAAGTCGTATTCCTTGTCTCAACACCTCGTCTCCGATTTATTGGCCTGTTGCTCTGCGAGCAGAGTGAGTTTGGACTTGGTAGCATTTCTCCTTGTTCATTCTTCCTTTACCCTCTTTGATCTAATGCTGCTGGGTCAGTAGACCTTGAGGATTGGGAGAAAAAGCGTAGGACATCCACGGGCTCTGCTAGCCTTGGCCTGACATTGAAGGCATTGCTCTGATGTTGGTGCATTGCTCACCCAGGAGCTGGGGAAGGAGGTCAGATATGAACGTGGTGCTGCAGCCCTAGTCCGTGAAAAAGAGTGTGAAATTGTCAGTGTGTCTCTTGTACACATTCCCCAAGAAGCTGGAGGTGAGCGGGGACACAGAAAGGAGCTGGAAGTGATCTTGGGTGGCCTCTGCCTGCAGTAGCTTAAAGCAGGATTTGGTTCCCCATTCCCGGAGAGTGAAGTCAGGCTGCGGCTGTGAGAGCGCTGAATCCTAGCCACTAGACCGCAGGGACAGTGGCCAGTGACAAGGCCCTGGTCCATTGGCTTTGTAGAAATGAATTTCCACAAAGAGACGGAAAGTAGTGAAACAAGTAAAGTGTTTATTAGGAGGAGAAAGAGTACGTGTGAATAAATACACACGGGCGGGCTCAGAGAGAGAGAGTCGCGTACTCGTGGTAGTTTAAATCACTTACATGGAGCATTTCTTCTTCTGGGTTTCCTCTGGCCAATCATATTGCTTTGCCTGGCTCTGAGTCCATACTTAGTTTATCTCAGCGTCCTCCCCTGTGTGTACACACATCTCTCAGCCAAGATGGATTCTAGCAAAGAGTAGACCTATGGGTAAGTTGACATCACTTACTATGGGGTGGTGCCCCCTCCCTTTTTGGCCCTGAGGAGCCTTTCTGTGCATGTGTAGTCGCGAAGGTGAAGGTCTCGGCAGGGCTCAGCTCCACCTCACTCCTGCTACTGTTTTTATCTTGGAGTATCTGTCCACAGGGGACAAAATCCAGCTGCTCACCCTGGGGCCCATCTACCTCCTGCCTCAGAAAGACTCAAGGCATCAGGAACCTGCAATTTCTTTCCAAAAGAAACAACTAACTGCTCTGAGAGATGCATGTGGTGAATATAATTAACACGGGGGAAGTAGAATGGCTCTATTCTTATTTTGCATCTCTTCTCTCTTAAGGAAGAGGTTTTCAAAAACAATGGTAGAATACATACTGATAAAAAGGGAATCAAATCTAAGAGCCCGAGTTTCTCTAAATGATTTCAAGTATCTTGAGGCAAAGGAAATATTTTCCAGGGGATCTCCAAGTGGGGACACCCAACCACTGGGAGTGGATTTGAGGAATTGCAGTGTCAGAAGTTGGAAACCTACAAAATAGTTTTGAGTTTGAAAAAGGAAAGATGGCTTTTCTCCCCACGAATTATAGAATAGTGAGCTTGACAGTCGAAACCAGCCAAGATTCTAGAATAAATTATTAAGGGAATTACTTGTGACCACTTAGAACTAAAAATGATCAATAGTTAGTGTGGATTTCCCAAGAATAAATCAAATCTGATCTTATTTCCTTTTTTTCTAACAGTAGGCCCAGCTGTCAATTACCTAGTTAGAGTTGAAGGAGGCATCTGACAGGGACATAATCTCTGGACAGAACAGCATATTGTGTCAGGGCTGAGTATAATTAGGTGGATTCATAACAGAATCACTACTCAAAGGATATTGATTAATTACCTTGGTCTCCCCGTAGAAAGTTTCTAATGGCGGCTACAGGACATTGTCTAACATTTAGAAATGTTGTACTTGGCATTTTCATCCCAAAGTTCAAATGCTAGACTGCACAAATAGCAAAAGGAGGGAACATAATTTGAATAAAAGAATGATTTTGGAAAGATCCCATAGATTAAGCTATGAATCAAGACCAAAGGATTTAGTGCTGTGTCTTATATGTAGAGTAGGTCGTGGAAACAAATACACCTAGAATGTTATAATGGCACATACAGAATAGATATTTCTTGCTCACGTAGCAGTCTGA